>NW_012148563.1:2394758-2455625 GCF_000956105.1 Propithecus coquereli | reverse complement strand
ACTTGGGTCAGTTTTCTGGTCCCTTGCCCTCTGTGACACAGATTTCTGATTAATCTCTTCTCATGTTCCTCCACAGATGGATCAGTCCTCCTTATCAGTTCCCCAAGGTGTTTGTTGGCATGCATTCATTGACTTGATTGAGAACTTTATTTTTTTAAGAGTTCAGCTTTTTAGAGAACATGTTATAAAAGAGATTTAGTCAAAAAGACCAAAGCCTGTGTCCTCATCAGACTCCTCGGATTCTTCTTTCCTTGCTTCCACTTGCTTCTCCTCTGCTGGGGCAGCAGTGATGGCAGGGGCAGGACCTCCTGTTGGCACAGCACCAGCTCTGGAGCAGGTCCGCCAGCCCCGACACTGCAGATGAGGCTCCCCGTGTTGACACTGGCCAGCGCCTCTGCCAACAAGCCAGGCCCAAAGGGTTCAATGTTTATATCAGCTGCTTTCAGGAGGGCACTGATCTTACCCTCCGTTAAGGTCATCTCATTTTCATGCAGAATGAGGGCCGAGTAGACTCAGAGGAGCTCCTAGATGGCCATGGCACGGGTGAATGGGGGGCAGGTGCTGCCCCGTGGGAGCAGGGCAAGTCCTCTGATGAAGTGAGGGCTTCACCCCACCGCGGTGTTAGCGTTTTCAGAAGGACCCAGCACCCTAGTGGCAGCTGAGGAAAGGCTGATTGAAAACTTTATTTTTAAACTTTTAAAATCTGAATTTTAGAAAGTTTAAGGTTGTGTACGTGGGTCATGTTGTGTTTATATTGGGCAGCGCTGTTCTGGACCTTTCCCGAGAGTGCTGCTACCACGTCTTCTGGCCCCGAATGCCTCTCAGAGTCAGGTAAGAAAGACACCCCCATGGCACTGTGCATTCTCTGGGGCAGAGGAAAGTCACCCACCCCCGGCCAGCCATGAAGAAACCACAGGGCGGGGCTGGCAGCTCGCTGCAGCACTGCACCGCCCGCTCAGCAACCGTGCCCAGGACAGCCCGCGGAACAGCACGTCTCTGCAGCCAAGTCACTGGTGTGTCTGCGGCCACACCGCAGGGGAACAGTCATTCAGTCTACCTGACCCTTCTTTATGTTTCTAGAGAGCCACGTCCACAGCCCCTTGAGTCTCACTCCTGAGTCCTTCTGGGGGCTGTATCATTAATGGTTCTCCGAGGCTGTGTGCCTTCACTCCACCCCATCTGTTGCCGTATAAGGTAATGGTCACAGATTCCAGGGATTAGCACTTGGACAGTATCTCCCTGGGGCCGACGTGAAGCCCACTACAGAGGGTGCAAATGAACTGCGGTCAAGACTCCCGGTGAGCAGGGACTCGTGAGTTCTCATTGTCTGAGTTTAGCTGGTGTCCCAGCAGGCAGCTGGCACATACTTCTCTTACCTAGAATTAATATATTTAATTTGCATTTTGTATTTCGACGAACTCTTATTTGCTTTAAGTAAGTATCTGACAACTTCTCCAGAAATTTGGCAATAAAGTACCTCCGACCAAAATCACTCTTACAAGCAGATGGAGTTGTGCGCACATTTGCAGAGTGCGGATTTCTTCTCTAAGCCGCACCGGTGTGAACGAAGCCAGGACACTGTCTCAGGTCAGCCGGGAGCTATTTGCTGTGTTTGGTCGCAGTTCCTGCAGCTAGATAGACAGTGCTCCAATCAGACCCTCATCGTCCAAGCCTCCGCTGGGTCTCTGGTGCAGGCCCCAGCCACCTGCGTAAGAATGACCGGGACACCTGTGAATGTGTCAGCTCCTCAACTTCTCCCCAAGTCAGAGGCTCTGGGGACGGGAGCCCCAGCAGCTGGGCTTCCCCCAGACTCCCCTGGTGACTGTCAGTAAAAGGAAGTCTGGGAACCGCTCCCTGGCCTTCTCCTGACCTCTGTCATCAGGGAAACAGAGGCTATGGGTCAGCTCACAGGCGCAGGGGCAGGGCTGACCCTGGGGCACAGCCACCGTTTCTGCAAGTGTGGGACAAGTGCAAGACGCGGAATCATAAATCACACAGCGAGAACTTTACAGCCTTTGCCGCTCTCGTTGCTGCCAGACTGTCTTTAACACCCAACACTGGTTTATCTCCCTGCTTAACAGAGAAAGCGGCCAGCCCTCCACAGCTGAGACCTGCAGGTCACAGCAACAACAGAAGGGTGACAACATTGTTTGGCTTTTATTCATGGTAAATGTTAGGGACTTTCAATTTTAAGCAGTGATACTAAGTTCCCATTTTTATTTTTATTTTTGAGGTAGGGTCTCACTCTGTTGTCCCAGCTAGAGAGCAGTGGAGTCATCACAGCTCACTGTAGCCTCAAACTCCTAAGCTCAAGTGACCCTCCTGCCTCAGCCTCCCAAGCATCTGGGACTAAAGGCGCACACCACCAGACCCTGCTAAGTTCTCTATTTTTTTGTAGAGATGGGGTCTTGCTATGTTGCTCAGGCTGGTCTCAAACTTCCCAGTAAGTATCCTTTCCGTGACTCTTCAGAATGGATTCTGTCTTTTAGATCAGTTGTAATTAAAGTGCATGTGTGTGCGTGTGCACGTGTGTGTGTGATGGCTCAACGTCTGCCACGTCATGTGTCCCCAGGGACAGTCTGCTCTGCTCACTGTTACCTTCCCAGGGTGGCACTGGTGGAGGCTCAATTAATATCTGTCCATCAAATTAATAACCAAACGAATCATTTAATAAAAACATGAGTGGATGCTTAAGAGCTAGGAAACGTCTGCATCCTTGATCTTACCAAGTCTAATAAATGAAATCAGAAATAAATTGGTATTTGTTTCCTTCTCAGCTCCCCTCACCAGGCGAGGTGATTGGGGGACACAGTCGTTCTGTTTTCTGCTCTCTTGGCCCGATGTCCCCAGGAGTATGTGAGCAGCTCCTTCCAAGCTCACTCCCCACTCGCCGGCCCTGCGACTCGGTGCGAGTAATCGAGCTCCTCTGATCCGCTGTCTGTCCGTCTGTAACAGCCGTGCCCGCGTTCAGGTCGCAGGGCTGCCGCGAGGATTAACACAGCAACCCATGGGGCCCCTCCACGGCTGGTGCTGAAAGCACAGTACTTCCCGTGACTTAATCCGCGGGTTTTCCCTGCATGTGGAAAACCTACAGCAGGCGCTGGAAGAACTGAGGAGGAGAGAGCCCAGACTGTCACTCACGCCGTCTGAGGACAGAGGTCGGCGAGCGCGGGAGCGTTTTCTCTGCAAAGGTCATAAATGTCTTACTTCTCCCTTCTTGTTAGCAACGTCAGATCTAGTTAAAAAGTTTCTCAGGAATAATGTTGGCAGAAGTTGATATAAAATATATTCTTAATATCTACCACAGCAATATTTATAATAGAGAAAAGTTAGAAATAATCTATGTCAAAATGAGGGAACGCAGCAAATAGTTCATGACGCATATAGCATTAAATTGTTTGCTTATGAAATGCCTTTAAGACCAGGAAAATGCTTGTGTTATAATGTTAAGCAACAACCACTAAAGCAGATTAAAAATTACTTATATAGGGATTTCATTTAGAGGAGGAAAAATGTATTTAAAAACGAAGATTGTAATAAAATATTAAACATGTCTTCCTCCAGTTAGCAGTATTATGGTTGATGTGTGTATGTGTCACGCATGTGCTCGTATGTATGCATGTGTATGTGTGTGTGTTCCCTTTTCTGTATCTCCCTAATTTTTACCTAAGCAATACGACATGGCTGATCAAGGGAGAGGACGTGTGTCTGGGCCTCATTTATGGCCCCCGGACGGGAAGCACCCGCAGAGACAGCTCTTCCCAGCCCTCGAAGACCACCTGAGACTTTAAGGGGTTGGAAACTCTGTCATCAGGTCTCCTGCCCAGACTTCAGGCTGGGGAAGGCGCAGCCAGAGCATGACCGTTGCCACCACGGCCACCAGCACTCTGGGGGCTGGGCTGGGTGTGAGTCCACAGTCCCTGCCTGGTTTCCCAGAGCTGCCCCAGGGAAGGGTGGGTGCATGGTGGGGGGGGGGTTCTGACCTGCTCACGTCCCTGCTACTCACAAAAGGGTGGGAGAGCAGCCACCTTCCACCAGGAGCGCAGGCAGCTCAGGGTTTGGAACGAGCTGCCGCACTCACTGTCCCACTAAATGCTCAAAACACGCCTTGGAGGCCGGTGCTCTTCCTGCCCCCATTTCATTGATGAGAAAACTAAGTGTAAGAAAGGTTCCGTAAATCGCCCAGAGTGTCACAGCCAGGCGTTGGATCTAGTTTCAATTTATTCTAAATTCCTCAAGCACTCAGCAGAGGCCCTCTCTTCTTGACCTAATTCCTGAGTTTCTCTGCTACACTCCATTGCACAACTTCCTCGGTTCCCCCTGTATTTTCTTACTTGAATGTGTTCCTACGTGGACTCCACTCTCCTGCCACGGGACCTTTATTAACTCAGCAATTATGCGTTGCAAGCCTGGTTTCCGCGTGACACTGTGCTGGGCTGAGAGTTTGAGAAGATTTCAGGATGCCCCACAGCGCCCTGTCCTAGAGCCGAGGGGTGATGGAACAGACGAGGGCAACTGGGTCTTGATGCCATCGCTAAGTAGCGATGCCTTCCTGAGCTCATCCCGTCTGACAGCCCGTGGGTCACATGCTAGTTCAGGTCCTTTTAACCACAACTGGCCTCTCTGTCCCCAGGCGGACAGCTTGACTCCGGGGGGGAACCACAGCACCCCCGCCGGTGGGGACAGGGCAGCGTCAGACAGAAGGAAGCTTCACTGAGGTGGGGAGAATCCGGCACGTCAGCCACAGAGTGGAAGGAGCCCTCGGAGGAGGGTCTGGAGCAAGAGCAGGGACCCCAGCAGGGCACCGGGAGGGGAGGAAAGGGACCTCCCGGGGGGAGGGGAGGCTCCAAGATGAGCCGGCCCCAGACACCCACTCGCTCAGGTCTCTAACCTGGGAAGTGCTAAGTCGTGAAACAGCAACAGCAACGGGGTGAGCTGAGCCTGGGACAGGGTCCTGTTTCATCCAGAAGCTTCCTCCACAGGCAGCGCTCCAGCCGCACGTCCTCTCCCCTCTGCAGAGCACGCCACAGGTCCTGACAGGTGGGAAAGGATCCCCGGATAGGCACAGAGCGCAGAGCCGGTCCAGCCTGGAGGCCGAGGAATAGCACACGTGTGTTAGGAGCCCACCTAGCCGAGGCCCGCAGTTCTGCCCTCGGAAACTCAACCCCTCCGTCGGATCCTCAATCTTGCACCATGGCGTTGCTTGCGAGTGTTTTTGTTTGTTTCGTTTTGCTTAATGTAAGCTGAGTCTCCCCCCAGGTTGACTCTTCAGGTGGCGTTAGTGTCCCTGCACCTTGCCCTGAGGTACCTCCCATGGCCGGGCGGGGAACGCAGAAGGCCTGGGAAGTCGCGCTGGCTCGTGTCAGCCAGCCGCCAGCCGCAGTCCTGCCTCAGCCCCGGGACCTCGGCCACAGCCTTTGCTCCCTCAGTGACCGAGTTCTCATCTGTAAAATGGGGCCATCACTCCGGTGGCCAGGGCTGGGGCTAGACGAGCGGGGAGGAGCACCTTGGCACAGAAGTTGGGAGCCACTGTGAGGCTCTGCAGGTGCAGAGAGAGCATCTCGCTCAACTTTGTGCCTTTACATTGACACCTTTCTGGACTCACCCTAGTCCCAGCCCTGCCCATGGCCACACCGTCTCATGAAGCTCAGCCCCCCGTCCACCCTCACCTCTGTGCCCAGAGAGATGGGCCCAGAAGTCCCCACTGTGCTTGGAGGTTGTTGCTTAAGACACTGTTTAGTAAATGAAAGGTCTGGACCCACTAAGGTAAATTGCTGTCAGCTCGGTGTAGACGGCCGTGACCTACAGTTAGAAATCAAAATAGATGAGGCTAGCCCGGAGTGGAATGGAAAACAATAGAAAATACCAGAATGCATCTTGTGTGATTTTCATGTTCATTTCAGGCGTGTGTGTGTGTGTGTACAGGTGTGTGTGTGTGTGTGGCACATGCACGGAGCTGTTAACGCGACCTATATTCCTGACCATGGCTGGGGACACACCTGTTCCCCCAGGTCTGCTGGTCTCTACCTGACCAGTCCCTGGCTTCCGAGCACACAGCTGTTCTCACCCCCAGGACAGAGGCTGCCTCCGGCAGGTCAGCAGACAGGTGTTATGTGTGCTGCCCTCCCCCACTGCGGCTATGCCCCAGCAGGAGCTTCCAGGGGTGACAATGACCTGCCAGACCTCGCCCCTCGCCACGGTCATGAAAAGGGACAGCCAGGCCTGCAGACGGAGCTCACGGCCCCCAGGCAGCTGGACAGGGGCCGTGGTGGTCCAGGCCTGGGTGAGGCCCACGGGGACATGAGGAGCAGCCCCTGAACAAACACAGGCTCAGAAAAACCACCTGCTTTGTTGAGCACCCGAGATTGTGGCTGGAGTTTCGCGTGGGAGGAAGGAAACACAAAAACATACGGGGACACATTCCCTGTCCCGGAGGTGAGACACGGACCCGCCCACAGCTGACGGTGAGAGGCTGGGCATGGAGACACAAGCAGCTGAAGACAGCAGGGGACGGGAAACGGAGTTCTGAGCCCCCAACACGCGAGGACTGCCACTCCATCTGCTACCGAGGGAAGCGAAATTTCTCCACGTTTTTAAGAGCTGGGAACGGGCGTCACACACGCTGCATGCAGGATACGCCGCCTCACCTATCCCACAAAGATCCAGAGAGAGTGTGCCTACACGCTTGGCAGGATGCGGAACAAAGCAGGTGCCCTCACGGTGATCGCAGTCAGTGCGGGAAGATGGACACGTGACAGTTAAGTGTGTTCAAGTCACGGTTTCCCACGACTGAGAGTAGAGAGTGCCTGGGGGAGGGGAGTTCTGCCGGGAGCGGTGGCTGGGGCAGCGAGGGAGGGTGGCTGTAGGATCCCATTCCCCATCCGGGTGAGACCAGTTCCAACCAGGGCAGCCAGGAAACGTTTTCAAAGAAGTCGGCCTTGGTTCCTGATTGGGGTTCACATTATCAAGTGCATCAGAGAGCAAAATGACCAGAGTGGGGCCGGGGGGGTGGGCAGCCCCAAAGGAGAGTGTTTCATGGAAGACGGGTGGGCAGCGGTGCCCCGTGACACTGAATCCCAGAGGAAGAGGACACGCGGGATTGGCTGGGAGGCAGCTCTCTAGTCCACGGGGAGGGAACTGTAGTTACAAGACACAAACACATCCCTGTTCTCCATCCACCCGGGTCTATAGACTGAGGTCACACTTTTTTTATTATCCAACTCCGGGGACAACCAGTCTCGAGTATTCTCAAGAGCTCAGCATTCAATGAGGACTGAGAGAAACACAGGCACTGAGGTCACTGTGAAAAGCCACGTGCGCTATGCAAGCGTCCACTTGTGCCGTTGGTTCTGAGGGTGGATGAGGTCACCCCTCGGAAAGAGTCTACCGATCCATAGCCAACAGACACACCTGCACGCAGGTCACACAGCCACCGGGAGGGAGGTGCAGGCCGGTGCAGGCCACTTCCCCGGGCAGGTAAGCGCGGGAGAGCCCGGAGATGAACCCAGGCGGGGAGGGCGGTGGGGGCACGGGAGAGTCTCGGTCTCCTTCCAGGAGCTGGGGCAGGCTCCGAGGAGGGGCTTTCACTCCTGCACACTGTGACAGGGAACAGATGCAATCTGACTTTCGTGCTGAAGTCTCAGCACAGAAAGCAGGACTGCGGCACTCATTGGAAAGTTTATATTCTCAATGGTGTGTATGTGTAATGTTTGTGTGTGTGTGTACCTATTGTAGCTGTTGGAAATATAAACATCTTGCATACTCTATTTCTCTTCCAACTAAGAAAAGGCTTTCCTTTTGGTTTGTAATCTATAATCCCCTTGGAAACCAGGACGTAATCTGATAGAAAAAACTAAACCCCAGCAAGACTTTACGGTGCACCAAATTGGCTTTTCTTGGGAAATGGTTTCTTCCACGATTGCTTTCGTTGTGAGAATGTGTTTTCACAAGGCCATTTTAGAATACTGGATATGACATTTCATTGGGCCTTCCTTTAAAAAGGTCAGGTTTGCTTTAATAATGGTATATGTCATCACTATGCATAATAGGAAAATGCTGGCTGGTTGACAGACCGAAGGCAGAATGTATTTTTTCAACTATTTGATTAAGACCTTCTAGGGATGGTAGCCCCCCAGTGTACATAAATATGGGAATGTGGTAGTAATTATAATGTGTGAACAGGGCAGGAAGGTTAATTCTGTTTCATTTTGACACCTGAAAGTGTCCAGCGAAATGTCAGTTAAAAATGTCCGTATAAAACCATGCTCTTTTCTGCTCCCAGTAAGCCAGAGACACATTTGATATTAGCCAAAGAGCCAGCAAGTGATAGAAAAAACAGATAACTGAAATCATATTCCATTATCCATCTTGTACAGATGGAGACCCTAACAAAATCACCATGGGACAATTTCCTGGAGTCCCACAGAAAGAAGGCTTGTTACCTGAATACTTAAAGTAGCTCCCAAAGAACAACCAAACCCCTCGTTACTAAGCAGAGAACAGAGAACCAGCCCCCATGACCCAAGTCCGTGAGCCCACAGTACAGCTGTCCTGGTGGTTGTGTCTTCCTGCTACCGGAGCCCCTGGCCCTGGAGCATCTACTGGAATCTCCCCTGGGCTTGAAGCATCACCTTAGTTCTCTACCTTGGACCACACGTTGGCCTCACTGCATCAACCCAGGGCTGTGAGGACCCCGGGGTGTCCCAGGCCTCGATGCATACACTCCCACTCTGGCCTTGCCTGCCGCCCCCTTCCCTGCACCAGCTCCCCGCTCTGTGGCTCCATCACGCCTCTCATTGCAGTGCAACCAAGTCCCCCCAGCTTTCCGAGTTCTTCTGTGAACTCCAAGCACCGTGAGTTACGGTCCAGTGCCAGAGCACCTGTTGGCTGAAAGGTTCGTGTGGTCCCCAGCTCTGTTGCTTGAGCAGAAGCCCTTCTCTCGGGACTCCTTTGTAAAATTCCACGGGCCTGGCCTGCTTGCTGGGACCCAAGCAACAAAACCGTTAATGGTCCCATCAAAGGCAGGACACCCATATTTGACACTCACTTTCACATCCTTTTGTACTCGATCCGTAGCCGACAGATAGCCAACATAGCACAACCATTCGGCACTAAACTTGGGCCAAATCAGAAGTAGCTCATTAACACCCCCCCAATATACACACCCCACAACACAAGGATTCCTGTGCAAGAAATATCCCTGGAGACTTTCTCCACATTACCCTGTAAAGAACACAGAGCCGCACACCACGCACAGCGTGGAGGCTGTTCCCGCGTGCTTGCTTGGGTGTATGTGGAGCAACCCAAAGCCCATCCACAGGAGTCGGCCAGCCACTCTACCTCTCCAGGCCGGGGGCCAGGATGCATGAGTCTCTTAGGGGAGAATTTTATTTGAGCACGTAGCCTTAGAAAATGCAATTCAACTGTGCAAACATTTGCTTGGACCCTCTGTGCTTAGAGAAGCATCCCTCAGGACACTAGTTAAAGAGGCCAGTGAGCCTCAGAGGTGGTCCTGCTCCGGCTCCCTCCTGAGCAAGTACTTCACAGTTGCCTGACGCTTTGAATTGTGCAAATCATCAAATTAACAATGGCCCAAAATATCAAATTGGACGTTGCAAAGCAAGTAATAGTACGCAGGCCTCATTTCTGGCGTGGCGAATGAGTCCCTTAAAGGCACACGGAAATGAAGACCTAGTTGAAGACACCTCCCCCAGCTCCCTAGCAGGAGGCACACGTTGCCCCCCAAAATTTTGGAAAAGAATAAGGAATTATTGCAGGTACTTACTATGCAAAAATCAAATCTTCGAATGACCTAAAAATAGAAGTAGGTGTATTTTTAAGGACCCAAATAAAAAATTATGCTAATTTTTAATTAAACAATACCAAGAGGAAACACAAAAGTTACACACAACAGTACATTTTCGACATCCAGAATGGCCAATTTTGAAGAGAAAGCATATGGTGTGTTTGCATCTGCCAATTCAGTGCCAGTTCTGGGAGGTTTTAGGACTGGAAAACACAGTATGTCATGAGCAAATATATTATTAAATTAGGCACAGCATTGGGTGCTTCCTGGGGAGGAGAAAGCTCAAGTAAATGAAATGAGAAATTATTTCACATGAAATAAAACCTTTGAAAGTCGTTATAAATCCTCCCCCTGCCCCAGAACGTCCATTCGCGTTACCAGCTGCCGTGAGTGACGGTAGCACATGCCGGGCCTTGCACAAGGCAGACCTTGCATTGCAGGTTGGGGATGAATGCGCTGGGACCTGCTCTGAGTGAGCTTTGGCTGGGCTCTCATCATGGCAGGAACATCACTTACGTGCCAGAGAATCTGATATGCAGAGAGGAGCCGAGCTACGGGGACACCAGCCATGGACCCAGCCACCCCCAGCCTAAGCCGTCCCATGCAGTACAGTGCGGGAGTGCAACAGACACAGCTCTTAGCATCGTCACACGACCAGGCAGACGATGCATGTGTAATATAAAATGCATGCGTACAAATAAGAAGGCCAAGATCATAGTAAGCGATAGTGATCACGTGTGGCGCCCTTTCTCCGTACTGCCCGGGGCCAAGTGCTTCACAAGCATGAACCATGCCAGCGCTCTCTCCCCAGCGCTGGGGTGTGGAAGAGTCTCCTTGGGTCTGGCTATTGGAAAGCTCAGGGAGAATCTAGGCCCATTTCTGGCAATGTTACAGGCTTTGCCTCGTTTCCCAGTAGCCCCAGTCTCCTAGCTTCCTTTACTTGCATGGCGCACATTTTCGTAACATACCTTGAATACCTGGAATATCTTTGGAACATATGATAACTTTATAAGAACTTGGTTACTACATTTAGCATGTCTGAACATAAACTTCTTATCATTTTCCCAAATCTGCTTCTCCTGGATTGACCCATTTTGGTTAATGGCAGTTCCATTCTCCTGAGCTCAAAAGCTGCAATGGTCTTTATTGAGACCCTCCTGCTTTCCGGGATTTGTCTACTCTGCCTGGTAAAGTCCTGGTCACTGTCCATTCCTCCAGCAGCATCTGCCGGCTCATTCCCAGTTTCCATTCCCACTGCCATCATCCTGGGCAGTGTGTGGGATCTTACTAATCTGGGACATGGAAATACTCTTCCAATAGGTCTCCTCTCTCCACTTTGTCTCCCCCAAACCACTTTATACACTGCTGCCATGATTAGCTTCCCAAGGCAGAGTCCTCATCACATCACCACCCTTATAAAACCTCGTGTTGCAGTTGGTGCATGTCCCATCCACTTATCCATCCGTCCACCCATCAACTCATCCATCCATCCATCCATCCGTCCACCCATCAACTCATCCATCCATCCATCCATCCACCCACCCATCTACTTATCCATCCATCCACCCATCCATATACCCACCCACCCATCAACTCATCCATTCATCCATCCATCCACCCACCCATCAACTCATCTATCCATCCATCCACTCACCCACACATCAACTCATCCATCCACCTGTCTGTCCATCCAGAAGCATATGGAATCTTTTCTGTGCCAGTCCTGTGTTGAGTGACCTTCATGCATTAACTCATCAATCTTCACTTCCCAGCCCTGTGAGGAGGACATTTCTTCTCTCCTGAGGGAATGGACAATGGTGAGTACTTTACCAGGTATGTTAGAGAGACAAATCCTGAAAAGTACAAGTAACACAGCGAAGGTGACTACAGGGCTTGAGTTCTGAGGAACTGGGGCTGCCATTAACCAAAACAGGATAATCCAGAGAAGATGCAGATTTTGGGAAAATGATAGTGGATTTGAGTTTAGACGAGTTGAATTTAGTCAGTAAATCCTTGTAAAGGTATATCTAGACTTTGGGGGAAAGGCTAGAGTTTAGATTTGGGAGGAATTAACATAGTAAAAAGTTGATGTCATGATGTGAAAGAGACCACCAAGAGAGGATATAGAAAGAAATGAATAAAAGACGAGAAGGCAACTTTGGGAATACAGATTTAATGGATGTAGAGCAGGGGTCAACAGCTTTTTCTGTACAGGGCCATAGAGTAAATATTTTAGGCTTTGAGGGCCACACAGTCTTTCTTGCAACTACTCTACTCTGTCATTGTAGCAGGAAAACAGCCATCAACAATATGTCAATAAATGTGTGTGGCTGTGTTCCAATAAAACTTTATTTATAAACATAGGTGGTGGCTGGATTTAGGCCAAAGACCCTAGTTTGAAGCCCCTGGTTTAGAGGATGAGAAGAGACACCAAGGCCATTTAAAGAGCTGCAGAGGCACAGGGGAGGGGGGTGAGGAGAAGGCAAAAAGGCGGGGACCACCGTGCCGTGAGCACCTCTTCATGCCGGCCCCTGCAAGCTGCCTTGCATCTTCATCTCACGCATTTCTCACACTGGCTGTTTGTGCAGTTGAGTGACAACAGAGAATTATGCAACTGCAAAGGTATGTGGGGTCCAGGTTCCCATCCGGCTGTTTCCTCTGCCTAAGAAACAGCCGGACAGTGCATAGAAGGCAGGGGCGAGAGAGGAAAGCTAGATCAAAGGCTGCAGAGGGGCAGGGAGGAGGAGGAGGAGACAGAACAAGACAAGCTCTGCCCTGCTCCACTGACCTTTCCTGCCAGACTTCCCACAGACCTCGACAGTTCTGTCCCCTCTAGAGCCTGGGTGTCTGCAGGACTCCTGGGCAGTGGAGCTGGGCTCCTGGGTGCCTTCCGCCAGCCTCTCCATCAGGACCACTTTCGTGTTTAGGACCCCCCTTTCCTCTTTCCTTGCCTCAATCAAGAATCTCGTGTCGGGATGTCTGGATCCTTCTTCTCTCTGCCCTTGCTGACCTCTGTCCCCTTCCTCCACCTGAGTATCTGTCCAGAGGGTCCCTGGAGTGTGGCTCAGAGGTATAGCACTAACGGCCAGGCTGGGACACTCAGGGGGGCCTGAGCCACAGGCTGCTCTGGACCACAGGGACGTCAGGTGTCCAGGGCAAACCCTGGACTCCAGCCGCGCCAGCCACCTTGTGCTGCAGGCCACCCAACAGCACCCTCAGATCCCCTGGCAGGCGGCTTGGTCCATGCAAGGCGTCAGCGTCCACCTCTCCCTCGGCCCTCCTTCCTGCCCACTCCTCTGCCTCCTCCTGCCCCTTGGCTGTCTGGCACTTCCACACCTTCTGGAGACCCCATCCACTGTCTCCGGCGCTGCCCTTCCAGCCACAGGTTATAGCAGCTCTCATGTTAGGAGGGTGCCCGGGACGGAATCGCAGGCACCAGGAGGGGACAGGGCAGAGGCCCCTCCTGCAAGGCCCCAGCCACAGCTGTCACTCCAGTCAAGCCTCTCCCGCTGGTGGCCGGAGTAGGTCGCAGCGGCCGGGGCTGGCCAGGCGAGGCTGCTGCAGGAATCCCGGGGGCCCCGTGTGTCAACCCTCCCCTGAGAGCAAACCCAAAGACACAGAAACACTCTTTTGCAAGGCCAGGGTGAGAGACAGGAGGAAGATCTTTGGCTTGGTTGGTCCCTCAGATGTCTACACAGGCTGGGTCATTGTCCCCACAGAGGGCTGACCCCCACCCAGGAAGCTACACTAGCCCCCAGGCAAGGACTGGGCAGGGACCCCAGGGCTGGGAACCACAGGCTGGGAGGGGGACATTTCTGAGCTGGAATCACTGAGATTAACTGCAGAGAACCAGGGAGTCGAGGCTGGGTCGTAATCTCAGGTGAGGGGGCAGGTGAGTGGCGACACTTTTGTCCCTGGTAAGCACCGGGAGGGAGTTGGGGGATGGGGAGGTGCCTGCTAAATGCTGGGCACCGGGCTAGGTGCTCCCCACAGTTTGCAGGGGAGCTACCTGCCGGACAGCCAGGTGGTCCTGTCCGGCAGCAGCTGAACCTACAGGAGGATGGGATTTGGAGCCGCTCTGTCCTGTGCCGAGAGCTGACTCATCAGAGAACATGACCTTTCCCCCCAAGACAGATGCTCTAGCAAGAAGGAAAAAGCAGATGTGGTTCATAACCCCAGGAAACCTCAACACTGAGTGTGGCAGGATAGGAGAGCTGTCTGTCTGTCTGTCTGTCTCCTCAGGAAGGGATTTCCCCAGGTTTCCTTGTTGTCTGTGTCACCTGCCCCCACGGAGGAATTCACTGACTATGTGATGAATGAATGAATGAATGAGTGAGTGAGTGAATTTGAGGGGCCTACAAATTTAAATCCTAGGCCTACAAAGCTACCCCTCTACTTTGGGCAGGTCGGCCCAACTCCCTGACTTTTTTGTTTGTTTGTCTATAAAATGCAAACAGCCCCACAGGATGTGGGAAGAAAGTGAAGTCCTGCCTTCCCGTCCTGGGTCTCACTTTCCTCATCTGTAGACAGAGGCTGTGGGACTAGAATTTTTTGAGATCTGTCTTCCTGGTGGCTTTTCAGGACTCTAAATGCACAAACTTGTTGGGGCTCATGATCGGCCAGAGGGGACACAGCCCAGGAGGGTAGGAGTGTTCCTTTTTTCTGGGGCCGAGGTTAGCACAGCAGGGTTCCTGGGTCTTGGCTGAACCTGAGATAAGAGAAAACATTCCTGCTTGCAGTTACCTCCGTGACTGACACGCTCTGCAGGGCCCGCCCTGTGGAATGCAGAGACGGAGGAGCCAGGCATTCCCCAACACGGCCCCCCAGAACCAGAGGTCTTTCCCTGCTAATTGAGTCCAATCGTAGGACACCAGCCCGGGGGCTCCCGTCCATCAGAGAGAGCCGAAGAAAGGAATGTTGACGGGCAAGTAGGCAGTCTGAGCAGGCGAAATCTGCAAGTTTACCTTATGCAACCTGAAGCCAAAAACGTAGGGTTGAGATTCCCCACATCTTATTGTGGTATTTACCTTATTCTACAACTCTGGCAGAAATCCTATGGGGTAGATCTTATAACGGTTTATATATAAGTGGAATCAAAATTTGACGGAAAATGTAAGGTCCGTCTTTTCCGATCGCACAGCCAGTAAAGGAGGCAGAACATTCCTCTGAAATCTGAAATAAACACGTCGAGTTCCCTAAGAGTTAGACTATAGCATGCACACGGACGGCCGGCGTGCTGTGTGCAAACTCACTTCCCAGAGAGGCACGGCTCCCTCGCCCACAAAGCTCCACCATCCTTCCCTGTGAGGACAAGACGAGAGGCGATTGGCCAAGAGAGTCCAGAAGGGTGCCCAGGGAAAGTGAGCAGGCACGGGCTGGGGACAGGCGGTCCCACTCAAGGGCATGATGAGGCACAGTGCTAACGCACATTCCACCAGACATGGGTGTGTCGGGCTCCCCTGACCTGGTGGCTTGAAATACAGCAGAATCGTCACAGGCAAGGGCTCTGGGCTCAGACTGACCCCTTCCCAACCACAGTGTCCCTGCCTGGCAGCCGCGAGCTGCCTGGCCTTGGACTTGCTACTTATCTGCGTGTCATCTTCCTAAGACATATTCATACGGAACAGACTTCGATGAATATTAGATTTAAAAAATCTCACATAATTAACCCCTTTGCAGCACCTTCTGGATTAAAATTGGGCCTCACCCTTAGCAAGTGAGAGGTCAGGCTGCCCACAGGCCCTCCTCACTGAGCCCCTGAGAAGCATCCGCTTGCCTTATTTCGTGCCACGTTTCTGGGAGACGGGGCGTTCCACTCGCAGCGACAGCAAGGGCTGCAACCCACCAGGCCTCTGCTTGCTGGAGTGCAGGGCCTGTATCCCAGGGTCACCTTAGAGCTGGAAGCCTCCCTGAGATTCTGTACCTCGCCCTGGCCGTCCACACGTGAGGGCACCAGGGCAGGACAGGACCTACGCAGGCTCTCCGGTGACAGAAGCCAGACAGCCCCGTCCCAGGCGACGCAGGGCGCAGGGCTCCAGGGCTGACATTTACCTTGGGGGCGGGAAGGGCCACCAGCACGAGGCAGAGAGCAAGAGGCTGCATTCCCGAAGTGGCCTACCCCACTCAGATGTTGAGGGACCAGCCTAGGATCTGTGGTAGAAATGTCTGCCTGGGTCCTTCAAGGGGCCTGCCCCTGGGGGAGCGAGTCCTGGGACAGGAACTGAGCGGGGTCGGGACACTGGCCAAAGACAGGGGTGCCCATACCAGGCAGCCACAGGCAGAAGGGCCCAGGGGGACTGTGTTTGTCTCCTGTCACTGCTGTCACCAATACGCACAAACTAAGTGGCTTAAAACAGCACAAATGTATTATCTCACGGTTCTGGGCTTCAGAAATCCGCAAGGGCCTTGCGAGGCTGAGATCAAAGTACTGGTCGGGCTGGTTCCTTCTGGAAGCTCTAGGGCAGAAGCCATGTCCCTGCCTTTTCCAGCTTCCGGAAACCACGTGCATCCTTGGCTGCATGATGGCCCTCCTCCGTCATCTCAGCTGGCAATGGTGGGCCACAGCCTTGTCACCTGCGCCCCTCGGTTGCCTCTTCCGTTCTGAGTGTGCCGGGGGTGACAGTAGGCCGGCCAGATAATCAGGGCAGTCTCCCCTGAAAGTCAGCTGCGTAGCTCCCTTGGCTCCTCCTGCCGTAACCTCACGGGTACCCAGGAGGAGGGTGCCACTGGGAGCCCCTGACCACTGGCTGAAGCAGCCATGGGGACAAAGTCAGCTACAACATCAGCCAGGACCAAAGAGCACAAGCCGTGCACCGTCACACCATCAGGCAGGAGTGTCTACCCCCCACCTCTCCTTCTCACCCCTCCCTGGGCCGCCACCCAGCCAAGGTCAGGGCAGGAGCCCAGCCCGGAGGCTTCCACGCCAGGGGCCAGCAGGGGAGGGGAGGAGATGGAAGGTGACGTTCAAGCCAGACTTTGGATTATCATGTGACGGTTTTCTTTACAGAACTGACGCCGTTCGGGGAATTCAGAGTGATAGGAGGCTGTTAAGCCATTTAAGAGAGGGCAGAGAAGTCGTGGGGATGGCCTGGGCCAAGAGAAGACACCCCCACGAGGTCAGGACGCTGTGCACGCGTGTGTGTGTGCGTGTGTGTGTGTGTGCGTGTGTGCGTGTGTGTGTGCATGTGTGTGTGCGTGTGTGCATGCATGTATGTGTGTGTGTGTGTGTGTGTGTGCTCTCGGGGCCTCCGAGATCTCAGGGCGGATCTTCCTCTCGGCTCCATCCCCGTGTCCAGCAACTACACTGGACGTCGTCTTCAGCCTGCACCGAGGCAGCTCGGTTTTCGTCTGAGGTGCTTGCGTGTGGCCCTGGCCCTTCTGAAACGCGAGGTCAACGCAGAACCGTGTGCTGCACGTGGCGGGCGGGGGTGAGCTACGCCAGTGCACGCAGCCCCCACTCCTGTTTGCTTCCATTCTGACGCAGCCACGGAAACCGTTTCTTCCTACGGAGAACTCTCCAAGTGATTCTGCCTTCTGTTTATTAATAATTTCAAGTTGAAATGGTCTGCTTTATCTGTGAAAATCTTCAAAAAGACAAGCAAATCTGATATATAAATAAAGCTCTACAAAAGTGTTTCTTTCCATGTTATTTACATGTGTGAAGAATGATAAACAGCTGTAGCCATTTCTGCAAGACACTGAAGCCATCCCAGTAAGTGACCCAGGGAAGATTATGACACAGAAAAGCTCATCTGGCAAACAACGAGGGTAAAAATTAGTGTACAAACTGCACACCCACATTGCTTCAAATGCCTCCAATAAATCACAACAAAAAGTTAATCAGTGGCTATCCTTTGGGTGGTGGGATCGTGGGTTATTTTTACTTTCTTCTTTTCCCTTTTCTGTATCTCCCACTTATTACCAATAAATAGGCATCGCTTTTTACTCAGCAAAGATGTGTATGCACGACTATATACTTTTTATGATTCAAGCACTTAACACATTCCAGGCACTGTACCTGGGGATAAGAAAGGAGGGAGAGCGAGAGAAGGAAGGCAGGGAGGGAGGGACAGAGGGACAGTCTGGACCTTGCCCCGAGGGCAGTGGAGGAGCCCAGGCCAGCCGCACCTGCCCCGACACCAGAGAGCCATCGGGGGCCACACAGCCGCTGCCCGCGTGTGAAGGACTTTTGCTTGAGTAGAATATCCTCAGTAGCTGCCGATTTCCAGCACTGGGCGCTGGCATGGGGACGTCAGCGCACTGTTCACCGCCAGCTGGGCTCGCCTGCCAGGTGGCCTCTGCGCTACTCGACTTGCCCCGTGCGCGACTCTCTGACAGGAATGCCTGTCATACTTTTGGATGCGCACTCGTTTGGATTCAAAGCGGCTCAGAATGCTCAACCCCAAGTCACCATCTCAGGCCCTGCCCACTTGGGAACAGAACATTCCTTTGCCCCAGACCCTCGCCCAGGAACCTCTCCCCCAGAGGAGCGTCCTCAGCACGGCGGCTGTGTGAGCAGGGCATGGTGTGTACCCGCCACCTCTCCTGAGTCCCCTCAGGCCGGCAAAGGAGTGTGCTCGCGGCCTGCACGGACTGCAGAGAGACACACCGCATGGCATCGGGAAAACCCTGCATCGGTGAAAGTGACACGACCCTTCACCAAGTTGCGCTGCTTCCTCCCGAGGGAGGTCAGGGAGAAGCCCCCGCTCCTGAGCCACTGGGCGCCTCGGGACTCCCCGCCCCACCCCACCCCACCCCAACCACCGTGTCACGGCCCCTCCCAGAGCCACAGCTCCCTGGAAACCAGAATAATTCCCCAAACAGCACACTGTTCCCACGGCATTCAGGAACTCTCCGCGGAGATACGCGGGGACAATTGTGATTGTTTTTGCAGATGAGGAAACTAAGAGGAAGATTAAGCGTGTTTTCTGCAGCGAACAGTCGCCGTAATAAACTGAATTGCAGCTGCGTTCCTTTAAAGCAAACCTGGAAAAGTGAAAACCCAGATTCTCAGGACAGGCAAATTAGGGGTTTATTGATCATCTCACAAAAATAACCTCCAGAGGATTCATCTCAACGGAGCCCTTTCCCCATGCTCATGAAACAGCAAAGTTCAGCCTCCAGTGGCGGAGGGGACAGACCCCAGCCCCCAGCCGGCAGGTCCTGGAGAAAGGGCCAGGGTTGGACGGGCCAGATAGGAAAGGGGGAGGGAAGACAGCTGACAGGTGTTCGGGTCTGATACAAGTCTGCGGCGAAGCCGGGGGGAGGCAGGGCCCGGGTCCCAGCCAAACACGTGGTCCTGATGTCAGGAGAATGACAGTGGGAAAACAAAGCCCCCAGAGACCTCTGTGTTTATTCCACACGCAGCATACAGACCTACGCTTTGCCAACATAAAGCCCCCAGAGACGGTGTCACACTCTGTGCCAAGCTCTGTGATTTTCTCCACGTGACTTCCCAGCTGTGCCAGCTGGTGACCCACGGGAAGGCATCCTTGCCCAGCAGGGTGTAGCCTGTGTCCTTTGTACCACGCCCCCTGGCAGACACCCTCCAAGCTTCTCGAAGGCTCATCTGTCTAGAGCGGTCCCTGCAGAGACACTCAGCCCCTTGACTCTGTGTTCTGTTCCAGAAGCTTCCATCCGAGTCCTCTGTGCTCTCTGCCTTCAGCCCAGACACCCACATCTGAAACCTGTCTTTGCCACAAACATCCCGGCAGGGCCTGCTGTGAGCCGGCACTGAGCTGGCCTGCCCTGGCACTGACCTGGCCCCACACCGCCCTAGTCCGCCCTCCGCCCTGACTTCCAGCTCCGGCCTCCACCCTGTGACTGTCAGTTCCTGGTGAGGACGCCCCGTTGCCTGGGCCCCTGTCCAAGGGCTAACAAGCCCCACACACCCTGAGAAGCCCAGCGCCGGCAGACTTTCACATTCTCCACTTCCTGTCTGGAAGCAGCTTCACCTTGAGCTCGAGGGAATGAACCAGCCCCACGGGCTGAAGAGGGTGGGCGGGGGCAGGAGCTGCTGCAGGCTGGGGGGTCTCAGGAGGGTCGTAGGACAGGCCCCCAGGCCTGTGTCTCGGGATTCCTGTCCACCCACACTACACACAGGGCCTGCCTCCTCCTGCGTCCCGCTTCTGCAAGCAGGTCTGGCTTGCCCTAGATTGTTATAAAAGTGGACACTCCAGGTAGAGCTAGCAGCGCACCTGCACGGGCACACACGGGCACACACTCCCAGATAAGACGTGACAGCGGGATGCTACATCCACAGGGTCCACTGTGTTTTGGCCCCTTCCTGACAACCACTGTGCCTGTGGTTTGGGGCCAGGTAGTGACATGTGCACTTGTGGTGAGAGGGCACAGAGCAGAGTGTGGGCTCGGCCCTGGCCCACCCCTGCAGTGACAAGTGGGCTGCACCTTCACCGTCACTCAACAGACTATCACTGGGCCCCACGGCCAGCTTCTGTGCAGGCTGGGGCACATGTGCAGAGCAGGAGGGGCCTGGCCCTGCCCTTCCAGTCTCACCAGAAAGGCAGTGACAAAAACCTGCTCCATGCTGTAAAGAAAGACAGGAGCTAAGTGGGAGAAAACCCAGGGGCAGGGAGCCAGTCTGGAGCAGCAGGTCAGCCACCACCCGAGGGGGGGAGGCTCCTGCTCTGCCTGCACCTGCCACGTGTGCAAAGGTCCTGGGGCAGGAAACAGTTTGACATGGCTAATACTAAAAAGAAAGCCAGCAGGTTCGAGACACAGAAAGTATGGGGAGAGAGGCCCATGGGATGTTCAGATGAGGAGACAGGGGCCAGATGGGGCAGGGCTTGGGCTGGGGAGCAGTTGGGATTTTGATCTCAATGCAACGCTGAGGGTTAAGAGCACTTTGGTAGGGGAGAGGGTGGTGGGATTTCATTGTAAAGCATCACCCTGGCTGTTATGCGAGACGGGGCGTGGCAGGCAGGGGTGGGGGCAGGGATCCCCAGCACATGGAGAGAGAGATAGAAAGACACAAGATCCGCCTGGGCATGGACACACGAAGGGAGGGACAGAGGAAGTCACGGGCTGGTCTGAGCCCTCTGGCTGCAGTGGCTGAGAGGACAGTGGCCTGAGGAAGACTGTAGGGGAGCATGGGCAGGGGAGCCCAGCAGAAGCCCCACTGTCCCGGGGTGTGCACAGGGCAGGAGAGAAGGAGGCCCAGGCCACTTGCACACAGAGAATTCCGGGGCCGGAGGCCGGTCTGTGATAACTCAGCGTGAGCAAGCGGGGCAGGGGCACAGGGGTAGGAGGCTGGCCTCTCTGTGTCCTCAGGTGTCCAGGCAGAGTCTGCAGGAGGAGGCCGGGCTGGCGGAGGTTCTCCCATCCAGAGGGCAGAAGGAGGCGGGGCTGGCCAGGTGCATCCCTCCGCAGAGTCGGCTCCAGCTGATGGCACGTGCGTGGGCTTTCTCCTTCTGTCCTGAGCCTCAGGGCTGGGGGCATAACTGACTTAGGTTTGGGAGTGAGAGAGCTCACGTCACGCATTTCGTAAATACTAAAAGCAAGGATGCAATTCGTGTCCAGAGAATCTTTTACTAGGGGCAGAAAGACTGTAGGGGGAAATGGTGTCACTTTTATAACATTGGAGAAAAGAATTTATCATGTCACAAGTCACCAACCACTAACAAACACATACATGTAGGCACAGACCCAGCATATACTGTCTTTCAGGGGAGGTTAGACTTAAAGAGGATTCATTCAAGGGAGAGAAGGGGACTTGGTTCAATTGGAGAAAATTCTTCTTGATCGTGGAATGACTTTCTTCTCTACCCAGAAGAAGCTTCTGGAACTAGGTTTTAGCAGGCCAGCCTCTGGTACCCCCACCTTACAGGAGCCGCCTGCAGGGAGACACCTGGGCTGCCCATCGCGACGATGCCTGGGCTGGGCCCGGGCTTCTTATTCAGCTGGAAGTTACCAGAACAGCGTGCAGGCCAGCACCTGCTACAACAGGGTAGAGCTGGGGCAGTGATGGGGCCATTTCACTGTCACCAGGGGACCAGCCTCATTCACAGGGTGGCAGTGGGGACCTCTGGTTGTACATGCTGATGCATGAAGGTCGTACGAGAAAGATCTTTTAATCCCAGCAGAGGAGAAAGGCTTCAAAGGCAAATGTCAGGTTGGGGCAAAATGATGGCTACAGTACGTGAATATTATTACTCTATTAAACATTGAACCCCTCTGTGTGCAGGTAGCATGCTAACAGTTTACGGACTTTTCTCATTTACTCCCTACAGCAATCCAGAAAAGGTAGACACCAGTATCCACTTGGCAGAGAAGGAAGGAAAAGGACCTTAAAGAGTTTGGGCTCCAGCCTATGGGGCGAAAGAACTGGCGCTGAAACTCCTGCTGCCACTGACTTCCAACGCCAGCTCCCCACCCCCTTGGTGGGCGCGGTCAGGCCATGGGCCGCAGCGCAGGAAACGCCAGCCGGGCAGGCGGGACTTCCGCGGGGAAGCAGGTTGGAGAGAGGTTGGCTATTTGTTCTGAAACTAGACAGGGTTCACAGTTAGGGGGAAGATTCAGAAACTGAAGGCCGGAACGCAGAACTCACGTTACCTTGGCTTAGCTCTTTGTGGACAGTTGCACACAAAGAGAGCATTTAGGAGACAGACGCTTTGTTGAACCCCAGCTCCGCGGCGCACCTGCAGGCACGACCTTAGGCGGGTGGAGGCAGCTCTCTGCACTTAGTCTGCTCATCTGCAAGACTCAGGGGGATGTTGACCCCGGCCCGCCTCTCAGGTTGACGTGAGAGTTGGACCCAGTGCCCGGCACGATGTCCTGCAGCGTCGCGTGCTGAGAGGGAGCAGCGTGCTTCCTCCCGTGACAAGCGCCCACCCAGACTCCGGGATTTATGAAGCTGCTTTGTTTTGTTTTTGAAGTGAGGCCAACGTAGCTTTCTAGGCTCTTGCTTCCCAGAAGTCGACAGATCAAGGTGTCTCTGCCTTAGCTGTTTTCCCTCTCAAGTCTGTGGGGACAAGAACAAAATTCCCTTTCCAAGAGGATCCACACCCTCTTTTATTCTTGGTCATTTCAATTAAATCAAAACCATATAATAATATGACCAAAAGTAACGAGGTCTGTCACCCAGTGATTGTTCTCTTACTGGAATTTTCTAGCCATTTGTTCACAAAACTTCCCCATTGCAGAAACTGCGCCCATCTGCAGGTTTCTGGGGTCTCTAACAGAGCTGGTTTGGTTCGGGCAGAGCCGCAGGGACCTGGATTAGAATCTCCCCACAGTGGAAGCTTGCTGAGCATTTGGCCCATCTCATGCCAGCCCTCTCCTGCGAAGTCGAGCAAAGAGCCCAGCTGCGGGGTTGGCGCGAGGGTCGGGGAATGGCCGGAGTGGGTGTTCTGCAGGCACACCCCTGCTGAGGACTGCTCAAGGAGGTGGGAGAACGGGAGTTGTAGCTCAGAGAGCTCTGTTTCCTTAGCTACAAACTGCGGGGAGGAGAAACATAATTAAATCTCTAAGTCCTTGGTACCCCCTATGAGCTGGGGATTGAGCAATTCCTGAGCCCGAAACCCCAAACGCTCATGATGCTCAAAGGAGTTCTGGGAACAGATCTGGAAGCCCCAAGCCCGAATGTCCTCTAAGGGTGTCATCCTGTGGAAGGTCAACCCTTTCTTCACATCCAGACTAATGGGAAAAAGAGAGAGAGAGAGAGAGAGAGAGAGGGAGGGAGAACTGGAGTCTCTCTCTGCCTCCACCTCCTCCCACCGAGCCTCTGCAAGTAACACGGGCTCAGGAACCAGGGATGGATTTTAACCTTGGTGCTGATGCTGACTGGCAGTGCCTGTGCCTTCTGGCCTGAGGTCCAGCATCTGTAGTCCAAGCCCAGGGCAGACTAGGCACCAGGGAGGGACGTCCAGCATGAACCTCTGTTGAGTGAACAGCAGTGCCAACCTCTCTCCCACCCTGTCTCCCTCCCAGATCCCTTTCACCAGCCTGAGGCCACAGTAACCTGAGTCCAGAATGAGGAGGAACTGAAACTTACATTCTATTTTCGTGACTAGGCACCTTGTTGTTTTGCTGGGACAAAGGGCCAACCTCGGATGGTAAGGAGAAGGACCTGGAATTGCGTCAGCCAAGATGCCCTCGTAGCCTGCTTCCTAAGGAGATTTCCAGGCAATACCCAACATTTCTCAACTCCATTTAGGAACTGGATTGCAAGTGTTTTGCATGCAACAAACCGGCAGCATTTGCAATGCCAAGATGCACTACATGAACAGAAGTGCAATTCTCTTGGCATAAAGCACATCACTAAGGTTATCTTTTTTGATGGAAGGGTAGTAGATGAAACAGTTACGAAGATCAAGAATTTCCTAAGTGAGAGAGAGAGAGAGAGAGAGAGAGAGAAAATGCACAAAAGGCAATTCCATGAACAATTACTTTTGAAAACACCTTAAGCTGTTCTTGAGATGGGGGTAGGATTGCCAGATAAAATATAGGAGAACCAGTTAAATTTGAATTTCAGATCAGCAACAAAAATTTTCAGTATATTTCATGCAATATATGGGATTATACTTAAACTAGAAAAAAATTAGTCAATACTTACCTGAAATTCAAATTTAACTGAATGTCCTATGTGTTTATTTGCTAAATCTGGTAACACTAGACAGTGGTTCTGGCAACAGCACCCAGGAGTAACCTGCTGGGCACAATCACTCATTACTTCCTTTTAGGTGGATCATTCCACGGCGTGAGCAGCACCACAGTGTGGGCCTCGTGCTATGACGGGTCTCAATTAGACGCTTTTGTTGTTCAACACTTCTGGTTCATGACCACGCTTTCCCGCACATTTCATTAAGTCTATATTCATCGCAATTCAGTTCTGCAAATAGTTTTTAAATTGTGTAAACCCATAGATTTATCCTGTTATTGTTTGCTTCTTTGTTTTGCAGAAACATTTGATCCAATTAGTCTACAAGGTTTGCATTCCATCATATTTCTAAGAAGAAAACATGAATATGGGTTAAAGTTGCGCTTACATTTTAAAGCTGTCTCACATGGCGTGGTGTATCCGAACGTGGAAACTGAGTTTCTTAAATTTCAAGCACGATATATTTGGGCTGGCTGTTAATGGCTCGGTTGCCTGTAACAGAATCCCAGCTCGTCTCAATGGGAGATTGTCGAGAGGGCATAGGTTGCCTCTCGGAGCTCCGGGCAGGAAGTTTGGAGGGGCCGACGAGCGGCTTGGCAGACTTCCTCCCGTGCTGGCCGGCTCTTCCCTCCCAGCCCAGTGTCTGTCCTCACTGGCCCTCTGCATCCCTGTGGAATGACTTCCCTGCAGTCCGTGTTCCCCATTTCAAGAGACTCGCCGCCTCCCTGAGTCTGCATTCACATCGCTTCTCCACCCAAACTTCTAGTAAAGACTAAAGAGATTCATTGGGTCTCGGGGTACAAATTACGGGGGAGAGCTTCTGATTGGCCCCATGGGGCAGGGGCCAGCCTGGTCCGGTCCCTCCTGGCTCAGGGTGCTGGGCCACAGGCAGAACAGGAGCTGCCTGGGAGCAGTTGTGGTGGCAGAATTCACTGGTGTGTGGACAACAGTAGCCTTGGATACCTTCCAGCCCAGTAAAAGGATTGTTATAATCAGGTTGTAAGGATGCTGTCCAACTCCGCATGTTTGAGTCACCTAATCTCCCAGCCGGAATCCCTGGTAAACAGATTCTGGACCACGGCACGTTTTGGGGTCTCAGGGGTGCTTATACCTGCAGACATCGCTCAGAACCTTGCTTCAGAGGAGCTCACGTTGTTTACACATGCCACCGAATTGATGGAAATAAAATTAAACATTAAAACTCCTTTCAGGATCTCTAAACCATTACCAATTAGCACGATGGTTACAGTTACTGTGCAACTGGTGGAAATCCTCAGCCGGTGGCCTCTTCAGAGGAAACTGATAAAGTTGCTAAGGAAAGCGTACCTAAGTGTGTGCACGGAAGTGTGTGTTTTCCGAAGACCGTGTCCAGGCGAAGCCCCGCGCAGTGAAGCTCACACGCTCAGGAACCCACATACAGCGACTGTTTCCCTCAGCTGCTCCTCCTCACGTCCCCACCCTGGCCGCCCCCCCTTTTCCATATATGTTTGTTTATTTTGATCCATAATTAATGCCCATCTAGACAAAGTATAAAATAGCCATAAGCAAAAAGAAAAAATATGTATATTATCCTACCACCCACAGAGAAAACACAACCACAGTTTAAAGATGACTCTATAAATAGTTTCTTTACTTACGACATCTTAAGTAATGGACGAGAATCTTTCCATGAACATAAAGATGCTTTGATGGTCACAGAGTGTTCTGTTCCATCCGAGAGGGTTTGCTCATGTTTGCGCTGACTCCCCAGGTTGGTGTTTTGGATGTTCCAGTGTTTCACTGTTGCAATCAATGCTGCGATGTGTAACACCGAGGCTGAATTTTTGCATGAATTCTTTTTTTTTTTTTGAGACAGAGTCTGGCTCTGTTACTCGGGAATGAGTGCCGTGGCATCAACCTAGCTCACAGCAACCTCAGACTCCTGGGCTCAAGCAATCCTTCTGCCTCAGCCTCCCGAGTAGCTGGGACTACAGGCATGTGCCACCATGCCCGGCTAATTTTTTCTATATATTTTTAGTTGTCCGATTAATTTCTTTCTATTTTTAGTAGAGATGGGGTCTCGCTCTTGCTCAGGCTGGTTTCGAACTCCTGAGCTCAAACAATCCGCCCGCCTCGGCCTCCCAGAGAGCTAGGATTACAGGTGTGAGCCACCGCGCCCGGCCTGCATGAATTCTTTTAAATAGTTTATTATTGTGATTTTCATTTCATCTCTGACCCAGTAGTTATTTAGGAATGTTTTGTTTCGTCTTGCTTTGTTTTAACCTTTCAGTGGCTGCAGTTTCCTGTTTATATCTTCATTATTTAACTCCAGTTTTATTGCACTGCGGTCAAAGAATGTGGATGGTACTATTTCTGCATTTAGAAATTTATTCAGTTTTCAAAAATAATTAAATGTATAGTTAATTTTTGTAAATGACTCATGGGAAATTAGAAGATGCTAGATTTTTCCCTTGTGGACCATACCAGTGGACTGTAAGCTCTCAGCTCAAACATACTAATCATATTCAACTCCTCACTCTTGTTACTTATTTTTTCATCTTAAGAGATCTCTTAAAAGCCAAAGAATTATCTACCACTACGATTTATTTCTGGCAAGTCTCTTTTCATTAATGTCAATTCAGAGGCTTTTGCTGTTGCTGTTGTTTGGCTAGGGCTTTAAAATCCAAAGCAGATTACTTCTCTAATCTGTTGGAACAGCATTTTTCCATTTGTTAGATGTTTTTCTTTAGGAACAGAAATTATCAGCACATTGAAACCACTAGCTCTCATCAGTAGCTATTATATTTTGTCTAATATTTTTCATCTCTTTTACTATTTTCACTTTATCCTAAAAAAGCTTCTAAAGATGGACTGATTTCATTTTCTGAATTTTGATTGACTTTGACTTTTTCTAATGCCATTTAAAATTCTGTTACCGCTTTCTTTTTCTCTCCCCAATCGTTCATCAGTCTGCGGTTCCTTCTTCATCTCCATCTTACAGCTCACAGTTCATATCTTACTGCACGGGGTCTGTAAGAGAGGAAAGAAGATGATGTCTCCATTTTCCCCCCTTTTTATTTGTAGCAAATATTTTTCAATGTGTTTCCTCCCTACTGACTGTGATGTGAGTTTATCCCCTTTTAGATTACAGCATCTTTTCGTGGGTAAGCACGTCAGTTTGGGTCAGTCACAGGAGGCTGTCCGGCCAAAATCAGTGTGAGCCACTCTGCGTGGGTCCTCCCCTGTCCGGGCACAACCCCTGTGTACTCCCCGCCCCCACCCCAGACTGTCACACGTTCAGCTGGAGGCCGACTGGGTCCCAGAAGCCTAACAGTGCGTGGGACCTTGGTCAGCCCCTGATCTCTGCTGAAGGCTTCTCCTGTGGGTGAACCCCTCACCCCTCACCTGTTTGTCCCCACCTGGCTGTCCAGCCAGCCCGGCCACCACTCCAGCCCCCAGGGGGGCTTTGACTGGCCCCCTTCCTGGCACCACATCTGCCAGGTTGGGGGAGCGCCTCCTCCCACCCGAATGAGACTGCATGTCACGAACATGCTCAGGGAGGTCAGGAGGTGCCCCCTAAAGACAAGCTCCCCAGCCACAGGTTTCCATTTGCCCCCCTGGGGCCAACGGCAGAGGGATGCCAAGAGGCATTTCCACCTTGGCCGACTTTCACCTTGAGCTCCGTGTCCTCGAGCCGGGGTCTCTCGAAGTTCCCTGAAACACCCCTCCCGACACCCGCGACCCTCACTGCTGTCTGGGGAAGGAGGCGGAGCCTCCCATGGCCCTGCAGCCGCATCCCACCCGGCTCACGCCCGCAGAGGTCCCTCGGCGCGCCTGGCCACAGAGGCCGTCCTCCTCTACTGCCCGTGCGCGCCTATTTTTGTTTCACTGTTAACCTTTCCATCTGTTTCAAGGAGAGAAACAGAATCTGGACAGTTCATAGGAATAATAATAATAGCTAGCAAACTAATAACTCACTAATTATGTGCCAAGGGCAGTGTTAAGCATTTAACATGCAGCAATTCATTAATCGTCACGAAGCAGGTACTATTGGTATTATTCTCATTTTACAGATGAGGAAACCAGGGCACACAGAAGCTAAGTGACTCATCTCCAGTCACACAGCTGCTGAGTGGCTCTGGGGATCAAACCCAGTCCAGCTCCAGAGCCTGCATCGAACGCGTCCTGCACACCCCTCGATCTGCGCAGGGAACGGCCCCGCTGCCGTATGTTCCTGCGTTTAGTTCCCCAGGTGTTGGAGAAGGAAGAACATGGGGAACGGTAGAACAGGCTTAACTTCTGGCTCCCACAAACCATCTCAGAGAGGCCCCCTTGGACCATGTGTCGGTTGTAAAATAAACAGGTTGTAGAGACAAGCGTCTTTCCTTTTATGTTCTCCCAAGACCCAGGCCAGGGCTGTTGGAGCAGACGCCACCTCTGCAATTACCAGGAAAAGTCCTTGAAGTGGCCTTTCCTCGCTGGCCTCAGAGAAGCAGTTGGCAGCATCGTCACAGGTCGGCTGCGGGAGAAACACAGGAACGCCTCCGCGTGCAGACAGGGGCCCGCCACAGCGCGCTGGCCCCAACTCTGTCTCCTTCTTTTAATCGTCTGCAGTACGCCCCATGCGGTGTCGTCTCATCTCAGGCACGATATAAAGTTTAACAGAAATCTAACTTGGCAAATATAAGAAGGGCCCCCAAAATCTTCAATAACTGACTTGTAGCCAGTACCCGGGCATAGCAGATAGCTGAAGGGCGGTTATAGGAGGGTCGATGCCTTGCAGGTGGGGGAAGACGCTACAGAGGTATGTGGACACCACCCTTTGATGACATCTCCCCCACCCCGAAGCCCTGTGATCCTGCACGCACCCCCAGAGCCGGTGAGAATCCACTCTGGAAGCCGTGGAAAAGTCACTACCATCGCTTTACCCGAACGGGACATGCTCCCAAATGTCTATTCTTTAGCTACCAAAACGTTCACTTCAGTGCCAAAGAATCAATGTTTCTAAAAGATATTGCCCAATTAATGCTATGACATATAAACAGAAGTGTTGGTGGGGTTTCTACTTTCCTTAATTAAAGATCTCCATGGAGAAATAAACAAATACGCTCTATTTAACAACATTTAGATAAGAGGCTGGGAATGCATCACCGTCTAAACTACAGAAACGTCTAAATGTCAGGAGATGTGTGACTCATTTAGGGTATTGCGTGGTCTTCCTGGGTGATCTCAAGCAAGTTTCCATGCCTCAATTGACTTTCCCAATCTGTAAAATCTTGCAGGGATATTAAGACCAGTCAAGGAATGTCTGTAAAGTGCTTTGAACTCCTAGAGTTAGACATTAAATAAATACCTAGTGTTATTAGAACTCCACTGGGGCACTAGAATGTTCGAAATGGGACTTTATTATAAATACCCTCTCAAGTTTGCCAAGAATAAATTGAATGGGCAAAGGCAACATACTTGGCTGTAACTTAATCCAAACTTGGCTTATTTGCCAGAACTTGGCATCGTGATACATGAATAGAGTGAGCTCTGGAGAGAACATGAAAGGGTTCTATTATTTTGAGCCAACTATTTAGCTAAATTTCCATATCTTCCATTTATTCTGTTCTTTAAATTGCTGCATTATAGAGGAAAGCAAAAGTACGAAAATAAAAATAAAAGGCCATAAGCCTGTTTGCATTTTCCTACAACTAATATAACTGAATGTAAATTGGTTTAAAGATCACAAAATCAACCCCCACATCCATTGACTAAGATGGATAGAAACCAAGATTCCCTTTTTAAGTTCACATAGCAAAAACGGCGGCAGCGCTACACTGCCTTTGCATGATAATAATATTTTCTGTGAGTTAATCAGAGAAAGCTCTGCCTACAATCAAATTAAGTGGATTTTAAAGTCTAACATCCTCTAAAGGAATCATAACTTTCCTTGAGTTGTAAGAAAGTTTCAAATTGCAAATTCAAAACTTTTACATTGTTTCAAAGTGTGCATTATGGTTGGGAATTTTGATAAAGACACGACATGAGGCAGTCTCCATCACTAAGCAGGGACACAGTCTGTGTCAGGAAATCCATCAGGGAGACAGCAGAGAAAATCCCCAAGACTTGGATTGAGATTTCTGGAGTCCGGTCTCTCCTCTGTCACGAACTAACTGTGTGGGAAAGTCAAACCCCCACACCGAGCCTCAGTTTCCCTATCTGTAAAATGAGGGCCCAGTGTGCTCTCCTCTTCAAATAGCCACTTTTCTCAAAAGTATTGCAAGTGAGGATGCAGCCAAAAGAATACACTCCCGGAAGGAAACAGCCCCACGTGGATGCTCAGCCCTCACTCATACCCAAGAATAAATGTTTTGCAATGACATTCTTTAGGCAGCCTTGATGTCTAAATTTTTTTTCTCCATCACTTGCTTACAGGAAAAAGAAAATGACTTTATGTTGACAAAATGCTGTTGAGTATTTTCAGCAGCAAACCCCAGCCCTGAGTGTCAGAGTTTAAATTCAGCGCATATTCTGAATTCCTGCATCCGAAGGAGATGCTTAGAGGTATGTTTCCAGATATGCTCACCAAGATTAAACCCCTGTGACGGATGGCAAGGGGTGCCCAGAAGGGACTTTCAGGTTAACTGAGCCACATATTTTCTGGATCCGTAAATGGGGGAAAAATAAAATTCCAAATGACTGTTCCAATAAAGCAGTATACTCGGGTTTTTGTCTTGAACACATGCTTTCAGCAAATGAGAAAACCATCTGGATTCTCTAGCTAATCTTAGGACGGACAATAAATGCCCACTGACACGGCCTTGGGGAAAACGCAGGCACTGGAAGCCGCACCTGCAACCGGACCAACTTTGCACAAGTTCACTTTCTTCCAAGCGCACAGCCCTCGGGCCCCAGGGGACCAGCCGCGAGGCGGCCACAGCCAGTGGAGTTTTAACTGGGGCCTGAGCTTCGGTTGCGCTGCGTGGTCCAGGAAAATCTACTCTCTAATGTCTGGAGGGAGAAACTGCAAACTTGCACAGTCCTTCAAGAGAAAACAAATGTTGGATGTCTGAACATGTGGGAAGCGGCTGGCTTTCAGACAGTGAACTGTGGTCCTTGGACTGTGAGGTCGGAGGATGGCTGCGCTTTCCCGGGCATCACCCTCCCTCCCGCTGGAAGGGAGATTGGAGAGGGCGAGTCCCACCCCACGGTGCACATTGGGGGGAGAGGAAACCCCAGGATGTCGGACCTGTCTCCATGTCAGGCTGGTCTGCGCCAGGGTGGGAGCAGCACCCAGTCCCCTGACCTTCCCAGGGGCTGTCCAGGCAGCAACATCCCCCGGAGGGCTCACTAAACACAGGGTCGCCGGAGGATTAAATGAGACAAGGCCCCTGAGCACTCAGCACCAGGCCCAAAAGAGGCTGTGGATGAATGTTGGCTGTTACTGTTATTAAAGATGCAGATTGCTACCCACTGTGGGCCCACCTTCCCGAATACTTCACATGATGACATCTTGTGTGGCTTCCTGGGTACCCTGGATGGGTCCCCAGCGCACTCCAGGGCCAGCAGTTCGCAAGTCCTGCTCCTCTGCACGTTGGCCAGCGTGGGAAGGAGAGCTGCTCTTCCCACCATGGCTTACCATCAGTCCCAGTCAGAACTCTTCGTATGTGTTGTAGTAGCACAGTAACCAACGCTAACCAGGAAACATTAAAGGAAAATTGATCCCGCATTTCATCTCCCTGTGAGAACTAAGCCTGTGGAGAACATCCCGTCCTGTGAATTTCCCCGGCCACGGGAGGAAGCGTCCGACATCCCCCTCACTGTTCCGGCGTCCCGGCATCAGGCTAATCTCAGCCTCTTCACCTTGATCCCGTTTTCCACATCCCTGCCCAGAGAGGTCCCCGCTCGCTTCAGAGTCAGGGGAGGGGCGGGCGGTGCCTAGCCCTGGTCTGAACTTCTGAGGAATGTGTAGAGAGTAAAATCGGAATGTTTTTCTTCTTGCAGAAGGTGGTGGGAGGAAGCGGGAGTCACAGCAGACAACCACACACACTCACACGCTCCCAACACTCACACGTGTCTGCACACGCAGACTCACATGTACTCGTATGTGCGCACACACGTTACACACTCACACGTGCACAGGCAACCTATAAAAGTGCGTGCTGGCAATATGGGTCACTGCCCAAGTCCCTGTGCTTTGGGAGATCACTCACGGGCCTGTCCATCCTTCGGTCATGGGGAGCTTGTTGGGTGGATGCTGTCGCATCGACGACATTCAGGCATCATTTTCTTCTGACATGTGCTCAGCGTATCCCGTGGCTCCATGACTACATGTTGTTGTGCAAACACCAGCCCTCCACGCGCAGCCCATCCAGCAGGGTTGGCCAGAGAGGAGCCTCCATGTTCCAGCAGGCAACGCCTGCAATTCCAGAGTTCCAGCCAGACCAGGGGAACTTCCTTGAGCTCCAGTCCACTCAGAAAGCCCAAACTCTCCTTGCTGCTCTCTGAACTTCCTTTTATTTTTTAAGATGAAACCTGGCAGCTCAATGAGCTGAGCGTCCTTTACTTGCATTACTTGGAGAATACTGACATTTCCATTTCAAAAATTTACATCATAAAATTTCCAGCAGCAAATTTTAGCGTCTCACATGTTTATGAATTCCACTTTGCTGACACCAGTAGGCTATGAACTTGTTCCATGTCAGAAAAGCAAGACTTGTCCCAAGATGGCACAGTCACACTCCCCGCAGACCTGCCGGCCGTGCTTTGTGTTTGCGGCTGTGTCTTCTCTGGTGTCTCCACATGGGCCCAGGTTGTGTTCTCTGCCCGGCATCCCCCAGCCCCTACTTCAGCCAGAGCAGATGCCAGCCCCACCAGCTTCCTGTCTGGGCACACCGCGAGGGCTCCCGAGCCTGGAGAAAGACCAGCTGGAGCCAACACTTGCCCCCAGCCCCAGGTGTGGCCACTGCCCGAGGCTCCACCCCGCAGCCCCCACACTCCGCACGGCACAGACTCAGCCAGTGGCCACCCGGCCCGGTTTGGTGCAAAGAGAATGAAACCCAAGGACATGGCAGCCACAGTGACAGACTCCAGAGAGAGCTCCCTGGTGAGGTAGGCTCAGGCACGGGGGCTTCGAGGGGCTCCCAACTCCAGCAGGGGCTTAGGAAAGGCCCTGGGGGGGGGCATGTGAGCCGTGCGGAAGCACACGCTCATTTACACTTTCGTTGTCACGGAATTGTTTGAAAGAGCAAAAATAGATTAAAAAGTTCTCATTAGTCCGCCAGGGCTGCCGTAACAAGTGCTACAAACTGGGTGGCTCCAACAACAGACATTTATTCTCTCGCAGTTCTGGAGACAAAAGTCCAACATCTGGGTGGCGGCACACTGGTCCCCTCTGAGGCTGCAGGAGGGTCTGTCCCAGGCGTCTGTCCTCAGCACGTAGACACCGTCTCCTCCCTGTGTGTCCTCACGTTGTCTCCCTCTGCGCGGCCTCTGTCCCACATTTCCCTTGTCCGCAAGGACGCCAGCCGTCAGATCAGGGCCGCCTCATGGCCTCACTTTAACTTGATTACTCCTTTAAAGACCCTCTCTCCACAGGAGGTCACATCCTGGGGGTTAGGACCCCAACCCATGGGTGTGGGGGACACACAGTTTAACCCACAACGATGTCCAGTGGTCACGCTTAGTGGAATAGTGGCAAGTCATAAACCACTCAAAGGCAGGTAGGAGCATTCAGTGTCACCATGGGAGATGCTGGGTGTGACGCAAAATGACATAAAGAAAAAAGTCAAATGGTAACAATGACTGGTTTCAGGTCAGAAGTTCGTAAGTGAACTTCGTTCCTCTTAATTTCCCGAATGTGACTTGGTGTGGCCCCATCACATCCAGAAGGTGCTGCTGCGAGCCCGGCCTCCTCTCTCTGCACGGCGGGCAAGGGTCAGGACACACAGACGTTCCCTTCCGTTCTTGAGAGGCTGCCAACACGATGAGGTCCAAGCACAATCCGACCCAGTATCCAGGGACCCTGCCAAGCTCCTGGCCCTTGTCAACACCCTGGCTAAAGCCCCACAACCAGGAGCTCGCCCTGTGGCCCCCAGAGGGGCCAGGACACATAACAAAGGTTTCAGACCCTTCCACAGCAGGACATCCGGAGGGTGCTGTCTGGCCACCTCCGCACCTGGTCCAGAGCAGGGCAGGTTCCGCCTCGGGCCTGGGAGCAGGACTGTGCTGAAGGGCACAGAAGTGAAGCGGGACCCCTGACACCATGGGGTCCTGTGTCCTGCAGCCCCAGCCACTGGCCCAGTGCAAGGCAGAAGGAGCGATCTGCACCATCCCCCGGAGACGCGGCAATCCCTGCTCGTCAGTGTCCAGCTGCCACCCCAGGAGAAGGGAGCACCAGATGACTGAGGGACAGCTATGAGCCTCTCACGTAGCCTGGGGACTCCAGTGCACACGGAGTCAGGCTGGTGGGGGGGCGTGCAGGAAGCCCTACTAGCTGGAAGGGTGGTGGACGCGGACTCAAACGGCAGCAGCGGTCCCCATCCCTCTAGCTGGAGGTTTGGGCCCATCCTTGAAGGCGGATTGCTGCTCTGCTTTGGTAAAGCCAAAAGCCTCCTCCAAGCTGGGGGAGTCAGAGATGTGCAAGGGCCAAGTGTCTGTGTGCAGGAAAGAGCACCAAAGGCGTCGCTGCTGCAGGGAGCTTTGTGACTCAGAAGGTGGTCTTCACAGCGGACAGCTGGCCGTGGGGACAAGGAGAGCTGGCCGTGGGGACAAGGACAGCTGGCCGTGGGGACAAGGAGAGCACCTGGTCTCCTTTGAGGGTCTTGGGGCGTGGACTCTCGGTAAGGAGGTCATGGTCAACGGCAGCCCCAGCTAGCGGGAGGAGGCAGCCCCAGCCTCTCCCCTCCCAGCCATCACCTCGTGGAAGGTTCGCCACATCTCCGACTCCCCTCCGGCTGCCAGCTCCAGCCAAACAGCAATGGCAATGTCCCCAGGTGGGCAGAGTTTTGGTTCTTCCAAGAACATACTGTATTTAAACACCGTCGACGCGTGTGGCTGTCTGAACCAAAATAGAAACGCCAGCTGCCTGCGTCCTGGAGTGTGCAGAGTTACCCAAGAGTGCGCGCTGTGACCTACAGGTCACTCCAAACTTCAGCTCTAACTTCAACAAGAAAACGATTCACCCTTGGTGTCCTGAGGAGGAGGACCTGAATGAAGAATGAGAGAGACACGTCCTTTATCTTGAACCGTTATTCTTTCTTTCTGCTAAGAACAGCAGCACAGCTAACTCTACAGGTCAACGGGAACTCCTCGCGGAGCACGCGCAGCGCGGAGTCCCGCCTGTGTGCGGTTGCGTGTAACCCCACGCCGCAGCTGCACGCACACGGCGGTCTGCAGACGCCGCCGAGGCCGAGTGAAGAGTGGCCTCCAACTGTTCCGATGACCCTCACTCCTCCTTCCCCAGGCGACGTGGACCATTTGGTCCAGTTTCAACAAAGCCAGCTCCAACTGGTCCATACTGCAGACTCGTGGCCGATGGTGGCACCCAAGGCCCAAACTGTTCTGTTCGTCTTCGTTATTTTGAAAAATTGAATTTGTTGCCGATATTTTTTAATTAATTTGAATTTGAAACATTTTAAAAATATTTCACATTTTTAAAAAATCAGATATCTGGCTTCCCCTGAAAATCCAAGAGATCAGAAAACCCTGGGCTTACGAATGTCGACTGGAGCCAAGGGACAGGGTCGTCCTTGTCCTTTCCCTGCCCCACCTACCCCACCCACTCTTTCACGTGACCTGCCCGGCCGGGGGCCTGCCCATCCACACTGGCACTCCCCCCGTGGCTGGCGGGGTAGGCGAGTGGACGTTTCCACCGGCACAGGTTTCAGGCTGCGTGTCTTTGGGAAAACCATTCGACTTCTTTAAAATTCCACCAATTTAGCAGCAAAACAGAGATGGGAACAGCTCCCTCCCAGAGGCACAGTGAGCAGGAGGGGACGCAGTGTGTGCTGCCGTGCACACCGCCAGTCACAGAGCTGCGCTGGGTACGCGGTGGCCACGTGGCCATTGGGGTCCTCACCGAATTTCCATTAAGGCCACATCAGAGCGAGTCAAGCGTGTGCCCTTGTCACCTGCCCTTGGCTTTCTCTCTCCCCTTTGGTCTTGCAGAGGCACCAACACCCCCTACCCCAGGGGTCCCGACTCCTCTGCCGTCTTTTAACTTAAAGGAAGAGAAAGGCAGCTCTTCCTCAGACAGCTGTCCGAGGAGGTCAGGGCTGCAGTGTCTGAAGGAGAGGTCCTTCCTTCTGAAATCAGCGATGTCACTGGTAGCCCCTCGAGCTCAGTCATACAGAGAGCTCAGTCCTCCTTTAGCTAGGCCAGTTATTCGCTGCGTGACCTCAAACCACTCACATGACCTCTCTGGTCATTGCTTATAATTTCAGGACTGCACCAGTCAAGTTTACAAATTTTATTTTTCTTTTCTTTAGTAGTGGGACTGTTCCTTCAGCTGAAATCTTGTGTAAAAGTCCACTGTGTGAATCCTGTCAGATGCAGGTGGCAGCCCTGCTCCTGGTGCCCCTTGAGCTCCCCTGGCAGAGCCCTCTGGGGCCGTGAGGAGGCTCAGGCTGGAGGCTCTCACCCGAGAGGTCCTGGGAGCCCCCTCAGCTCTAGGACCCCCAAGTCTCTGCCCCGCAGACTCATGTCTGTCCTGTGCTTTTTTCTCGGTCTTTAAATTGGGATTCCCCATGGCTTTGTAGACTTCTTTTTTTTTTTTTTTTTCAAATAATACCCATGGACTATTATTTGTCCTCCAAAAGAGGCCCATGCTACAGTGGCCTCTTTTCCATCAGGGAGCTCATTGTGGTCATCACCCGCTCCCTCAGCGTGCAACAGGAGGCCATTAGCCCTTTTCCAATTCAGACTAGGCCGGGCTTCTTCTCAACTTCGCTGACACCCCTGGGTCTACTTTGTCCCTGATCGATATCCTGTTTCCGTGTGTGGTCAGAAACACCCATGATTCACCCGGAGACTATGCCTAATGAAAGACAAATTAAATCGTTATAACTTGTTACAATTACTTAACAAAGCGTGTAGCATGCTTAAGAATCCATCTGGATGAAAGAAACGTTATTAATGTAAAACATTATTATTACAGCAGCAACCAGGACTGTGCCAAAATTCCAGAGTCCCACCCCTTCCGAAAAGAGCGCTGAGCTGTGTCGCTGGTATTCAGCCTCAGGACGCTGCCGTGCGAAGCAGCACCCCGCCGGGTTGTGCAACATCTGCCCGCGCTGGGGGTGCCGACAAGCAGGGTGGGCGGAGGTGGAAAGGAAAGAAGTAAAATCATTCCCCAGTTTCCATTCCGCGAGAGCCCAGAGTCCAAGCAGGCGTGCTGCAATGTCAGCCACGCGCCTCAGTGATTAGGGCTGCGGGTTGGGCAGCCTGTCAAAGATTCCCCCAGGTGACACTCAAAGCCCTTCTCAGCCCGGCACAGGCGGCTGGTGTTTTCATTGCGGGGCAGTCCGGAGTTTCTGGAAGAGCAATGATATCCTTATAAGCCGTCCACTCATTCTCATTCCCCACACGCATCCTAATCTTTTAAGTTAACGTTCTGCCTTTTATTTTCCTCCTTCAGTTGAGATTCATAGGCTTGGCTGGGATAGCCTGTCCCCCGACAGCGCCCTAAGGCCTGTCCAGCGGGGAGGGGAGCCGGGGAGGCCGTGCTCCTGGACGTGGAGCGTCTAACGGGCCTGCTCCTGGAATTCCGTCCCTTGCTCTCCCCACTTCTCCCCCAGCCCAGCGTGAACGTCACTTGGGCCAAAAAATCAACGGCACAAGGACGGGATTGAGCAGGAGGCTGGAGACAGAAGTAAACAAAGAGATGAATGAAACCTCAAGGTTTTCCTGTTAGTCAACTCACCAAGAACCAGCGGGGACGGGCGCATGGGACTTCACGCCTAGTGAAGCCCATCACAAGTTCAGCCTCACCGTAGCGTCTAGCTAACGTTTCTCACCCTGCGCTCTGGGGTCTTGCAGACTAAGTCCAACCCCTTTGAATCAATCTTCTTATGCCTTCCAAGCAACTACCAGGCCGCCGAGTCTTCCCTTTCCCCAGATGGATTTCCTTGGGAGTCCCATCCCTTCCTGCTGGCAGTTCGTCCCCCACTGGTTATGCCGTGGGTGGGCTCCAGTCCAAGGTGCTTCTCCCCTGGGAAGTTTCCCCCTGAGCTGCTCTGCCCTGGAGCTGCCCCATCTGATGCTGGAAGGGGCCATTCGCCAGGTGCACCCGGACTTCTCAACCTCGGCATTGTTGGTATCTCTGTTCTGGGGTCCGCCCTGTGTATTGCAGGGTGTTTAGCAGCATCCCTGGCTTCTACCCCCCAGGTACCGGTAGCAACCCCCTCCCAGTAGTGACTAAAATGTCTCCGGACTTTGCCAAATGTCCCTTGGGAGGCAAAGCCACCCCTGATTGAGAACCACGGGAGCAGAATGATCAGGGTCTCCTCCAGCTGAAAGGCTCTGATCTTCAATTATGCCATGAATTTCCCCCTTTTCTCAAATCATCTGCTTAATTCAGATTGAAACCACTAAGAGAGTAAGACTAGTTTAGGGAAAAAAAAAAAGTTGGTATTTTGAAAGTCCTCAGTGAGTCATTAAAGGCAACCCTAAAAGGATTACGGTGGTGAAGACGCAAAAATCCCTAGGCCCCGCGGAATGAAAGCAGTTGGAAGAGGAGGTGGCCTGGGCAGAGGATTCCACCAGGAATTACTAAAACATAATTCCTCGAGGATTTCCCTCTTTGGCCAAGAGCAGTCACAGAAGGCAGCTTAGCACACGACCTTCACAAAATGTTCTTTCCGCCTCGCAGTGACGGTCTCCTACAACTTCAGCTGGTCAGAAGCGGGAGGAAAAGAAAGAGCCAATGTTTAAGTTAATGAAAAGAATAGCTGGCGCTTGGAATCCTTCACATAAATGGCTGTCTGGCTAAAGCAAAACAAGTTTTTAAAAAGTTGAGATCAGCCTTCCAAGCTGTCACTACTGGATGTTATGTGGCCAGAATCGTGAATTGGTTTAAGATTGGAAGGGAAAGTCTGACCTGAGATTGCAAAGCCTCTGATTCTAGTTTGCAGTTAACTATGAAATCCTCAGGAAGAAACTCCATGCAACCCACGTCCTTGTGGAATTTCATTCTTAGAGCCCTCCTTCCCTCATCGTCTGTCCCTGAGGTCTCTCAAAACACATCCTGTGGGCTTGGTTTTCTTTTATCTGGGCAAGATCAGTGGCTAGGATTGAAATGAGTGTTTGAATCAACGAGCCCCTGCACTGTTCTTATTCCTTCAACTCTTCTACTGGGACCTTGACTGTGAGAGCCTCACAAGCATGCTTGATGCAAGCGTGCATCACACGCATGTGCATCCCATGAGCGTGCATCGTGATTGGCTGTGAACCAGCTTTCCCATCGTGACTCCTCAGGACTTTCCGTCGTCCCAGGAGCTCATGTCTCTGTCTCGGTTCCAAACGATGGGTAATTCTGAGCGCACAAAAAGGACTCAGCGCAGAGAAGCTTCTCTGGTCCCGAATGCAAAAGAACCAGAGTGTGAGTGAGAGAATCCAGATGCAAAGGCAAATGAGAACGCTACCAAGCCCCCTGCAGTCCCTGGCCCACCTCCCAAAGCCGTATTGTTTTCCAAAGCATTTCCTCAGCAACTTCACCGTCCGAGCCACTAGTGGTGGAGACGTGCTGAGCCTCGAGTGGTTCTGCTCCGGCCCAGGCACGGGTGCGCTGGTGCACGTCTAACAGCCTCGTGGGTGGCTGAGGTGGGGAGCCCTGATTTGTCGCCTTTGCCAATTTCCACGGTGTAAATACTCCCGCCACGGCCAATTTCGAGCTCCAGTGTGAAGTCATCTGGCCTCCCAATCCCTGCGCACTGAAGAGTCGGCTCCCGCAAGCAGGCGCCAGCCGTCTCCGCGCCCGGAGTCCAGGGCTGTGCCGTGCAGCACCGCTCCACTCAGAGCCCTGACGCGCCTTATTTACCCTGCCTCATAAATGCCAAAGGGCTAAAAACATTTTTGGCAAGAGAACCAGACAACCTGGCTCTGTAAAAGCAAAGGGGAGTTTGAGTATATTTGAGTTTGCTTGTTTTTTTTTTTTTTTCATAAGGGAAAGGGCAACTGCAAAATAGTGCAGGAAACTTTAATGCTCTCAAGTATGACTCCTAAAAAATACACACTGTACCCAACATCAAACACCACTAGATTTTGATCTCTCAGAAGAGGGAAAGTGATTTATTTTTCTTTAACTCTTCTCAGCCAGAGAACAGCCTGCCTCATAAAACAAGGCTAATCTTTATTATATATCAGGATTGCTTTTACCCACTAATTTTTCATTATGGTTGAATATTGATAATGTCTCCGAAAACAACTGACTCTACTTTACCTACTGTCATGAAATGATTTTATAATTTCAGATCTATCCTTAGTGACAAGAAGAATAAAAATACAGCAGCTTTGTAGTTTGACTTGAAACATTAGGGTCACTGCTCCCCTAATGTTTAAAAAATGACCCCTTTTTATGAGATTATGGTCCCAGGCTTGCAATGTCTGCTCTACCCGAATCCTCCAGGGCGAAGAGAGAGATTGAGCAAATGGGAAATTTAGGACTGACCATCAGGAAGAGAAATGGCTTAATAAACATGAAAGAAACTCAGTAATAACCTAGTGAGGATAGCAAATGATCTTTAATATAACACATCAAGTAATACAAACATCCAAACCAACCTGAAGCCCCCTCTCACTCACGTTGCACCCTTATGCTTATTCCAGATGAGAAACAGTTGGAAAGGGTGAAAAATAGAAAAAAAAATGCCCATTCATTCTCCAGATTTCCAAGGAGACAATGTGCACGATTTTATCTTGATGGCCAACCAAACTGGGTTAATTTTTAATCCCTTCACTTAACCCAGGGCTCGGGGGTGGGGTGGTGAGGGTGGGCAGGGGAAGAGGAGAATGACTTCAGAGCTAATTGCTGGACTCCCTCTCAAGCAAACTCACCAAGTACTCCTAACTTGGAACCAGTTCAGGTCACTCCATAATTTGCTAGACATGTCCGCTATTATCCGTAGTCTAACGTGCAAAGGCAAGAGCCAAGACAGCAAGGCGGTGCCAAGACTCAATCACCATTAATGTGCATATTTCAGGTCAGCGGGCTGCGTAGTTCGGTTACATCGCACAGTAATCAGTCATGTCTGCTGTGACCCAAAGACTCCCTAGGACAGCCCATAACGCCATCTGACTTTGACTGTTTACGAAGGTTAACCTAAGAGCAGTGATTACAGCCATGGAGTTGACATACATAATTCGGTTACAAAAGCTCTCTAAGTGAAACTGAAGACAGAATCTTAAGGAAACAGATGTTTCTCCGGCTAATGCTATTGGGCGTGTGCCATGTGGCACGTCTGGGAGAAGTCTGGGGCTTCAGTGTCCTTTACCTCTCTTGCCGGATGGCGACTCAGAGTAATGGAAGATGATTGCACTGCCCTGGGGCCAGCCGACCGTGGCGTGTGGGAGCCGTCTCGCCTGCCTGGTGCCCTGATCCTCACACCTCTTTTGCAGCCTTGGACTTACGCTAGGCAGGGGACAGCCTGGAATGTCCCACAGAAGGATCCTGTGCAGCTGACATTGCCATGGAGAAAAGAGACACAGCCATCGGATTATCGTGGCACTCAGCAAGCAAATGCCACTTTCTACCGCACAGAGGAGAAGTGAGTCACGGGGAGGGTGCATAAGCTGGGGAAGGGGCTCCAGCAGAGGAGGGGACGTTCAGGAGGCTGAGCCAGTGGTGATGCAGTGCAGAAGGAGGGGTGGGTGAGAACGGATAGAGACGCCAACACCCGCCCACCCTCCAGCACCTCCTGGGCTTTTCTTCTGGGTCCCACGTGGGAGAAAGAGATCCTGCTCCTCGCCACAATGCCAACCAGAGCGACCTGACGAGGAGCATTAGTCTACGCACGTGCCCTGGCTTCCTGAGAAATGCAAGCTCCCTTCCATTTGGGCTCATTCTTTCCTTCCCCTGAGATTTCACGGATAATCAAAGTCTAGTGTGATGGTGTGAAGTAGGGCACTCAGGATTCTTTCTCCCCTAACTTCCTCCTCGTCCGGCACTCTACTCTCTCCTTACTCACTGGCCAGCCGTCCGCCAGCCTCCCTGCACCCATGCCCCAGTGTCTCACCGTCACTGAGATCTGCCAGCTCCAGGCCATGGCGGGTGGGGGTCCAGGGCCCGGGGGGAGAGACGGCCCTCCAGGATCAGGCCCAGGAGCGAGAGCCTCTGCCAGGTCCCCCAGTGGCTGTGCCAGAGTCTGAGCCAAGACCCCTTTGCTACTGGCAATGCCCGTGGTTCAGTCGCCTCCGTCCAACCTTCCCCTGGGCATGAGGTGCCCTGGGGCCGCCTTGATCCAATAGTCTCATAGGAACCGGGTGCCCTGGGGCCTCTTTTATCTAACATCCCCATGGGAACAGGGTGCCCTGGGCCGCCTTGATCCAATGCCCCCACAGGAATAAGGTGTCCCTGGCCCAGCTCCATTCTTTCCCCATCCCCTTGTCAGACATCAGAGGGTCTCAAGGGTCCCTGGGGGCAGCTCCTTGGGAAGGGGACTCTTTTCTTCCCCTGTTCCAGAAAGGGCAGAAGACACTGCCTGGGAGTCTTCCCCACTGAGGTGCCCTGGCCCAGAACCTCCTCCCCTGAGGAGCAGAGAAATGTGTCTACACCCGGCGCTGTCCATACAGCCCAATAGCAGAAGTGAGTCACCTCCGAGTGACCCCACCTTCCAGTGAGCCCCTTCTGAAGGTCCACAACCACAGCAAGGCACTTTTCTCTCTACTAAAATAACTTTGATTTTTTTTTCTTTTAGTTTTATTGGCCCAAGTGGAAAGTTGATAGGATTTTATTATTCTTAGATAATGTTTTATAATTATAGATTATTTAAATGTGACTCATATAAATTAATTGATTCCATTTTATTCTATTTGTAGGTAGTATAATTAAAATATCTTTATTGTTGCCAACAAATCCATTAAAATAATCCAAAACACAGCAAGAGTTTTGTCTTCCTTCTAAAATAATTTTGAAATTGTTGTTTTTGGTTTTACTGATAAGACGTAATTGTACAACATCTTAAATGGAGACTTGATAGGGTTATAATTTTAGGGTGACATTTAATAAATCTATATTATGTAAATGTGAGTCTTATTAGTCAATTGTTTCCATTTTATTTGATTTTTAGATGGTACAATGGTATTTTTGTTATTACTATTTAACAATATCTTCTACTGATCCACAAACAGTAAATTTTTGTCTCCCTTTTAAAAGTTAGTGAATTTTCTCTCATTTGATTTCAATGCTATAGTTATGCTCAAATGGATGCTCAGTAGAATTATATTCTTAAGATAATGTTTTATAAATGCATCTTATCTAAAAGTGAATTTCCAGAGTGCGTTGTTTGTAGCTGGTGTAGGAACAGTGTCAGTTGTGGCTATTCGACGAGGCCCCATAACATGACCCATAGTGAGGATTTTATGGATTGTCTCACAGTTAGAGATATTTGAAACTCAGTTTATTTCTGGGCTGAATTTACTCTAGTTATAAGATTAAATGAACTTTCATTTCAAAAAAATACTTTTGGAAACACTGGATACGGCCAAGGGTTCCTTGCTTCAACACTCATGATGAATGTTCGCATGTTGATGGCTCCAAGCAGACCTGCCCTGTAGAGCCAGGAGTCAGCTTTGGGCAGAGATTGGCAGCTTGGATCTGGTTCTCCTTGAGTGACAATGCACTTTCCCAAGCCATTTTCCCTAGCGTTCCCTTCCCCATGCCCAGTCCCGTGACCCCGAATAACAGCTCTCAGGACCAGGACTTCCAGAGCGTGTGCTGGGCACGGTGAGTGCGGATGAGATGCCGTCCCGTAGCAGGTGTTCCACAGGGCGTGTCGACTGGGATTCACTTATACCTGCCCTGAACGTGACGAGGATGCAGCACAGTGTCTGACACACAAACAATACTGGGCTACCGTCCACACGCGGTCACTGGGACAGCCCAGCTGGAGCCAGGTCAGCTGAGAGGGACGCCCTGCACTTAAAGGACAGGTCTGCCATTTCCTCCAAGCTGTGTCCACTGACGAGAGTGTCCTGTGGATGCTCCCCACACCCTTGGGGAGAGACTCCACAACCCTACCCATGGCAGGTGGCAACGTCGGTCTGTGCAGGGACTGTGGAGGTGCCTCTACTGAACCTTTGTGGTCTGATCATAACCAGATGTGTTCTGACCTGTTCTGACTATTCTATTCATGGCCTTCCCCTCTCTGTGAGCCTCGCAACTGGAAAGCTGAGAAGAAAACTCCAGTGTGGTCTTGCTGGACTTCCAGTCTCAGCTTAGACATGGATGTCACCACTCCCATCCTCACGGTAAGAATAAGGTGGATGGACTGAAAATCAGCAACTCTTCTTGGGCCCATCAGAGAACTGAGGTCTCAAGGCAAACCACCACTCTGAAGTCTGAAGAAGCTGGTGTCTCCAGGGAGACCGAGAGCCTGAGATTTGTCCATCTGCAGCAGAAAGCCCTGGATAGGGCAGTAGGAACACTTGAGCAGGAATTTTGATGAATTGCTGGACTCCAAGTGTGAGACCAGGTAAGGAGCTTCTGGGAACCATGGTCCTGGAGGGGCCCCCACACTTTTGTAGGCTTCTCTCCAGGAATCCCAGCAGGCTCTTTCAAAGAGGATCTGGTGAGTCCAGAGGGAATACCCATCTTTGCATGGCCCTGACAGAAGGAAAAAAGTAGTAACCATTTTGTAATCCAGCCAGGAACCTCTTCTCTGCAGAGCAGGAGGCCTCATCTTGGGAAGGACGTTCTGACATCCCACCCTGCTAGTGAAAGGGAGCTCCACCCGACTGCAGCCTGACTCCAGGGCCTTATCTCACTTCAGGAAGAAAAAGAAAAAGAAAAGAAAGCTTCAGTCTATGAGAGAGAGTTTCAAAGACATAGACTCAGAATGCTGTGGCCAAGGACAGTATTAAGGAGCCGAGGGAGGAGGTAATGCCACCCAAGAAGGAGGAAGAGAAACAGCAGTGAAGGCCACACCCCGGAGACACAGACCCACTGTGCCCTGCCAAGCCTGAGATGTAATCAGCTTAGAGAACATTCCCCTCCCCCACATCCCACCGCCATGTTGTTGGGCCCCAGTTACAATAATAGTAGATGACAGCTGGGAGAGCTGTCAGGGGCAGACGCGCAAGGAAGAGATGCACAAACAGAAGGGCTAAAGCCGGGAGACAATAATAATTTAGTTAAATAATGCCAGTCCCCCCACCAACAAATAGACACATCCACAATTATAGCTGGAGCCATTAACACTCTTCTCTTAGTAACTGGTAGACAAGGCAGACAGGAGATCAATCTGATATAAGTGACCTGAACACCACTGTCAAGCCACTTGGCCTGACTGACATCCAACAACAGCAGAATATGCATTACTTTCGAGTGCACATGGAATATTCACCAATATAGAATACATTCTGGGGCATAAAACACAACAAATTTTTTAAAAATAGAAATCACACAAAGTGTATTCTCAGACCGTAACAAAATTACATTGATAACAGGATAGGTTGAAAATTCTCAAATATCCAGAAGTTATACAATATACTTTTAATAACCCATGAGCCAAAAAACTCTCAAGGGAAGTTTAAAAATATTTTGAACCAACCGAAAATGAAAATGAAACTTATCAAAAAATGTGAGATACAGTAAAAGCAGTGCTCAGAGGAAAATTGATAGCATTAAATACACCTTAGGAAACTAAAGAAAGAAGACAAAATTAAACCTAAATTAGTCAAACAAAGGAAATAATAAAAATTAGAGTAGAAATCAATGAAATTTAAACTAGGAAAACAACAGAGAAAATCAATGATACCAAAAGCTGGTCCTTCGAAAAGACAAAACAAAACAAAACAAAAATTGATAAATCTCTAATCAAAAAAAAAAAAAAGGAAAAAAGAAAAGGTACAAATTATCAGTATCAGGAATGAAAGGGGCAATTACTACTGATCCCATGAACATTAAGGGATAATAAGGGACTACTATGAAAAACTCTATGTTCATAAATTTTATGACTTAAATGAAATAGACCAATTCTTTGAAAAGCACAAACTACCAACAACACTCACTCAAAAAAATCAATAAATTGGAAATCATCAAAATCTAAAAATCTTTTTTCTGCGATACTGAATGGGAAGACAAGCCACCTGCTGAAGGGAAATATTTGCAAATCACATAACTGACAATGAACTTGTATCAAGAATATATGAACAACTCTTAAAACTGAACAACAAAAAAATATTTTTAAATGGACAAAACTTGATGCTTCACCAAGGAAGATACATGGATGGCAAAGAAGCATATGAAAAGCTGCTAAAATCATTTCTCATTAATAAGATGCAAATTAAAACCAGAATGAGATACCATGACACACTTACTAGAAAAACTGGGTTTTTTAATTTAACAACATCAAGTGCTGGCGTGAATAAAAACCAACTGGACCGCTTTTCCCTTGTTGGTAGGTGCACAAAGTAGGGCAGCTTTGGAAATAAGAAAACGTTTGACAATTTCTAATGAGGTTAAACACAAACTCGCTCTACAACCCAGAAATCCATTCCTAGATGCTGACCCGAGAGAAATGAAAACACACGTCCGAAAAAAGATCTGCTCCTGAAGGTTGACTTTATTTGTAATTGCCAGAACTGAAAACAAACACATTTCCCCTCAACTGGGGAATAGGTAAACAAACTGCGGTATTTCCGTATGATGAAATACCACTCCAATAAAAGGAGAAAACTATTGATACATGAACAACATGGATGAATTTCAAATGCATTGTGCTAAAGGAAAGAAGCCAGACTCAAAAAGCTACACATTGTGTATTATTCCAGTTATTGAACATTCATGTAAAGGCCAAACTAGAAGGGACAGAACAGATCAATGTGACCAAAAAGGGCCCCTAGGAGGAATTTGGAGGCGCGGGGACTGCTCCGTATCCTGATTGCAATGGTAGTTACATGACACTATGAATCTGCCAAAACTGTGCACCAAAAACAGTGAATTTTACTTTGTGTGAATTAAAAAGAAATTTACATGTCAGTGTCCACTTATGCACTTAATTAGTGCTTACCGAGTGACTATTTTATGATACAAACTTTGCTGGATTCCGTGCAGCAGCAAACAAGATAAACACACACAGTCTCCACTCTCTAAACTCGCTAGCGCAGGAATTGGCAAATTACAGCCTGTGGGCCGAATCCCGCTCACCATCCATTTTTGTAAATGAAGTTTGATTGGAGCACAGCCACGCCCATCCATCTATGCGTTGTCTGTGGCAGAGTTGAATAGTTGTCCCAGAGACCCACAGCCCACAAAACCTGAAATATTTACCATCTGGCCCTTTAAAGAAAATGTTTGCCAGTCCCAATGCAGTGGGTTTCAAACTTTATTTTGCCTAGGTATCTTTGTGGAGCCTGTCAAACCTACATTCTACCCTCAGAGTTCCTAATTGAGTAGGTATGAGCTACTCCGCAGGTCTGCAGATTTCTAGATGATTCTAAAGCAATTAGTTCCAGACCACACTTGGGAAAAGCTCTTTAAGAAACACAGACATGAAGCAAAGAACTGCAAATGAGTGAATTTTGCCCACAGGGTTAAACTACAATTCATGCGTCAAACTCAAGTTTGACACCCTGGCCCTTTTAGAAGTTGCTTCAACGATTTGAAGGTGGCACCCTCTGGGTAAAACAATATTTTGAAAACAGATGCTTAGGAAGAATTATAGGCAAGGGGTTATTTTACTCGCCTTATCTCCCGTTATGAATACATATAAAACCTTTCAAGAATTTGGTAATAAAACCACACATTATTTTAGGTTTCAGCCCCAGTCGAGCCCAGCCAGGGTTCATCGGCGAGGCAGCCCAGCCCTCTGCAGGGAGGATGGTGGCTGTCTCTATTCGTCATCCCGAGGGGGTGCTGTGGCAGAGGGGAGGACGTGGGGAAGGACCGGAGGTTCATGAGGCCGACGTGCCGCCCGCTCACTGCAGAACCCCTCTCTGCTTCTAGACCTCTCCCCACAGCCCGGCCCTCTCCAAGCTCTTCATCCCATCTTGCTCCTCCCAACTCCTCTTCTTCAGAGCACCAAGGCTGACTCCTAGCTGGGCCCTGTGTCCCCCACTCACTTCCAAACTGCAACAGGGCAGTAAAGGTCACAGCAGAAGAGGGACCACCTTAATGGAGCAGAGGAAGCTGGTGTGAAATAATTATATTACCCACGAATGCTCAATTGAGCTCTGAGTTTCCTAAAAGCTGGAGAGAAAAATTGAATAAACAAACCACAAAATGCTAATATTAGCAAAATGTCCCCGACATGGTGTAGAGGTGAGTCAGAAGATGGGGAAGTGTCTGGGGGAGGGGGAGGTAGTGTTTGTTTTCCTGGGTATGTACATCAACCTGTCTCCAACAACCACTTCTCAGCCACCCCAAGGAGGGTCTGCTGTTAGCTGATGTCCGTTTGCCTGAAACGCCAACTCGGGCAGCCAATCCGGGCCCCTGCTGTCAGCCTGGAGTCATCCAGTGAGTTCCATCAGCTTTAGGGTTTTAATAATGTTTTTAGAATATTACACAATAGGGGCATTATTGCTTTAATTGGTAATTAAATGACATCATGACTGGGAAGATTTTATTTTGAGAGTGAAGTTACCCATGATGCAAAGTAAGATTATTTTTGGTCTCTTGAAACCTCTCCTGACAGCTCACAATTCGACAGAACATACGAATTATGTCTAACTCGTAAACATGAACCTTTCAAAAATACTACTTAAGTTTCCAAATATACTTAGCTTGAACTCTACATCTGAAGCCAAGATGGCCCTACTCTATAATTAGTGATGAATCATCTGTCTTCTTTCGATTATTTTCTCTCTGGTTATTATTTGACGAAAGTGGTGTGTCCAACAGGTGTCCCATCTGACCTTCCTCGTCGCATCCCGTAACTGGAACATTCCACCGTGATGGATGGCAGGGAGATGAAGGGGACATGTTTGATGTGTGCAGACACGCAGAGGATGAATTTCTCGCTGGAATGACAAGAATCCCCACTGCTCTGCAGACAGGAGGGGCATAGTGAGGCTAACTGATTTATCCTGGTGAAAACAAGACTTCATACAATATTAAAAAGAAGCAGAAACAGTGAAAACTCCAGCGTCCTCTCCAGCAAAGGTCATGGTAAAGCTGACATGAAGACGAGAAAGGGAGAGCCACGTGGTGTCCGCCCCTCATGAAGTCGTGCGCTGCTCACCTCTTTATATCTCTTTAGAAACATTTGTCTTACATGGGACTGTCTTATCAAAAGCAAATGAAAAGAAAATGCCATTTCAAGGAATGTTTGGCTCTATAGGTTAAAAGATAAGTGACAAAATGCATTATTGGTGTATCTCTAGAAATTATATCTATATTCTTCTAGACACATTCAGTGTCACTGTGAAAATTTGCACAAAATAAATTGGGAATTTTTACTCTCACAGCAATATAATTAGTGGTATTAAGTGCTGAAAACCTTCATGTGAGAAAGGAAAAATTGGCATCCGCCTACTCCCTAAAATAAGCAGTCTCAAAGTTGACACGCACAAACACACACACACAAAGCATGAAAAAAAGTCCTCAGGACTCTCGCCATTCAAATACAAAATGGCTTAAATCATCTTTAAGCCCAAACAGTAAAGAAAAGATTGATAGTTCATGTTTCAAGGAGAAAGAATAAAAAGTCTCCGTCCAAGGCTGTGTGACAGACAGGGATGTCCGGTTCACGACAGAATGTCATCAGGAGTGAGGGTGGCGCAGAGTCGGGTGGCTCAGGTGCAGCCTGCGGTCCTCAGGGGACACAGCCACAGAGCCGGTTGTCAAAGGAGAAGTCACAGGGCAGGCCGGAGGAGGACCGCCCAAAACAGCAGGGAGGACAGAGCCTGGCTGCCTGCAGACGGGGGGACTGACTTAGGGATGATAGCTGACAGCCTCCTGCACTGCGAGTCTGTCGGGGCACAGGACTGAGAACGGTGCATCCCGGACAGCGACCTGGCGACCAGGGCGGAATGGCGGACAGCGGCCAGGTAGACACAAGGCGGGGACGGGGTGACGTGGGTATGTGGGAGGGGGCGGGGCATGGAGTCCCTGCTGCTGCCACAGGTCAGCGACTCACAAGGAGCCCCCTACCCTCCTGCAAGAGCCCCCGTGTCCACAGTCCCTCGTCTGTGTGTGTGTGTGTGTGTGTGTGTGTGAGAGAGAGAGAGAGAGAGAGAGAGAGAGAGTTTCCTGTGGCTGCCATAACAAATTACCACAAACTGGGTGGCTTAAAACAACAGAAAGTCTCACATGTTTGGAGGCCAGAATTCTGGAATCAAGGTGTCCGCAGGGCTGTGGTCCCCACAGAGGCACGAGGGGCAAATCCTTCCTTCCTGCCTGTCCCACCCCTGTGGACTCCAGGACGTGTGGTCACCTCCCTCCAACCTCCTCCCTCCGCGGTCACATTGCCTCCGCCTGTCTCCCCTCCATGTGCCTCTTAAAGGACACTTTCTTACCTGTTTACTGCGGCTATAGCAGAATACCACAGACTGGGTAATTTGCAAAGAAAAGAAACGTACTTCTCACAGTTCTATAGGCTGGAAAGCCCAAGGTCGAGGGGCCGGCATCTGCCGAGGGCCTTGAGCTGCGTCATTCCCCAGGGGAGGCAGAAGGGCAAGGTGGGAGAGGGGCCCCACTCCCAAGACAGCAGCATTAGCCCATCCACTCGCCCCCAGGGCCTGATCACCACCTGTTAGGCCCCACCTTCCAACCTTGTTGCCTTGGAGATGGAGTTTCCAACACACACCTTCTGGGGGACACATTTAAGCCATAGCACTTGTCATTGAAGATCCGTAATTATACCTGCAAAGACCCTTTTTCCAAATACGGTAACATTCATAGGTCCCAGGGACTAGGATGTGAATAAATAATTTTTTTTGGTAGGGGGGAGGGACCATACAACCCCATATACTTTGTTAGTGTTTTAATAGAACGTTTTCTCACAGAACACGGGGCACAGGTGTGTTCGGGAGGACCAAGCGCAGAAGCAGACTAAGGTGGAAGCTGGGGCCCAAGGGCCCAGGTGGGCTGGGTGGTGTCATTCAGGAGACCACGTGGCCATGGGGCCGTGGGAGCCAGTGGTGGCCAGGGGGCCATCGTGGCCCCAGGAGAACCCCAGTCAAATGTCAAGTCCATCCCAACAGAGCATCAGTGACCCCTCACCTGGGCTCCTCAGACAGGAGGGCCCAGGGAGAAGATACTAGGCGTTTGCTGGAGGTGCTGGGCGGGGACTACCGAGTGCTTAATACCTGTGTCCCAAGGCAGTTCGCTGTTGGGGCTGCAGTATTTTAAGACGTGAACCACAGAAGAAACAAGAATCCTAAGAAATCTCAAGAAAACCAGCCTGCGACACCCAGGGCTGTAAATTCTCACTTTTTGAACAGATCAGCTTTGTGTCGAACACACGGAAAGCACGTTGCTAGGTCAAGCCTGGGCTGCTTCTTGGAAAGGGCGGGATTCAGGCAAAGCCCGCCACAGTTGTGAAATCCCAGTGGCCAGCGCAGCGACTCAGAAGTGCCAGGGAGCCCAGAGAGCACAGCTCACCCGCCCTTCCCGGTCGGAAGCCCAGCCCATCTACCATCCCACTGGCTGTGTTTCCTTCCCTGCACCACTCGGGTTCCAGTGACCCTCCAGAAGGCACAGGGCCAGCCAGAGAGCCTGAAAACATTCCTTCCCCCAGTTGGCGCGGGCGCCCCACATCTGGGAGGCACGGAGTGCGTGTGACTCAGCCCCGCTGGGGAAGAGTTTCAGGGCCTGGGCGTTGAGTCAGCCTCTTGGAGGTTGTTTTCCTGAACCTCAGAGATGTTTTGGAAGGCACTTGCCTGCCCCTCGTCTGGAAAGAGCACTGCCAGACGTCACTCTATCCGGCGGGTCTCCAGCAGACACGTGCGTCAGAACAATCTGTGCACTTTTTAAGAAGTAGCCCCCCAGAGACCAGGTCCCACCCCAGACCTGCTGCGTAAGAGCTACCAGGAGCAGGAGCCAGGCCTGTGCTGGGTGTTTGGGATATTTGTTTTGTTTCAATGTTCCACGAGTGACTCAGACACTTACCACTTGCTGAGAGCCACTCAGTTCACTGACCCCAAGTAACCATCAAGGCACAGAGGCCCCAGGAAACCAAACGCTTTGTCCAAGGTCACAGAATGAGTTAATTAAGACCCCAGGCCCCTCCTAACTCCCAACATGTTTCTCCTTTCTCATGCACTCAGCCTTTTAGGGGAGAATTCAGAATGCTCCATCCTGGTATGCCCGATGTAGCTCCCACCCAGAAAGTAAAGACACGATGCTCAGTTTGCAGAAGAGGCCGGCACGGCCCACTCATCTGTGAAGGAAACCCCTCAGTTCAGAAAGCAGTTGTGGCTTGGCCAGGAGGGCTTAGAGACACCCCCCACTTCTTAGGAAAGAAGTGAACTCTTCTTCCATAGAGTTTAGGGATTTGAGGGGCATCGCTAACGGAAAATTGAATATTCTTCCATAATGACCACCCACAGGAGCCAGGCCAGAGAAATGGCCCAGTCCTCCCCAATCAAGCAGGATGTGAAATTGCAGTGAGCTCCCGGGCTCCGACGGGGGGTGGCCCTCACTCGTCACGAGGCCTTCCAGCTGGTGGGACCCAGGAAGCCACACAACTCCAGCAGCATGGAGGCACAGCACTGACAGTTCAGCCCTGAGAACAAGGATGCTCCGAGGTGCCCACAGCCCTGTGTTCACGCCTAAGAATAGAAACATGAATATAATAGTCTTATCCACTCTACTGTCCAACTTAAATTGCCCCAAGTATCCCAACATGCCTTCTATAGTGGTTTTAGTTTTTAATCCAGGAAAACTTAAACTTCTTTCAATGCCTTTGGTTATTATTTTTTTTTTGGTTATTAACATTTTTTTTCTTTTATTTTAGAACAGTACTTCATCCTCCCTTGTGTTCGTTTGGTTTTCATGACATTGAACAGATTCTAGGCTAGTCGTCTTATAGAACATCTGACATTCTGGATTTGCCTGATTGCTTCCTCTTATTTAACATTTGGGGGGAAGAACACCATGCAGGCGACCTGGTTGCAGCACAGGATTATTCTTTTTGGGGGACAGTTTGTCCACGGGCAGCCCCTTCAAGCCAGCTCCTATGCCACTGCGCGTGTTCCCTCCAGTTCGTGAGCACGCCCTGATGTCTGAAATTACATGTTTAGGCACAGATTGTGCCTTCTCTATCCGGCATCTGTCATTTCTCCAAAGAGCCCTGGTTGCTTTTAGCGGAGAATGGTACTTAGAAACCAGGTGCAGTGCTACCTGTGCTCACTACTGCTGGGATGTCTTTGCTTCTTGATACTGTTGGTGGTGAGGAATAAACACATTCCGTTCTGATACGCCTACTTCAAATCTAACGCCATGGGCTGTTCCTCACCTCCCCTATTCTATATGTGCATCTATCTCCCTTCTCCCATAGTGAGGTCCCTGGGTCCTAACAGTATTAATATGTTTGCTTATTTGATCTCTTCCACAATATTTACAAAGTGATTTGAAAATCACAGAATTACAACAGCCATAACAGTGTCAATAACAAACCTATTTAGCAAAGTTCTAAGTTATTTGAATTAATTCTTTTCTTGTTAATGGTTAGGGTTATCAGTTTGACATACAGCTAAATTCATTTGTTTACATTTTTATTCAATCCTAGAGTAGGCTTTTTTTTACTATTTTGTGTTTAATATTATTTTTAATACTAAAATATGTATGGTGCAAAAATTCCAATTATATACAAAATTACACTCAAACGATTCTTTCTCTTATTCTTCCCCTCTATCCTATTCTTACCCAAGCCGTATAGGTCACCACTTTTACTAAATTCTAGTTTATCTTTTCTGTGTCTGTTTTTGCAAAAATATGCAAATATAATTATATATTTTTATTCTTTCTTCTCTCTTGTAGTCTTTTGTACCTTGCTTTATTCACTTAAAAATAGATCCTGGAAATCATATCAAATCAACTCTTAAAATCTTCCTCATGTGTTATTCTCCAGAAAAAGAGAACTGATGGGATATGTGTAGATATAAGAGAATTTATTATGGAAATTGGCTCATGCAGTTATGAGACTGATCTGCTGTCTCCAAGCTGGAGAACCAGGAAAGCCAGTGGTGTAGCTAAGTCTAAGTCCAGAGGCCTCAGAAACAGGGGAACCAACGGTAGAACTCTCAGTCTGAGGCCACAGGACCAAGCACCTGAAGCTCTGAGGTCCAAGAGCAGGAGAAGGCGGTTGTCTCAGCACCACAAGAGAGCACATTCTCCCTTCCTCCACCTTGTGTTCTATCCAGGGCCTCAGTGGATTGGGTGATGCCCTCCCACCTTGGTGAGGGTAGGTCTTCCTCACTCAGTCTACCGACTCAAATGCTCATCTCTCCCAAAAACACCCTCACAGACACTCCCAGAAATAATGTTTTACCAGCTATGTAGGCATCTCTTAGCCCAGTTGACACACAAAATTAACCATCACATTAATTTAATTTATCTATACACATTAATTAATTTACCTATACACATTAATTCGTTGATTATCAATTTATTTCTCATACGGAATGCCCACCCAGAAATCAGCTGGGAAGGAGAAAATGTCGATCGACGAAGTTGCTGAAAGCATGGGTTAGAAGAGGGATGAGAGAGGGGCGGTGAAGGGGAGCAGGTCAGACCCCGTCGCAGGATTCGGTAACGCACGTCGACCTGTTGGGGGGATGCGGCAGCAGACAGTGTGGAGGGGGCCCAGTAGCAGGGTTCTTTGCAGGCTCAGAAGCTGCCCCAAAGAGCTGCAGAAAGCTAGTGGCGGCGTTTCCAGGGCCGTGCCAGGGACTCAGTCCCACTCCACAGGTTAATCAACGCCCAGGGTACAGTGTGGGTCAGAAAGTCAGCTTTGAAGATTCTGATTTTAAAGCACTAAGGTAGGATTACACCTGTGCCCGGCACAATGGCAGATAAGAGGGCCATCTTCAAGAGTGGGAATTCTCAACTCTGGTGTCTGTAAACCCCGCGACTTTCCTTGCAAGACGTATGAGTGGATTTAAGGGGGATAGCGTGCAGAGGTTTCATCAGGTTTTAAAAGGAGTTTGTGACTCAAAGAGTAAAAGAGCTTATGGAGCACTGACATGGGGCCAGGACACTCCCTGGGAGCAGATGGCTGCGCTGGTTGTGCTGGCTGTTCCGCGCCAACGCAGTCAGCAAGGCTGATGTTCGTGGCTCCATCCACTGTGTCCACAGATGCCCTTTGCATACATCATTTCGCGCACCCTTATGAAAAGCACATGCTTATTATCAGCCTTGTACAAGAGGGGTCGATACCAACGTCAAGGCCACGGTGTTGGTTAGTGGGAACGCTGGGATTCACACCCAAGCCTACCTGGTGCACGAAATGGCCTCTCGTCCGACTGTCCCCTGCTGACCCACCACGCCCAGTCCCGCGTCTCTTACTTAGAGACCAAATGGGAGCACACTCGGGGAACCGCAGCCACACGGCATGAGAGCACACAACCTCGTCACCGCAAAGACCACGTGGGTGTCCTTCCCAGGCTCTCCTCACAGCTGCAGCCACGGGGACTCCCCTGCAGTCCCGTCCTGACAGCTCCTCAGCACGGAGCGGGCTGGGTCAGTCCTCCGCCCACGTGGCCCCGGGGCAGCGCAGCACTGCTGCAGGCCCCACTCCTGTGACCAGGTCACCCCTTTATTTGCTTGTGGAAACCGAGTCCCCTGCGTGGGCCTACCTTCTGAGTCCCCGGGTACTGGGCTCTTTTCTGTCCCCTGTCCTGTGCCCAAGGTCCCCACTTGGGCTTTGCTCCTACCTGCCAGGTCACTTCCAGCTGCCTGCAGCCTCTTGGCCCCCAGCCCTGATTCCTGCCTGGGGCCGGAGCCCTGCTGTCCTGCACACTCCCGCTCCAGCTCTGACTCCGCCCGGCCACCCTGCCCTCTGGACACCGTGGTTTGCTTCCAGAGAAAATTCCAGAGCCTCCAGCTGGGTCTGCTGGTACCAACAGTACCTGCAAATTTATCCCCCACTGCAAAATGTCCGTAACAAAGGCTTCCAAGTGAGCGCTGCTTACAGAAACTCATCCTGTTAACCATCGAGAAGTTAATTTCAAAAGCCAAATTAGAGTTTCTAAGTGTGCTCTAAAAACGTCACAGGACGTGCCAGCGTTGTGACAGCTCCTCCATCCTGCAGAGGACAGAGCGTCATCGCTACCCCACGGGAGACTGCCAGGCAGGTCCAGCGCCCCTCAGGAACATGGATGCTGAGAGCTGCATGAATGCCATCCACACTGAAGCATCCAGTGGAATATAATTAATAACAAATGGAAAGAATCCACTTACTAGAATTATTATGGCAAAATGTTGTAATTTTACTTTCCTTTGCCTGCCTTTTTCTGGAAATTGATCTTTTTCCATGACTTCTCCCTGGAGGGAGGCTGGGAACATTTTCCGATATTTAATAAGGAATCGTCCCCTTCTTAAGGACAACCTTGTGTTGCAAATCTGGTGGTTGGCCTCGACCGAACAGATGGGGTTTTCCATCAATCCTTTTAGAGAAACTTGGAATCTGCGTGTCTGTAATCAACCCCGAAATCCTACCTCTCTCGATAATGCTGCCATTTACTTAATCCATTAGCAAACACGTCTATGGTGCTTGCTGTGTGCCAGGCACAGTTCTAAACACTTCACGAATATCAACTCACGGGATGCGTGTTTTCACTAGGCCCCACTGTGTGCAGAAGCACATGCGTCTTAGGGTCAAGCCTGTGATACTAAAGTCATTTATATAATTTAAAATTTATTAGGAGTAAAATATGTTTTAAATTTTATGCTATCCCCAGCCAAAAATGGATGTCTACAATGCTGTAATTAGAAGCTAACAGGGTGGGAGGGGGTAGGTGAAGAGTGACCGTTAATGGGTTTCTTTTGGGGTGATGAGAATGTTCTGGAATTAGAAAGAGGTGATATTTGCACAACGTTGTAAATAGAAAAGGACTAAATATAGAAATACAGTAAAGGTAAATGAACTACATCTCAATTTTTTTTTCAAGTTAACAGAAAAGGAAGACAAGAAAAGCACCAATTCTCTCACCCCTTCTCTGACTCCAAATACCCAGGCCCAACCCTTTCAACTCAGACTCTTCTCCCTTTTGCCCGTGGCTCAGACGGAGCAGGAGAGGAGACAAGAGAACTGGAGAGACAGAGACGAGAGAGCACAGCAGTGCCACAAGAGCAACCAGAGCAGGCCTCACGTTGGAGGAGAGAGCATTTGCCTCGGTGAGAAGAATGCGCACATCCTCCCTGTCCTGCAGGCCCAGGTAGGGTGGCCTTCCCCAGGTGGCCTTCCCCAGGTGGCCCCAGCCTGGCTGTGTGGGCCTGCTGGGATTCTGGAGTGAGAGGGCGGGGACAGGCCAGGACAGGCGGATGGGCGAGAGACGTCCTTCACTGGGGCTCCGACGGCCTCAGCAAGAGAAGCGCAAGTGGGCAGATGCTAGCGTCGGCCTGAGCTGGGGGCTCAGGAATGCTCCCCACAGCAGGCAGCCTGGAAGGGGGTCTTAAAGGGGGATTCCAAGTCCACCAAGAGACCAGGCAGCCCTAGGCAGAGGCGCCCTGGAGAACAGGGCCCGATGACCGTGAACCTCCAGCACAGGTGAGGCGCAGCCCACGGGGAGGGAGGGGCCTGGTGCCTCGCTGGGCGGGGACCCAGCCGGAGACTGGAAGGGAGAACAAGGGAGAAGCTTCTTCAGCATCGGACAACAACCACGCTGGGGGGGCTCGGGTGCTGGGCGTGGGGGCAGTCCGCCCGAGTCGTCAGGGCTCTGGTGGTGCGGCAGCACCTGCACTGGGGTGAGTTGGGTCTGACACCACCATGGGCCCCACCAGTGGAGACACCTGCTCTCCCGGAGCCTGGGGATGATCCCAGGAATAGTGGACAGGACAAAGAGGGGACAGAGCTAAGGACAGAACCGTCCGGGGAGAACTCAGGAAAGAGAAAAAGAGACGGACGGCGCACAGGAAGGAGAAGAGGTGAGACGTGGAGAGGGGGTGCTCCCGGGAAGGGGCCGTGGAAAGGAATCACAGGCTGACGGAGGCGTTGCAGCTGTGAGGAGGACCAGGGACTCATCCGAGGTGACCTCTGTCCCCGCGCTCCCGGCACACACCAGGAACTGCCAGGAGGAAGAGGGACAGAGCAGGCTTCTCGCTTTCTGAAGGAGCAGGAGGCACCCCGACAGGCTCCGGGCCATGGTGTCCGGCCTGGTCGGGGTGGAAGGCAGCTCTCCCGCACCGTCCCGCCGGCTGCTCGCTGTGGAGGGCGCCGGCTTCTGGGCCGAGCATGTGCTTCCGATTCAGGCCACGGAGCGGGTCACAGGGCAGACAGCGGTTGTGCCAAGTGGCTCCCAGAGACAAACAAGCCCCTTACAGCAGCCCCCTGCACGGGCCCGAGTCCTCCCCAAGCGCTCTCAGGAAAGCACTTTCCGGAGGCTTTTTGTAAGTGCGGGATTTTCTGGGGTTGACAAAAGGATTTGTTGAGAGGGAATGAACCATCCCATGAGAATGAGAACGGTGACGGGGCTACGTGACATCAATAATGTAGCCGTCTCTCTCTCTCGCAAACACACACACCCCCCCCACCCAGAGCCGTCTGGCTTTTCCTCACTAACCGCCCGCGGGGGGCGCAGGCTCTGTTCCACCTGGTCTAGATCCTTATTCCCCTGGACTCTGCTGATCCCACGCTGTCCGAGCTAAAACCAGTCATTCTGTGTTTAAGACGCTATTACTATTTTAAAAACCTGTTTATACCTTAATCTGAAACTGCTTAGTTACTCATTTAAATGTATCCCTTATTCATGGGTTTCTATAAGCTTTGAATCTGCCAAAGAACTTTCCAAAACGGAGGTTTCTGGCCAGCCTGACGTGCTCGGGCACGAGCCGTAGACCTAGGCCGACGGAGCGGCCCCAGGCCCTGTCTCTGGTCTCACGTCCCGTCCGCATGGCCTCTGCCCTGCCACACAGGAGGCAGCTCCTCGCCCCGACCCGAGTCCCCGTTGAACCAGGACCCGGTGGAGCGGGGCCGTGGCACCCCCGTGGTGTGGAGGCACAGACCACCATTTCCACCATTTCCGGAACCAGCTCCGGAGGGTTCCTGTGACCCGATCTCATGGTCAGCTTCACCTCAGCTACCTCAGCAGCTCTCTAAGACCCCCAGGAAACATTTAAAAGGCTCGTCCCAGAAGATTCTGGTTCAGTTGGTCTGGTGGGACTCAGGGGTCCTCAGTTTTAAAAACTCCACATTTTTCCAGCTAGGGAGGGGCCCCCTAGGCCATCTGGAGATAAGGAGCCCAGCAAGGTCTTTCTGACCCCACCATGACCCTCGGGCCTCCTTGGGACCCCCCGCTGCACCTCATTATGTCACCACGACAGAGGCTGCCATCAACCGGCCCGGGGGGGCTTATCATCTTAAACCACCTGCTAGTCTTGGGGGGGAATTAACTACCCCATTTATACACACCCCAGTTCGTCCCACAAGAGTTGGTATGGCTCACCACGCCTCCAAAACATTTTACAACAAAAAGGTAAAATAATCAGGAATTGAAAACCCCACTCTCCTTCCTGGTTTGGAGGGTTTGTGCCAGCAAGGACTCATCGCTGGGAGCCTGGGGCCACGAAAGGCTGGCAGGACCCGAGCCCTGCTTCTGGAGACGGGCAGAGGGTGGGCACTCGTTTGGGAGTGGGGAGGGCCAGAAGATAATAATAGCTGCCGGTGTGGCCCAGCGTGTGCCGAGCCTGGATCTCCAATGGCAGCCTCACCCCAAAGCAAAAGTTGGGGCCCAAGGATGACCTTGGTTCTGACCCTGCTCGAACCAGGGCACAGAGGCAGACTCTGTCTGGCCACAGAACACAGACTACCATCCAGAGCGTGCCCTGTGGCAGGGAGCCGCCCACCCCAGGAGGGTCGGTGGCATCGACGCAGCAACAATGACCATGAAACAGAAAGAGGCAGTTTTAGCAAACGTACTCGCTGACTTTCCTTGAGGGAGTAAGGACGCTTCCCGTGCTAATTAACAAAGACTCCCTGGCGTGGGTCTCACCTCGGGCTCACGAGGCAGCCTTAATTTATGAGGATTGATCATAAATCCTCATTTAACGCAAATCATTCCGCAGCTCGTGTGGAATATATCAGCTGTCACAAGCGCCCCGGGGGCTTCGCTTCGCTGCCCCTGGTGAGTTGAGCCTGATGCTCGGAGGGAAGACGCAGGAACCAGC
>NW_012148563.1:2327136-2394708 GCF_000956105.1 Propithecus coquereli | reverse complement strand
TTTTAAATTTTATGCTATCCCCAGCCAAAAATGGATGTCTACAATGCTGTAATTAGAAGCTAACAGGGTGGGAGGGGGTAGGTGAAGAGTGACCGTTAATGGGTTTCTTTTGGGGTGATGAGAATGTTCTGGAATTAGAAAGAGGTGATATTTGCACAACGTTGTAAATAGAAAAGGACTAAATATAGAAATACAGTAAAGGTAAATGAACTACATCTCAATTTTTTTTTCAAGTTAACAGAAAAGGAAGACAAGAAAAGCACCAATTCTCTCACCCCTTCTCTGACTCCAAATACCCAGGCCCAACCCTTTCAACTCAGACTCTTCTCCCTTTTGCCCGTGGCTCAGACGGAGCAGGAGAGGAGACAAGAGAACTGGAGAGACAGAGACGAGAGAGCACAGCAGTGCCACAAGAGCAACCAGAGCAGGCCTCACGTTGGAGGAGAGAGCATTTGCCTCGGTGAGAAGAATGCGCACATCCTCCCTGTCCTGCAGGCCCAGGTAGGGTGGCCTTCCCCAGGTGGCCTTCCCCAGGTGGCCCCAGCCTGGCTGTGTGGGCCTGCTGGGATTCTGGAGTGAGAGGGCGGGGACAGGCCAGGACAGGCGGATGGGCGAGAGACGTCCTTCACTGGGGCTCCGACGGCCTCAGCAAGAGAAGCGCAAGTGGGCAGATGCTAGCGTCGGCCTGAGCTGGGGGCTCAGGAATGCTCCCCACAGCAGGCAGCCTGGAAGGGGGTCTTAAAGGGGGATTCCAAGTCCACCAAGAGACCAGGCAGCCCTAGGCAGAGGCGCCCTGGAGAACAGGGCCCGATGACCGTGAACCTCCAGCACAGGTGAGGCGCAGCCCACGGGGAGGGAGGGGCCTGGTGCCTCGCTGGGCGGGGACCCAGCCGGAGACTGGAAGGGAGAACAAGGGAGAAGCTTCTTCAGCATCGGACAACAACCACGCTGGGGGGGCTCGGGTGCTGGGCGTGGGGGCAGTCCGCCCGAGTCGTCAGGGCTCTGGTGGTGCGGCAGCACCTGCACTGGGGTGAGTTGGGTCTGACACCACCATGGGCCCCACCAGTGGAGACACCTGCTCTCCCGGAGCCTGGGGATGATCCCAGGAATAGTGGACAGGACAAAGAGGGGACAGAGCTAAGGACAGAACCGCCCGGGGCAGGAGGAGAACTCAGGAAAGAGAAAAAGAGACGGACGGCGCACAGGAAGGAGAAGAGGTGAGACGTGGAGAGGGGGTGCTCCCGGGAAGGGGCCGTGGAGAGGAATCACAGGCTGACGGAGGCGTTGCAGCTGTGAGGAGGACCAGGGACCCTTCCGAGGTGACCTCTGTCCCTGCACTCCCGGCACACACCAGGAACTGCCAGGAGGAAGAGGGACAGAGCAGGCTTCTCGCTTTCTGAAGGAGCAGGAGGCGCCCCTACAGGCTCCGGGCCATGGTGTCCGGCCTGGTAGGGGTGGAAGGCAGCTCTCCCGCACCGTCCCGCCGGCTGCTTGCCGCGGAGGGCGCCGGCTTCTGGGCCGAGCGTGTGCTTCCGATTCAGGCCACGAAAGGCTGGCAGGACCCGAGCCCTGCTTCTGGAGACGGGCAGAGGGTGGGCACTCGTTTGGGAGTGGGGAGGGCCAGGAGATAATAATAGCTGCCGGTGTTGCCCAGCGTGTGCCGAGCCTGGATCTCCGATGGCAGCCTCACCCCAAAGCAAAAGTTGGGGCCCAGGGATGACCTTGGTTCTGACCCTGCTCGAACCAGGGCACAGAGGCAGACTCTGTCTGGCCACAGAACACAGACCACCATCCAGAGCGTGGCCTGTGGCAGGCAGCCGCCCACCCCAGGAGGGTCGGTGGCATCGACGCAGCGACAATGACCATGAAACAGAAAGAGGCAGTTTTAGCAAACGTACACGCTGATTTTCCTTGACGGAGTAAGGACGCTTCCCGTGCTAATTAACAAAGACTCCCCGGCGTGGGTCTCACCTCGGGCTCACGAGGCAGCCTTAATTTATGAGGATTGATCATAAATCCTCATTTAATGCAAATCATTCCGCAGCTCGTGTGGAATATATCAGCTGTCACAAGCGCCCCGGGGGCTTCGCTTCGCTGCCCCTGGTGAGTTGAGCCTGATGCTTGGAGGGAAGACGCAGGAACCAGCCGTGGAAAACTTACAGAAATCCGGGAGGGGACACGAGATCTCCAGATCACTGGTCCAAGACCAAAGGAATTACAATAGAAAATGTGACAATAGCAGGACAGATAAATCACAGTGTGCTTGTCATCTGCTTGGAGGAAAAAGAAAGTGGGAGAGAAAAGAAAATATGGAAAGTTAATTAACCTGCCAAATTTTTAATCCTTCACCTGTGTTTTAGCAGTAGAAAGAAAGTGCCGGAGAAACAAAAGAGCCATCCCCAGAGTACGAGAGATCGTAGACGCCACCGTCCAACCCTGGCCTGGGAGACGAGGAGGCAGGCCCGGGAGATTGGGGGACGTGCCGGCGGTGGCACTTGCTGTGACAAGTCAGTGTGCCTGACTCCAGCGCACCTTGTCACACCGGCAAAAGGGGCTCCCTGGCCAAGGGAGCTGGCAAGTGTCCTTCTGACTTCAATCAGTTGAGGACTTTGCTTTCTTCCCAGACCTGGAGTAGGTCACCCAGTGTGTTGATTCTGATCTACCCGGGATGGGGAGACGGTCAGCCTCGAAACCTATGAAATGAATGTTCCAAATGGGAAAGACATGAAATGTATCCAGAAGGCCTGAACACTGTTGAGGTGCTTGCATATTTGCAGATCTCGTGAAGTTTTCGTCCACTCCTGTTTCCTGGGGTTCTGCAATGCTCATGACGGAGAACCCTCTTTCCAGATCTCTTCCGCCCCCACCGCAGACACACCCATGACTGTAGGCCCCGGCCTCTGCCCCGGCTCCAGGCACAATCCCCCAACTGTCCATCCCTTTCCCCCCTCTAGCCTGGAAACCTGCTCTTCCAGCTTCAGGTCTGGCAAGAGTATTGGGCCCACCATGCATCCAGCCCTAAGGAGTGAGGGTGCCACCTCCCCTTAGGTCTCAGGCTTGTGCCAGCCCCGTTTGTCCCCTCCTAATTTCTCTACTCACTCACTCCCTCTGTCCCAGTCCCCACCTCTCTGCAGGCCCTCCTCCGCCTCTCCTGTGGAGGCTTCCTGCCTCTCTCCCACCACCCACTTCCCTCCAAGTGGCCCACCCCTGCTGGGACGCCCTGGGTAGCCTCTGAGCCCACAGGGGAAGAACAAGTCCCTCAGTGTGACCCGCAGGCCTCCTTCCACCTCCCATCCCTGCCCCCTTGTCTCACACTGTATCCCCGGAACGGAAACTACCACCACCCCTGGGCCGCCTGCTGCCTTGGCCTTCACGCCCATTCGTCTCCTCATCCCGCTGCCAGCACTGCCCTCCCGACCACTGGCCGACCAACTCCTACTCATCCTTTGAAACCCCACTCGGGCATCTTCTCCGAACACTCCTTGCCCTTACAAGCTAATTCACATCCCTTCACCCCGTCCTGCCACTTGCCCCGCTCAGGCTGTTGCAAACTGCAGCATCCCCCGCCACACACCACGCCTGTCGCATTCTTTCTCAGGTCCCAAGAACCCACCACTCTGCTTGGCACACGAGAGACACTCAGCCCAGATTTGGGGATCCAAAGTCCCCCGCCCCTCCTCAGAGACACGCCATGCTGACAGCGTGTACCATTGGCAGGATGAGATCATAGGGGCAGCTCGCATCTGCGGGGCCCCTGCCAAAACCCCACACCCCTGGTCTAACCGTGACAACAGCAAACGCAAACTGACAGTTCTCCTAACGATCCTGCCACACGCAAAAGTAGAAGAACGGGAAGAACTTTCACAGCAAGTCTGAGCCCTTGGTTTGCAGCCAAGAGCAGATTTCTGTGTTGGGCTGCAATCCGCAGTTATGAGGTCACTCTTCGTGCCCTGGAAACTCACCGCTGCTCCTCCTGGCCTGGACGCTGCGTAGCCCCAGCTCCCTGCCCCTGCCCCTGCCCCTCGCAGGCACGACAGCCTATTTCAACAGTGAGTCAGCACAAGTCTCCCGCCTGGCCTAGGCTTGGAATGGAATCCAGAGTCTTTGCCTGCTCCGAAGGAGCCTGGCTGTGCGGCTCTGCCCAGCTCTGCCCCCATCCCCCTCCTCTGTCCCAAGTGCAGCCAGGCCGGAGGATCCCCCCTCCTGCTCCCACAGGCTCTGCTTGTGCTTGGCCGCTCCTCCCTCACCCCTGTCCCGCCCTGCCCCTCTGGTCCTCAAGTCTCCTCTTAAACAACTCCTCGAGTGGGCTGCCTGCCCACCGGGTGAATCAGTGAAGAGCACCCCTCCGATTCCCCATCACTGTGCGGGATTCTTGTCCCAGGCTGTGATCATCCTCCCTGCCTGTGACTTCTGGGTACTGCTGCCTCCCCGCTGCTCTGCGACCCGTGCAAGCCGGGGCTGCACGTGCTCTGGACATGACGTCTGACGCCCAGGGCAAGCGGCACAAGGCGGGCGCCCCTCAGTCCTTGCTGAGAAGGCGAGGGCGTGAGCGGGTGACGTCAGCAGCGTCAAGCGTCAGGAAAGACTCAGTGAACTCTGGAGCCGGATAGACGGGGTCTGAGTGTGTGACTGCTGGAACGTGCGGATGGAAGGATCCACTTCGCGACGCTGCAAGGATGAAATAAATAAGATAATGCGTCTGAAGAGCCAAGCACAGGGTCTGGCACAGAGTGGATGCTCATTATCCCCTAATTTTTTAAAGATATGATTAGGCTGACAGTATATGTTGTTTAAATTCTTTCCAAGAGCAACTCCATCGCTATCATTCTTCCCTGTGCGCACAGCGGTTCCTGTTTTATCTCGGCCATAAGCGATACAGAAACAGCCCGTTAGAAAAGGACTGTTAACCTTCTGCCTTTCCCACGCAGCCCGGGTTCCAAACAGATTGTAACAATACATTTTGAAGCACGTATTTCTTTTTCTACTCGTAGGAAATAAAAGGTGAATTTTAAAACTGCGTTCAGAGGTGAAGGACAGCGAGTTGGATGCATTTGCACGTGTACCCCGCAGTCCGGAGAATCAAAGGACAAAGCGGATCCGAACAGGAAAATAAAAGGGAGAAGATAAGACAATGGAGCCTGGGCCTCGGTCCTGTCTGTGCTTTCAAATTTGGTCAAAGGCAAAGAGAGAAAAAGTCCTTTTCTTAGCGATACTTACAGCTCTTACCAAAAAAAGATGTAAAATGGTTAGAAAAGCATAATTTATTGTAGCAAAGACAAATGTCTGTCAAGAAAAACAAAACACATAAAGGAAAGCAAAGACAGAAACCCCAAAACAATGGGCCACTTTGGGGAAGGCTGGGACGGTGACCCGGGGCCTGGAATAAAAGCGGAATCACACAGCTATTTGCCCCAAAAAGGGACGCATGAAAGTGGGGAGAGCATGGCCCTGCTGGAGAGGTGTCCCGGGCTTTGTGCTGCGTGCGCCAGGGGTCTTGATGGATCGTGGGGATGTGAGAGAGATCTTGTGTATGGCAATAAAGAGACATCTGGTGCGTTCCCCGTGAGAAGCGGATGGTCACCGCTGCCAGCTGGGCACACACAGGCTCATGTCCACCAGGCCACTCGGACGAATCGCTCAGCGCCCTGACCTGCCCGAGTAACAGCCACAGCTGAGCCCGCGGACCCTGAGCAGTGTCAGACGTGCGAGCTGAAGAAGCAGCAGGAAGAGTACTGAGGCCCTCGCGTGCTAACTCTCCAGGCTCTGCACATGAGGACAGGTCGCCCGGGGTCAAAGCCACAGGTGGTTCAACACGTGGTCAGGGGCCCCTGGGAGACACCACGCTGTCTGTCTTCTGGACGCAGGAACTCAGGCCCAGACTCTCAAAGAGAGAATTACTATCTCTGCCGAGCGACACCGGCTTGGGAAAGTGCCTAAGAGCGTTGATAGCAGGGTCGCCAGACGGCCTGCTCCGGGTCTCAGCATGGTGACCTTCCCCGGTTAGGTCCTGAGTCACCAGAAAGCACACAGTTGCGCAGGCCGGAGGGGGCCCGGGGATCCTGGACTCCAGAGAAGGTGGCAGGGCTGTCACCAACTCAGTCCTTCTCAGCAGAGCAGGCCATGGCTCCCAGCCCAAACTACTGGCACCTCTGGTCTGGGCTGAGTGTTGTGGCCCCAAAAGATCTGTCCACATCCTCGAAGCTCGGAATGTGCCCTCCTTTGCAGAGGTTACCAAGTGAAGAATCTTCATACGAGACCATGCTGGATCCAGCGGCAACTGTCCTTACGAGAGACAGGACAGGAGAACGCAGAGGAGAGAAGGCCGTGCGCCAGGGGGAAGCTGGAGTGATGTGGCCGCAGGACAAGGCGTGTCCGGAGCCACAGAAGCCAGAAGAGACAGTAAACCTTCTTCCCTGGAGCCTTCGGAGGGATCGTGGCCCTTGGTTTCAGACTTTCAGACTCCAGAAACATGGCAGAATAAAATTCTGTTGTTTTGACCACTCAGTTTGTGGTAATTTCTTAGGGAGTCCCAGGAACCTAAAAAGCTCAGTTTTTTCCAAGACCAAGCCAGGCTCAAAAAGGTGTGAGCTGCTGGCAGCTGGCAGCAGGGACCCTCCTGCAGCCCAGCCCCACCCCCGGCACTCTCCGCCCAGCGGCGCCTGGTGTCCAGTGGCGGCTCAAGAGAGCCCAGGGTGGCTGGAGTTCCCGGCAGCCTCCGCGGGACACCCTGGCCTCTAAGGACGCCGCACGGGGAGGAAGAAGAGGGCGGATGAAGGCTGCACTTGCCCGTCTCACACCAGGGAAATGGGGAGCAGGGAGGAGGGGAGACACAGGAAAAGGAGGGCAGGGAATGATGACCAGCACCGCGGTGGTCCTGCACCTGGGCCTGTGTGCTGGTCCCACACATGTCCTGAGCACTCACACAGATCGTCCTGGGAAGCCCTCACAGCACCCTGCTCTGGGCACCCCTGTCCCCACACACAGGAGGGCAGGGGGCCCTTCACCCAGCCACCAGGGCCAGCTCTGCCATGCCACACACATCCTCTCCCTCCTGTGCCGACAGGACCCCAGTGTGCATTGCCCGGGGATGGGGAAGTCCTTCTGAACTGTCCACTGGCTGCCGTATGTGACACGGAGCACAGCAACGGCCACCCTGCAGCCTTCTGGGGACACAGCTGGCATGATGCATGCAGAGGGTGGCAGGCCAGGTGGAGGGAACCTCCTGCCCGCAGGGTGGCCGTATCAACCAAGAGGCCGTCCTGTTCTGGTCTCCTCACGTGACAGCGTCACTGCCCTCCTTTTCAGGCCTTTTGCGTTGGGTGGTCAGTTCCGAGGCCGAGACCATCCCGGCCACTGCTGTCCCACACTTGGCGAGTCGTGGATTCCAGGTTCCGGCCGTGAGACACTGGAGAAGGCTCTCCCGTCTCCTAAGGAAACATGGGACGTTGGCTTCTCCTCAGGAGCCCAGAGCAGAGGTGACCAGGGACACCCCCAACGGCCTCCCCCACATCCCTCCATGGGGCTGCTTTCCTCCCCTGCTCATGTGGGACGAGCACCCTTTCACACAGCCATGGAACCCCTTGGGGAGGTGGGGGAGCCTCGGCCCATGTCAGGAACCAAAGGGCAGGGCCGTGCCCGGGCCAGCGAAACTCAGAGCTTCCTCGTCAACACGGGGGACCCCGTCGCCTGCCGGACACCGCGTGTGCGAGCACTGAGCACCCGGGCAAGGTTTTTGTCCTCCAGGCACTTGCCCCCTCTAAAGGTGGCGGGGCAGTGGTGAAGCCTGAGCCAGAATTATTCTGGCTTCCAGGACAAGGTGACCACGGACCTGAATCCAAAAGGATGAAGCGAAGTTGGGCACGGTTAGTACACAGAAAAGATCCGCGGAAAGTGGCGCAAGTGATTAAAGTCAATCTTATTTCAGAACAATTCTTTTTTTCTCAGGTCACACTGGAAAAGTCAAGGTCAAGCGTGAGGCAGGTTCGCTGTGAGCTGATCACCAGCCCCGAGTCTGGAGACAGAGCCCTCACGCGCCACGTGGAGCGGTGCTGTCATGCACAGGCAGGGGCAACAGCAGCCTGCGAGCATAAGGCGGCCCCCCAAGGCTCGGGATGCAGTCTCACCTGCATGTGCCCCCCCAACCCTGCACTGCAGCTGAGAGACTCAGGGAAGCGGCCTGGGTTTTGTACCCCAGGGCCACGTGGCTCCGAGACACATCCCTTTTCTAGAGGGTGCTGGCATGGAGCCCGGCTGTCTGGCCAGTCCCTGCCTCTCTCAGGACGGTGCTTTCCCAGCACGTTCCACATTATTCCTGAGAACAGCAAGTGAGAAGGGGCAGAACCGTAGCGTGGCAGGTGGTGGTAGAGACACAAGCATGGGGCAGGGCAGGAGGGCCTTACACATGTCATCTGCCACGCTGATGAGCGCAAACATTTCTTAAGCAATAGAAAACCTCTCGCTGCCCCCAAAATCTCACATCGAATTGCGGTACGTCAAACTATCCGAGGGCTCTCTGGTTTAGATGGGAGCGAGGGTCGTACCAGAGCCACCGCACCCCCAGCCACCCCCCACCCTCCAGCCCATCTGTGGAACATCCGTCCACGGCCCCGCAGGGAAATCCAGTCCCATGGCTGGGACCCTGGTCCCAAGGACATAAGGGTCACCTCAGATGGGCCATTCCGTTCTGTCCCATCTGCCCAACCCCCACATCAGCTCTGCCTCTCAGAGCCCCAGGACGCTGCCCAGCTGGAGCCCGCCAAGCTGAAACAGGAGGCTGGCAGTGCCCCAGCGGCGCCCGTGTGGGCCCTGCCCGTGGGAGCCAGCCAGACTCCCTGGTGACACCCCGGGCTGCCGCCTCCCCGGCGAGGACACTCCAAGCCACTTCCACGCTGAACGGAGACCCTGAGAACCCAGACCTCGTGCAGCAGGGAGCCAGCCGCTTCCAGGGTGCTTTCCTGGGAACTGATGACGGGGACAAATGGCCCCTTGTCTGAAAGGCTCAGATGTCCGTAACGGTGAGCACCGGGCCGTGCCACGGCAGCGGGGTCCTGAGAAAAAGGGGCCGCCCGTCCCCTCCCCGGGCCTTTATTCACGTCTCCTGGTTCTTTCTGAAGGGGACCCAGGATCCAGCCAAGGGGCGCAAGGTGGTGAGTTTGGTTTCTGAGCAGTGGACGGTCGGTTCCCCTGGGACTTAATAGACGTCTTTGATGCAGAAAGGTTTCGGGCCAGAGGCCGAGAGCGGAGCGGAATACTGAAGTGGGGGCACAGCTTTGGGGGGAGGCGCCAGGGCCCCCTCTCCTCCCCGCCCTGCCTGTCGCCCGGAACAGGCTCGAGCCTCCTGGCCTTGCGCATCCGGCCCTGGGACGGCTCCTGCACCTGCAGCTCACTCCCGCACTCGCCGGAACCCCTCTCGATCCTTGGGTGGCTTCTTTCTGCTTCCTTCTCTCCCTCCTTCCATTTCCATCACTGCAGCCCCTTTCCTGGACTTCGTTAAATGCTCACTCTAGAGCGAATGATGAATTGGATTAAAAAGCTGGAAATTATTAAACGGAAATCATTGTCCGGGAAGCCTGAGCTCGTTTTCAATAGGTTTCTCTATTATTACCAGACGGTCAGGACGCCCTCGGCAGGACCCGGAGCTGGGGAGGCAACAAAACATTGAAGTGGCATTTTGCCCTGCTGCCAGCAGAGCGGACGCTGGCGCGGGCTGCCTGGGTGCCCTCGCTCCACCCCAGGGACACGGCGTCACCTCTTCTTGGTGACCCCAGCCCACACTAGCTCACCGTCCCTTGTTGTGCCCCCCCGCCCTTCCTAGAAACACCCCGATTCACTGACCACTAGGACGTCCACGTAGCCCAGCGTGGGTGCTCTTCGGGTCGTGGGTGAACGGCGCTCGAGGGCACCTGTCTGCTGACCGCACTGTGCCCTGCAGGTAGCTGGCTGTGCCGCTGCCTCCCCACGCACCCTGGACCCTCTGCCTCGGCTCCTTACACACGGGAATCGGGCTGTAGCTGCCTTTGCACCGCGACACCCACCGCTCTTGGCGCACACGGCACTCAGCGGGCTTGTTTCCAACCTTCCGCCCCCCGTCCCACGTTTCCACCTGGAACCCCCTGTCCCTCCTCTGACCCCTGAGGTCAAGGGCTGTGGCTCCCATGGCTTTGCCTCCCAGGAGCTCGATCAGCGTCTGGGAAGCGGAATTGCTGAATGTCACCTGGCGTTCTGGGACCACCTCAAGCTCTATACTCCCAGTCCTGAGGCCACGTCCCCAGACCCACCACACTCCCTCCTCAGCCCCTGAATACAGCAGCTAATAAGGCAAAGTCACCAAAACAGGCCAAACATTGTGAAAATAGGAACCTTGCTAGGACCAAAACCATCCGGAGGAACTTTCGGGTAACGGAGTAGAGGGAAGCTGGAAGCGCTCCCCGCGGGCATCTCCAGCAGACCAAGCCAGAAAGGCTCAGCTTCGGGAGCAAGCAGCCAGCAGGGTCCTCCCTCCTCCCTGAGAACCTGCCTCCCAGCACCGAGTGGAGAACAGCAGCCCGTGGGGCACGGCGTCAGCTCCTGGAAACGTGGAGAAGGGGGAGCCAGCACCTTCCGCAGCCTTGACGTGACGGGCTATTTCAGTCCCAGGACGTCGGGGCAGCCACATCCCTCCCTGACTCTGTATTTGCAGCTGCCTGACTCCTCCAGGAGTGGGCGAGCCCAAGTGTCGGGTTGGAATTCCCATGGCAGCTCTTCCATTTTCCATCTGTGCACTCCTGGGAACACCTCCAGCCCTCTCTGAACACCACCTGCACATCTGTGGAATGGGTGGAGGCACAGTCCACTCACCGTCCCTGTGCAGAGTGAGGTTCTGCTCGTGAACCTCCGCCACGGCCCTGTGGTGCGCTAGCTCTGCAAGAGACGACGCTGCAATTAGGAACATGACAATGGGCTGCTTCTGGAGGGGCAGTGCTCCCCATCACTGGTCGCTGGAGAGTGTGACCCACGCTAGGAGACTGCCAGTGCCGTCAGGGAAGGGGACAGCACAGGCGTCAGATCCCTGGGAAAAGGTGTGATCAGCATGGACTCTTCCCAGCCGGAGATCAAGTCCATTCTCTTCGGGCCTGTTGTGTCCAGGACCCTGAAGGTAGTAAGGGGAAGACCCAGGCTGCTCCCACCCTCCTTCCCGGGGAGCTGCCACAGCACAGGGGATGCAGGATGGCCCGTGACCAACAGCTACAATGGAAAAGCCAAAGGGCCACAAGAAATAAAAATGGGTGGAGTTGGGCTGGAACAGAAGAGAAGGGATTCCAGGTGGACGTCAGCGCCCTTGGCCTCGCACGCTGGGTAGAGGAGAGGGTGGGAGGCAGTGGCAGGGGAGGGACTGCACGGGGGAAGGCAGGAGGTGGGCACACGAGCCCAGTGTCTTTATCTCGCTGCAGAGCAGGCGGCTGCACCATCTTAAAAACAGGCCAAGTCACAGAAGAACTCTTCCCTCAACCCCGCATCCTTCGGAGCTCTGGCTCCTCCCTCGCTCTTTTAAGAAGGAGAAGGTGCCCACTGTGCCGGCTTGGCCATCTCCAGTCTCTGCTGGCCATGCCCAGGCTCGGGCCGCCCGCCGCGCTCCTGCCGTGCTCTTCTCAGTCCTCCAGCGCTGGACCCACCCGCAGCCTTGGGTGCTCTCAGCTCCCCCGACCCCTGTGGGCTTCCCTCCCCCTCCAAGGCTCTCCTTTCCCTGCGTTCTCCCCAGAGGCTTGAATTTTTCTCTCTTGGTCTACTTCTCAGATCTTGTTCCAACTCCCTGAATCTCCCCCTAAGCTCCTCTCCAGGCGTCACCCGTCTGAACACAGTCACAGAGGTGGCCCCGCCGTCTCGGCAGTCCCTGCGTACCCCTCCCGCCTCCCTAGCGAGCACCTGCCAGTCCGTCCCCCTGCCGAGCCGTGTGTGGCTGTGGCCTCGTACTACCTGGGCCACGCTCCCCGGGACCCCAGCTTCCAGGCTCCCGTGCCCCTAATTTACCTGCTGCTGTCCCCAGTCAGCCATGCTGCTCTTTTATTTAAACATCTTGCTGTCACCCCGTCACACAGCTTCACCATCCGCCCCCGCTGTCTCCCGCCTCACCTCCCCGCCCTGCGCACCGTGCAGCCTGCATTGCCACATGCGCAGGTTGTCAGCACCTACTTCCTACCTGGGAAGCTGCTCGGCCTCCTTCAAGATCCCACCAAATGCCCCTCCCCTGGCAGGCGTCCTGCACTGTCCTGTCCTGGTCGTTGGCCGCCCCACCCTCTGCACCTGGAGCGCGTTTATGCAGACGTCATCTCCTGCGCAGGCCCAAGAGGCCGTTTGCACACTTGTCACCCCACCAGCTCTCCAGCCCACACGTTCCTTGGACGCTGACAAAGTCCAAGCCCTGTCGTCTTTGCAGTCACAGTGCCTGGCACGTGGTGGACGCTTCTCAGTGTGGGATGAATGAATGAATGATTGATGGAACCGACTACAACCTGGGTCTCCTCTACTAAGGGCAAACCTAGAGCCTTGCAGAGTTCAATTTACACAAACTTGCAAACTCTGAAAAATAAACAACTTTCTCTGAATTCTAAAAAACTCAATACCAAAGCCCTTAATAGGAGGCCAACATGTACACAGGGCCAACCGGGAAGAGGAATTTAAGAAGCTCTGGGTTTAGCAGCTTCCACTGGTCTGTGCAAGCCTCAAAGCCCCAGAACCTTCCACAGGTAGACAGCAGCTTCCCTCACGCCGGCCCATCCCAGAATCGATTTTGGGGAACATCGGCCGTCTCGGTGCACACTTACTCTGCACGCAAGCATGATTAAGGGTGAATTAATCCAGCGACTGCAGGGATAAGCAGCAAGGGAGAGCTGTCTTCTGTCTGCGGATGGGTGAGCAGGGGAGACCGTTAGGAAAATAGCTCATCACGGGACTTTCCTTGTCTGCCCTTTAATCAGCTGCAGGGATCGGGTAACAGCTGGAAAGCAGGAACATTTTGGTCAGTCTTCCAAGCAGGAAAGATTGGAAGAGAGGAAAAGTTTTCCGAATACTAAAGAGTTTGCTTGTTGGAGTGGACTCTATTTCCTCGGCTTATAGAAATGAACACTTGGTGCTTTCTAAGTCTTACATCCTCTTCAGAAAATGGGGCAAAACCCAGAGCGTTAAACCTCACACTGTTCTCACTGCTCCTGCGGCGGGAGCCACATCGGTACCCTAGTCGACGCGCCCTCACCTTCCCTCTGGGCCCAGTGCAGCCTCACACAAAGCTCGCTCTCTGACGGCAGCCCCGGCCTCTGAAACACAGCAGGTGGAGGAGCCGCCTTGTCTGGGCCCAGCCGGCACCTCGGCTTCCCAGCGCTGGGGGACACTGATCGAGCACCACCAACACGGCCCTTCTACGCAAATAGAAGCATCGTCACTTACCATTCATTCGACAAGTACTTACTGAGCACCTACTACGTGCCTGGCACAGTTCTCGGTGCCGAGGATCCTGCAGTGAAGTGTGGGGCGGCACCCTGATCTTCCTCCGCACTGGCCACCCCAATGTCTTCCCCAGGTGCTGGTCACCACGTGGTCAGGGAGCCTCCAAATCCCGCGGCTGCTTTCTTCCTCCTCCGTCACCAGCTCTGCTTTCTTCCCTTCCCCAAACCTGGAGGTACCTCCAATAACCCATTCCAGTCTTAGTTCCCTTCTGCCTAGAGTTAAAGTAAAGAATGCCCCGTCCCCTCCCCAAGAAAAAGATGTCCACGTCCCAATCCTGTGTGTGTTTCCTTTCATGGCCAAGGCGACTTTGCAGATGTGATGGAGTGAAAGATCTTAAGAGGGAGAGATTGTTCTGGATCACTTAGATGGGCACTCGATGTGATCACTGGTGTCCGTATAAGCACGAGGCAGAGAGAGATGCCCCAGAGGGGGACAGACACTGTGCTGATGACAGCAAGATGGAGGAAGGGCTGGGAGCCCAGGGACACAGGTGGCCTCCAAAAGCTGGAACAGGCAAGAAAACAGATTCTCCCTGGAGCCCCCGGGAGGACCCAGCCCTGCCAACACCTCGACCCAGCCCAGGAAGACTGACTCGCACTTCTGGCCTCCAGAACCGCAAGGGAACACGTGTGTTTCTTCAACGCCCTGAGTCTGGGTAAGGTGTGGCAGCAGCCGCGGGACGCTCATTCGGGCCTCGTCCCTCAAGTGGGAATTTTGCAGTACCACGGCACTCAGGCTCGGAAGGAATATTCCGGGCATCTAATATTTCTCCAGATTTATAACATTCATAAACTCGCTGATCGGGCAGATGTTACGGAGCACCAGGGTGCCCTGTGGTGCTGCCGGGGGCAGAGCTGGAAACAGCAGACGCAGACGCGGGCCCCGGCCCCGTGGCGCTCACCTCCCACCGCGAGGTTTGCTCGCGCACGTCCAGGGAGAGGGAGCTCCGTGGTCCACGGAAGCCTGTTTTATCCTCCGCGGCTCCGGCAGTCTGTTCTCTGAACAGAACAGGACTCCTGGGAATCTCTCCTTCCAGCCACCCCCGAAGAAGTGAGCGGCCCGCGATCGTCCAGAGGCGACTCCTTTTTTTTTTTTTATTTCCAGTACATTTACACTTTTCACTTAAACTAGAGAATTTACTTGTCAATTCGACTTTCTTCTTGCAGTTGGTTTTATATTCTGGTTTTGATGCAGGTTTTTAATTTTCTGACATTAAATTTGGCAATGTGCATTCCGAAAGCAGCAAAGGCAAACTTCTTCACTCATTGAAACTTCACGGCAGATCCCCTAGTTAGCCTCGGAGGCTTCTTCTGTGTCTTCATTCCACATCCTGCACCTTTGCAGGTGCCGCCTGCAGCGGAACCCCTGCCTCAGTCGCATCCCTGGCCTCTTAGCGCCTGCCGTGCTCAGACACGGCCTCCTCCGCCTGTGCCGTTGGTTTTCTGAGGCCAAGTGAATTTTGCTTATGCAACTCCATCTTGTCAATAAGACCCAGTATCCCCCTCCCCACCTCCGATCATGCCGTGCAAACTGTTCACAGGCTTTTCAACTCTGTGTCACCAGGAAAGTATTTCTTTTATTTTTTGGTCAAGGCAAAAACTTGAACAACAATTCCTGTGCAGACCACACCAAGCCACGTCCTCTGTCCCCAGGCCTGCTCTTCTGTGGCCCTCTGGACACACATTCCAAGGACCTGCAATCCAGTGCCTGCTGCCACCCTCCCTGTCTTTCCTCTCCAGGCAGCGCCAGCTCCCTGCCAAGCAGGAAGTGGTGACAGCCCTCCTCGCCCTGGTCTGCCTGGAGACCAGACCCCGGCCCTACGTGTGTACATTCCACTGGTATTAGGGTACCAGGCAAAACCCTCCCAGAGGGATTCCTCACGATGCCTGGAGGCAGAGAGCGTGTAATCAGGATGCTGGCCTCCCTCAAAGACTGGCAAAGCCCTCCTCATCAGTCCTTATTGGGTGTGTCACAAAAGCACATGCTAATCCTCCCGGCAGAAAACAGATATCTGCAATCAGGGGCATGCCATTTATTGGAGACAAAGAACAGTATAACTAGAAAGATAAGTCTGGGAGTGCTGGGAGGGAGCACTTAGGGGTGGTGGTTTGGAAGGGCCTGGTATTCACGAGCCCTGGGTGAATCCTCCGCAGCCTCCATCCGGCCCCCGAGGAGCACGAGCTCCCCTTTTGGCTTGCACGGTGCTTTGCCCAGACCGTGGCTCCAGCTGCAGGAATGCAGAGGTGACTACAGTCTCTATATAGCAGACAAGTAAAGTTCCCACACGCACCGCTGCCATAGTCCTCCTACTACCTGGAGATAACCACTAATAACAATTTGTGTTTTATCTTCCTGCGTCTCTTCTTGAGCATGTACATACATAAACACTATTATGGAAAATATTCGCATAAAAGTACCTTCGAAATATGTATTTGGTTGGGTATATTTTTGCACACATACATCTCATGTGTTATTGTTTTGCAATTTGGTCTTTCCAGTCACCAATATGTGTTGGATTTCCTTTCTCATCTGTGTATAAACTCACTTCACTCATTTTCGTGGCAGCAGAACATTTTGTTGTTTGGACCCACTTTCGTTTGTCTAATCGCTTTCTTCATGAGGAACATTTTGGTTGTTTCCATCCACTTTCTATTACTAATGCACTTCCCTGAAGTCTTTGTTAACCTGCCACCTCCATCGTCAACTATGGAAACTGGCCTTTCTCGTTCCTTTCCCCAATGCGTCTCCCATGAGCAGAACCACGTCCCAGACCCTGAGACGCTGAGGTCCCTTGACGTGGCCCACACTGCAGGCTCTTGGAATGTGCTCTGCGCAGAGGCTCAGCTGTCCGCCAGATGTGCCTCCTCTTCCTCCCGTGCTCAGCCCCGTGGACACTGCTAAGCGAGCCTCCTGGGTCCTCTCGGGTAGAGTTCGCTGCTCACTGTCTTCAGACATTTCTCGCTCTGTCAGACTCACCTTGCATCCCCTTCCCCAGCAGTGCCTGCGATGTAGCACGCGCTCAATAAATACTTGTTGAATGGATGCAATGACAAATGAAACCCACGCTAAATTTGGCAGATGTGGGTACCTCCTGCAGTCAGAGGATCTCCAGGCTGTGTCCAACTCACTGTTGGCCTCCTTGGGGGTACACATTCCCATCTCCTGAGTCACCGTCAGCCACCAGTCAGGGTCCTGGCCCTTTCACGAACACCTGTCTTTCTGTATTCCCTCAAGGTGAAGCTCTCGCTGGGGCTGCAGCCAACAGAGAGGAGTTTACAGGGCACCACTGTGCCCGGACACGGAGAAAGTGTCTTCATCGAAATCCGTCTCCTGTAGGAACTCCCGAGGCAGTTCCCCACATCCATCTGCACTGAGTTGAATCGTGTCCCTAAAACATCCATGTCTACCCCGAACCTGCAATGTGACCTTATGTGGAAATAGGGTCCCCACAAATATAATCAAATTGAGGTCATCTTGGATTTTTGTGGGCCCTAAACACACACGGGGAAAATGTCAAGTGACCACAGAGATGGAGATTGAAGTGTTGCAGCCTCAATCCAAGGCGCCCCAAGCATTGCCGGCTGCCAGCAGCACTTGGGAAGACGCAAGGAAGCACTTTCTTCCCTACGGGCCTCCGAGGGAGGATGCTCTTGATTCGGGACTTCTAGCCCCCAGAGCTGCGAGAGGATGCATTTTCTTGTTTTAAGCCATCCAGTTTGTGACATTTTGTTACAGCAGCCCTAGAAATGGAATACCGCACTCCATCCTTCCCTCCCTCCCTTTTTCTTCCTTCATTAGCAGTGAAGTCAGGACTCTGACTACACAAAACCCTCCTGTCCTAGGACAGATGCACACAGCCCTGGGACCCTCGGGAGGCCCCATCAGACCCAGAGCCAGCTGCGTAATTTGCAGAGCGCAGCGCAAGGTGAACACGCAGGCTTTCTCTCCGCCCGCTATGTATGTCACTCTCCCTTGGGCACAGGGACACTTGCAGGGCAGCTACGCACCTCCACAAGTGTCCATACCCACCCTGGCCCTCCCCGAGTGGGGGTGGAGGGCAGCAGTGGGTGCCGCGGGCGGAGGGGTGCCGCAGGGAGGTGGCAGGGACCGCGGCTCCCCACGCACGCTCTGCGGGACCCTTGCTTCACTCTCGAAGCACCGATTCAGAGATAAAACCGTGAGAGGCTTCCAGACGGCAGCCGTGAGCACTGAACCCCAAATGCAGGCCCTTCTGAGCTCCTGTCACCCACCCAGGAGGCCGGCCCTGAGCAGACCAAGCCCAGGGCCACTCAGAAGAAGGACACAAACACTCAGGGAGCCCATCGAGTGCCAGGGCTCAGGAATTTAAAACCTCATCTGCCTTGTCCACCAGGCCCTGGCAAGGGCAGGCGGATTCTTCCCAGATGAGAAAACGGGGGCTCCCAGGGCTGAGCTCAGGCCTCACTCCAAGTGCTCTTTCAGGCCTGGCTTCGCCACGTGCTGCTCCCTGTGACAGTCCAGCCTCGGCCATCGGCCCGCCACACAGTGGATGGAGCCGAAAGTGGCCTATTTCCAGGGAGGGTCTGGGGCAATTTATGTTAAGAAAGTGGTAATACATCTTGAAACCACTGAAGCGAGAATAAAGAGACAAGAGTCAAAGAGGAAGGTGGGGGTGGCAAACATTTTTGCCAGAAAACCTAAGCCGAGATAAACGACCTCGACCACAGCACAGAACTCAGCTCTGAGCTTTCTGGCAGCCGAGACAAAGCTGGGCCCTGACAGCGACACGGCCGGCGCGAGGGGACTGCTCCCCGTGAGGCGGAACCGCGGAGAGATCGCGCGGCCGGAGCCCTCACCTGATGACGCCGGCAGCACCGTGGGCTTGGGCCGTCTGGGGAGCAGTTTTACAAAAACCGCAGATGCTCCAAACGCAGCCATTTCATAAATGGTGCTTTGATGAAACCCGACGGCATCGCGTGCAGGGAATTGTGGGGCCGAGGAGGAGCGGGGAGGTGCAAAGCTCGGAGGTCCGTTTCCGCGTGACCTGGTGCCCGCAGCCTGAGCCGCGTGGCAGGAGGTGGCTTTCCACAGGCCGTTTAAGGAAGTCGAGGCCAGACACCGCAGGCCCAGATCTGCCCCTGCACACACCACCTCAGCGCACACAAAATCTATTTTAAGGCCGGGCACGGTGGTTCATGCCTGTAATCCTAGCACTCTGGGAGGCCGAGGTGGGTGGATCGCTAAAGGTCAGGAGTTCGAGACCAGCCTGAGCAAGAGCGAGACCCCGTCTCTACTAAAAAAAAAATAGAAAGAAATGATCTGGACAACTAAAAATATATATATAGAAAAAATTAGCTGGGCATGGTGGCGCATGCCTGTAGTCCCAGCTACTCGGAAGGCTGAGGCAGAAGGATTGCTTGAGCCCGGGAGTTTGAGGTTGCTGTGAGCTAGGATGACGCCACGGCACTCACTCTAGCCTGGGCAACAAAGCGAGACTCTGTCTCAAAAAAAAAAAAAATCTATTTTAAGTAAACAAGGTAGCCAAAATAATATTCTCTTTTTTAGAAGGTGTTTTGTTTTCATTTAGAGAAAAAGTGTATGTTTCTAGCAGAATGACTTTTGTTGCCATATAGAATGTGCTTCTGGCAGGGAGACGTTTGTTTGGTGGCCTTGGCAGACGCCAGCCTTGGAGGGACTTCAAGAGGAAACACACCCAGCGGATGGGAAGACAGGCTCGGAGATCTGGCAGCCAAGCGTGGAGAAGGGAGGAGCAGCCGCGACCAGGACGGGGCCCTTCCACGCAGGGTGGCCTCGTGCCTGCTCGAAGGGCTCGGGGTGGGCTGGGAGAGGCCCCGGGAGGCAGTGAAGGGGGCACCTGCCCAGCCCAGCGCCCACTGGCCACATGCGCTCATCCGCACGCAGGCGACGCTGGGAAGACCGGCTACACGAGCAAACACCAAGTGGGGGTCCGGCGCAGGCCCCGCCAGGTGCTGCCTCCCTCCTCCACCCCGCTCAGCCTGCCCGACACCCGCTTCAAGCTCACCTGCAGGTCCCACAACACGGGCAGTGTTCAGGGCCCCTGGGGGAAGTAGCGTGTCATAGAAAGCCCGTGTGGGGGCAGGTCTCACAGCCCAGTGTCGCCTGACTCCTGGGTAATCTTGCGGCCCCTGGGAAGGAGGAGCTGCCATCCTCCGGGGTTTGGTGATCTTACCTCAAAGACTTAGTACTTAGTACTTAGTGGGGCGCTGGACTGGAAAACGTGATGATGGCTGGCCCTCGTGCTTCTCCTTAAATCCCCTGTCCACGGATGCTGGTGGAGATGGCAGAGAGGAAGCCGGAGCTGCAAAGGGCCCTGAGGAGCGATGGCTGGCTGGTCTGCTTCAAGCCAGAATGGCCACACAGGGCTTGTCCTGGTTCAAGGTCCCGTGAGGCCCACAGCGCCCACCAGGAAGACCCTGGGGACAGCTGCCCCAGGACAGCAGGACAGACTCCCGCCAGGCAGGACAGTCAGCTTCCTGCTCTGTGCACACGGAGAAGAGGGAGGAGGGCAGGAGGCCGGGGAGGGCTGGGGCAGCGTTCCAGAAAGCTGGAAAGTCAGGGCACTTGCTGTGCAGACCTGGAGGTGGGCAGCAGCCGTGGACCGAGTCTTCTGGGCCAGAACTCCAAGGACGGGGATGGGCAAGCGTCCCAGGGTGAGTGATCCCAGGTTCCAGGCCACCCTGGGCTCCCATGTGAGTCACAGCACGGGCGCACGTGCGGGTGACAAGGTGCATCCCCTGCCCCGGGGGAGCTTGCAGGCCAGCACAGGAGGCCCCAGCATGCAGCCACCACGGTGGGACACACAGTTAAACAGCAGCACGCTCCAGCCTCACGGACTTCTGCGACCAGGCTCCTACCTTCTTGGAGGCCATGGCCCCGTTGTCTGGTCCCCACCCCCACATGTGGGAGACCCCACAGCAGCAGGCGGGGGCCCAAGTGCTGGTGTCCAAGAGCCATGATGGCCATGAGCTTCCTCAGGGCCACCACTGTCTGGCAGCGGCTTCTGTGAGCACTGTGTTGAGAGGACTCTGAGCTGAACCTGCCAGACTCGGTGGGAAGAGAACCATGAGTGATACGCCGCGTCTGCCGCGGACGCCAGAGATGGCAGCAACGCCACATATTTCCATTCCTCACCTGTAGACACTTCTGCTTAGCTGGCTTCGTTGCCACAGATTGACCCAAGTGAATGACCCGACTTCTTAAGAGCTGCTCTGACTCAATCTCGCATTGGCTTTCATACCGCACGGTGCCGCCGGCAGCCCTCGTGACCCCGCCGGGGCTGAGCGTGCAGTGCAAAGTCTGCCCGGCACCAGGGCTCCTCTGACATTGTCAGCAAAATAAATTTGGACCTGATTAGTTCACTCAAATTGTCCACCACCAAGAAGCAGGCTAGAAGGTTTGGGCTGATTAATAATTGTTTCTGAAGCTGAATGCAATTAGTTGTATAATTTTGAGCAGTCGTAATTCCACCGAGCTTACATCACAAGGCTGAGGCATTAGCAAGGATTACTTTCAAAAGGCTAATAGGTATGACTAACCCCATGTGTGCCCCACTTGTGTTTGAACCAAGGCCAGTGCCAAAGGCTCACTATCAACTTGGCATTGCTTTAATAAAACGTTTATGGAACCAATACACACAAGGATTTCTTTCTTGAAGAACCCCGGTGCCTGCCCCAGGACCTGAAAGCACCGCTCCTGGGTGGCACATTTTGCGCTGGCGGGTTTTCCCTGCCCCGTCCCCCAGGGAGGCACTCGGGCTGCAGCTGTCCCTGCTGCTCCCTGCCCAAAGCATGGCTTTCCTCCTTGTCTCTTTACTGTCACGGCTGACACACCATGGAGCTTCACCCTCCACAGGCTGCAGCTGCCGGAGACCTGAAGAGAACCCCCCGGCCTCACCTTCCTCAGTCTGCCCCTTTAAGACCATGGGTGGTCGGTGGATCCTGCTTGCTCACCCTGTGGGTATGTTCTATTTACAAGAACATGAATTTGGCCCTGGAGACTAATTTTTTTAAAAAAAGTATATATGGTATATGGCTAACCCTCAAAATTCCTGAACAGCCCTAGACCCACGTGGCTCTCCGCTTTTCTAAACTAAGCCACATGGGTGCTGGGGGTGTCTTGGGTGCAGGAGCTGGTCTCCCACTCTTTGGTGATACTGCATGTGTTAGTATATAAGGCACTTAGAAGAGTGTCTGGCTATAAGTGCTCCGTAAGTCTTTACCTTCATCAGCCAGTCACGAACCGTCTCTAATTTATCCCAGACCGCATCAAAAAGAAAATCCGGCCAGGCACAGTGGCTCATGCCTGTAATCCTAGCATTTTGGGAGGCTGAAGTGAGAGGATCGCTTGAGGCTGGGAGTTTGAGACTAGCCTGGCAACACAGTGAGACCCCATCTCTACAAAAAGTAAACAAATAAACAAACAAACAAAAGTATCCAGGTGTGGTGGCACACACCTGTAGTCCCAGCCACTCTGGAGGCTAAGGCAAGAGGATCACTTGAGCCAAAGAGTTTGAGGCTGCAATGAGATACGATGATGCCACTGCACTCCAGCCTGGGTGACAAAGGGAGACCCGGTCTCGGAAAGAAAAAAAGAAAGAGGAGAGGAGAGGAGAGGAGAGGAGAGGAGAGGAGAGGAGAGGAGGAGAGGAGAGGAGAAAATCCATCCTGTGGCATATAAGGAAAACAAGGCCTTGGAAGGAAGCACACCCATGCACTCATGCTCCAAGACCATGGCGTCACCCACTAGCCTTGTCGGTAGGAGAGGCCACAAGGACACTGTCCAGTGAAGCGGCTGTGACCATGAGACGTGAAAAATGAGAAGCCCTCACCACGTGGTAAGAACCAGTGGATTGGGGCTGTCATCGTCAGGGCCACTGCCCTGTGGGGTCTGGTGGCAGAAAGGAAAAGCACCCCCCTATAACGCAATACCAGTATCTCCTCAATGTCAACCTCTCCTTACCTTCCGTCACGTCACAGGCCTTTCCCGCGTGCCTCCAAGGCTCGTCTCTTATTTAGTGGTATCTCGCCTGGTGAAGGAGCTGTCATTTAAAAGCTTTGTTTTATTTTGAAAGTCTGGTCCTACACAAATAGGGGACAATTTCGAGTTAGGCATTCATTGTCTTGTTTAATTCCCACGTTTCTATTCTAATGTATCTAATGTGGGCTACGAATATATATAATAACTTGATTTAAAAAAAAAAAAAGGACCAAGCAAAAGTACAAAGGTAAGTGAGCGGGGTGAGCCGGGGAGTGGTGGGATTAGCTACGACTCGGCTGAGACTTGCATTTGAAGGGGGCGGTCTGAGCTCGTGCACTTCATCCCCTCGCCCTCGTGACGGCCCTCTGAATCGTCTTTCAAAAATAGGAGGAGAATTGTGTAGCTGAGTTGGAGAATGTTGTTGGTGCCACCATAGGTACTAAGTACCAAGGACTCCCGTAGATGGGGGGCCGAGCTGCCTCCGGGAGGAGTGACAAGGTCGCGCTGAGGACGAGCGCAGAGTCGGAGGAACGTTACCGTCGATGTCCTTGGAGACACATCGGCCACGGTACCGTCAACTGTCTTCCCATTGCCTGCATTAGTGTTTCAATAAATGAACTAATTCAAGTAGGCGGCACAGAGATGTCATCTTTTACTATATTTCCATATATGAAAATACAATTAACAGAGAGCATTTGGGTGGTTTTCATGAGAAAATTTACTCAGAAGCTGGGCCTCTTGATCGATGAGCATTAAAAAGCGCAGTCGCACATGCTGACAGCCCGGCTGGGTCTCACGGCTGAGCTGACTCGATGGTTTCACACCATGTCTACGCAGTGCCTCGGGGTTCCCTGGGGAGACGGAGGGAAAGCCGGGGAGCCCTTGTTCTCCTGGCTTCCCTCTTAGCCAGAGCAGCTTCAGTTCTTCAACTTTCGTCTGTGTTTAATTGCACCCGAAGAGGTTATGTATCTAAAAAATGCCGTCGCACCATTGAGCTAGTGCAACCTACCTTGTTTACAGATCGGGAAACTGAGGCTCTCCTCCGTAGCACCTGCCTAAAGGTCTGCGGCTGCCTTAAAACTGAGCCCCGCTCACGATCCAGCCTGGGATGGGTCATTAAACGACAGGCAGCCCTCATGCATTTGACATTCCTCGATTGCTATCATTGTCACATCCGTCACATCGATCATCTCACGCTCGGCCTTAGCCGTACTTCCGGGTGATTAGATGTTTTTATTATACACTATATATGTTAATAAAATTGTATTATAATACGACAGAACCACACATGGCAGACCTGACATTTTGCTCACAGGACTTGATGATAAATGGAGATGTTGCATCTTTTGAGATTATTCCAGAAAGCAAAACGTAAAACTAATAAGCCTAAGGATATAGCGTAGCCCCTTGAGGTGTGCTGGGTTCTCAGAGACCTGTCGTTTCTGCTAGAAAACTCGGTAAATATGTTTGTACTGGAAGCAGCAGTGACGTCTACTCATGGAGCCCACAGGTGTTTAAAGAAACGGTTAAGACCTGAGTTTTCCCTGCTGTTTACCTCGCAGCAACGTCGGGTCAGGCCGCATGTGCGACTAACCAGCCAGGGAACGTCCAGGACAGGCTCAGGCCCTGGCATCCCAGATCTCTCATCTGGTATTCATTAGATGGTAACATTCTTCAGCTTCTAGTCAAAGAGGAAAAAGAACTATATTCCTTGGAAATGGGAAGGTATTTGAATGTCAGCAACCAGGCCCGACCTCTGGGGACAAGGCTTTCTTGGAAGAAACGTTATCGCAGCAGCAAATCTGTTTTCCTGGTGACTTCACCTCATTTCCACATTGCTGTCATCAGAGTTCACTTTCAAAAATGAAGCAGTAGACACAGCAATTCTTCACACGGGCGGGCACGTTGCTGCCCACTGTGAAGGCTGTCCCCTTCACCATGACCCCCGCCCCCTGGGGTTAGAGGGCACCTTTCAACAGGTCACACAGGCCTAAGTACTTGGCCCAGGTCACACCGCTGAGACGTGGCAGAGCAGAGTCCCCCAGCTCCCGGCTCAGTGCACCACCCTGGGTCCCCCTTCCACAACCCCTGAGCACCCCAACTCCTCTGCTGTGGGCTAAATTGTGTCTTCCCCAAAGCACATGTTAAAGCCCTCACCCCCAGAGTGATGGTGTTTGGAGATAGGGTCTTTAGGGATGTAACTAAGGTGACATGAGGTCCTAAGAGTGGGTCCCGATCCAGGAGAACTATTGGCCTTATAAGAAGAGCAAGAAACAGCCGAGATCTCCCCCTGCACGCCACATGTGCACAGAAGGCCGTGTGAGGACACAGGGAGGACAGGCCAGCACCTTCGTCACGGACTTCCAGCCTCCAGAGCTGTGAGAAATCAATGTCCGCTGTTTAAGCCCTGCCAGGGCTGGGAGCCTGTGGCCTTCCGATCTGAAGATTGTTCTTTTTTAAGCACCAAAGGAGGCAGGAAAAGCTGCATCTCTCTCTGCTATACCCCTTTTACTAAAAGGATTTGTTCCGTAAAATTTGGATTCAGTCAAAAGGCCACAGTCAAGCACCCAGAAGGCCACGTGTGGCTCCAAGGCCGCGGGTTCCCAGCCGGGCGTGGCGGTCCGTGGCATCCTGTCATAGCAGCCCGAGCTCCCTGAAACAGCCTCCTTGGCTCAAGGCCGGGGAGTGTGAGTAGAAGATCTTAGGGGCCAAAGGAAGGGTCCTCTTCAGAAAAGGGTCCAGGAAGACAGGGCTTGCGGCCATATTGTAAGAAGGGGAGGAAGCGGCAGTGCGGCTGTGAGCACCGCAGCCCGGGAGGGTCGGTATGTTTGCCGCTCTGGGGCGCTGGGTGCTGCAGCCCCTGAGAGTGAGTGCGTGAGTGAAGACTGAGCCTCGGGGCTCCCAATCTGGGGCTAATCCACTGAGGGGCTGAGGAATATGTTTAAGGAGACCCAGGCAAGATCAGTGGCGAGGCACCCTCTCCTGCCCAGGGAAGGGGATGCTGGAGGTCGGGGCTCACACAGGGCTGAGCTCGGCCAGACCTGCCCCAGAAGGTAGAGATGGTCCCAGGCAGTCTCAGAGGGCTGCAAACATGAGGACAGAGCCGGCGCCTGATCACCTTTCCTGGACAGCCAGTCCCAGAAACCAGAGCCCTCGGTCCCTCCTCTTTCCAGCCAGTGTGGGAAGGGGGCCAGAGGAGGAGGCAGGTGGGGACGCCACTCAGTGTCCACAACGGGGCTGAGGACCAGTGGCTCCGGGTGAGGCTGGGAGGTTCAGTCTATCAGGGCAAAGCAGGTTCGTGTATTTATCAAACATCCGCTGAGAACCAGCTACACGGGAGGACTGCTATGCCTGTTGGGGATACCAGAGGGGACAGGTGCAAGGGGACGGTGGGAGCTCCTGGGGGGACAGGGGTGGGGGGATGCGAGCCACCCAGGGGACTGTGCTGTGAGCAGCCCTTTGCTAGAGAGTGACAGGGAAGCACACACTCTGAGAAGGTGGCTGCAGAAGGGATGAAAATGAAGAATTTGAACTTGTCCCTGTAGGTGAAGAGACATCCTTAGGATTTTAAATCTAGGTGTGGAATGTTCAAGTCTGCATTTCGGAAGGGCGTTGTGGAGGAGGGTACGGCTGGAAAGCACGAGGCCACGAAGGTCAACACAATAGTCCAAGCGGTGAGCCCTGGGCCAAGGTGGCATGAGAGGGAGAGAACTGTCTGTGAGCACCGGGAAGGAGACACACAGGAGGCTGGAGGACCCCGGGTGTCTGGCTCGGGCAACAGAGAATGATGGAGCCGTTACTGTGGTAGGAGGACAGGAGGACACATGGGGACACGTGGGGAAAAAGGGTCAGCGTGGACAGACCAGTTTGCTGAGCTCTTGAGAAGTCGCCTTAAAGCCACCCTGAGAGCTGGTGAGAGCAGTGGTCTGAGTCTGGGACCAGGGCTCTGGACTGGAACGCAGAGCAGGGTGCTCACTGGCCCACTCGGGGCCAACGTATGTTAAGATCGTCCGTTATGGGCTGAATTGTGCCCCCAAATTTCGTATGTTGAAGCCACACCCCCAGAATATACCTCAGAATGTAACTGTCTTTGGAGACAGGACCTTTAAAGAGGTCATTAAGGTTAAATGAGGTTATAGGGTGGGGCCACCCTCTGCAAGCCCAGGAGAGAGGCCTTGGAAGGAACCAACCTGCCAGCACCTTGATTTTGGATTCCAGACTCCAGATCTGTGGGAGATAAATGTCCGTTGTCTAAGCCCTCCCATCTGTGGGACGGTGTTACGACAGCCTGAGCTGATACGTGGCTCTACATTTTATAATTGTCATCTTATATTTAAATGATGCTGCTTAGGTGGACCCTAATCAAATATGACTGGTGTCCTTATAAGAAGAGGGAATTTGGACACGCAGAGAGACACCAGGGATGCAGGACACAGAGGTGAGACCACACGAGGACAGAGCGAAGATGGCCATCTGCAAGCCCAGGAAACAGGGTTCAGGGGAAATCAATTTCTGTTGCTTAAGCCACCCTGTCTGTGGCACTTTGTTACAGCAGCCGCAGCAGAGTAACCATCCCCTGAGGACAATCGAGGAACTGTGCAGGACACAAGACCTGCTGTGGGGTTCACGGAGCAGGAGCATTACAACGCAGCACCGCAGGCGGACACTCACAGGGAAGAGTGCTTGGTCTGGCCACTCACGGTGAAAATCTAGGGCTGTTTCCGTGGAGCAAGAGGGACAAAACCAGGATGCATGTCTGGAAGGAGTGGACAGGCGCTCAGGCCGTGGACACAGCAAGAGCACACAGTCCTGCACGAGGCGTGGGCTGCGGGACAGAAATGATGGGGCAGCAGTGTGAGGGGGGACAGAGGGTCCAGGGAGGAGCTTTGTTGTTTGTTTTGTGTTTGGTAAAGGACATGTGTGTGCCTTATATGAGAAACCGAAGATGCTTTCACGGAAGATGGGACGTAGTGCGTGCAAGGCTGGAATGTGAGGCATCCAGCAAGATCCCAACAGAAAACATAAGCACATTCAGCCAGATTGCCCCGCTGTCTCCATGGTCTGCGCTCAGGGGTAGGGTCTGAGTTAAGGGACAGGGGCTGGAATGGGAGCTTGAGGAGCCAGGGCAGCGCTCGGGACGTCTGGCAAGGAAGGGAGGGCGTCTGAAGAAGGACCCAGTTGCCAAGTGTCTGAGGACTCTGCCATCCACTTTATTGGCACCAGTCTACACAGTCATGTGGTTTTTCTCCAGTGGCAACTAGCCCAGAAGAGGAGGGAGCTGTGTCAATCCAGGGCTGGGGATCTGCAGCGCTGCCCAACAGGACCTTCTGTGATGAAGCAACTGCTCCACGAACCTGCGCCCTCCAGTGGGAGAGCCACCAGCCACCAGTGGCTACTGACCACTTTCATTGTGGTTGGTGCAATGGAAGAACTGGATTTTATTTTCAAAAATGTATCGGAGTACAAACGTTTAGGTTACATATATTGCCTTTGCACCACCTGAGTCAGAGCTATAAGCCTGCCCATCCCAGACAACGCGCACCAAGCCTATTAGGTGTGCATTGCTCATCCCCTCTTAAAATTAATTTAAACTTAACCCCAGGTGACCTTTGGCTACCATATTGGACACGGCATGCAATACAGATGGCGAAGGAAAGGAAGGTCAATTTGAGCTCCGGACTACGCTTAGGTAGCTGGGAGGCAGGGAAACATAAGCCTCACCCAGGTCCAGGAACAGTCTGCAATCATTACAGTCTCTCTTTCCTAAACTTAATGACTCAAGAGGGAAATTGGCCACTTGCCTCAAAATTGGTGGGTAATGCTGTCGGCATTTTTAGGAGTACAAGTTGTGTCGAAGCGTGACCCTACAACGTATGGTTATTTTCTAACATTATGGCTCGTTTCTCAATTGACAGAGGTCACAGTGCCCTCCGATATCTTGTGCTCCCAGCGTGAGTGAGTGGCTTTCTGAAATTTTTAAAAGCTTCCCAGATGTGCTGAAGAGATCTGTCCTGGAGAAGTTGCAGGCCCAGTATTTTCATGGTGTTTATCGTATCATTGGATCCTCCTTCCAACATTTTAAAGAAATCCCTTAGGGGGGATAAGATGCCTGTTGATTAATTAAACTCAGTAACAAGCCATTTGCCCTCTCCTGGGTCTTATTAAGCTACAGATATTCCATCAAGGAGCCCCTAAAGGAATTGCATGTCTAGAGAAAAATGTTCAATCACACTTGCATCATCCACTACATTCCTTGCTAATTTTCTTGGTGACAAACACATTTTTGGAAATTTGGTGGTTCCTCCATGCCTACGCTGCTCCCCCCATCAATCCTTGAGATCGGATGCAGGAGCCCAGCCCCCCACACACATTTCAGAAAAGCAGGCTGGGATGCGGTCACCCCCAGGTCTGGGCAGAGGGGCCCAGCCCAGACCTCCCAACTCTCAATTCAGTCCCTCTGTGCCACTGTGTGATATCATCTCTCGAACACTGTTGACCCACACCAAAACAAAAATATTTTAAACTAACCCCTCTTCACAGACTTCCATAAAATTTCCACTCTAGGTATATGTTCAGATGCAAAAAGAAGAAGAAAAAACAATTGTAAACAGCCACACAAAAGAATTCCAAGTCTAGAGGAAAAATAAATGCTGGAACACCTGTGCTCGTGCTGGCACTGGAAAGATCCTCACAACGGTACTAGTCAGAGCAATGGGCGAACAGTCCCTTTAAGAGAGGACCAGAAACCCACTGCAGGGTCTGGAAACTTCGGTTCACACCCACACAAAGTGCTGCTCTGCTCTGCAAATGCCGACCACTAGTCCTCGTAAATCTCCAATTGTTGGGAGGCCAGGAGCCCCTTGTGTGTTTCACAATGATAAAATTAACAAGATTAACGAAAACCTACCTAGTACAATATTTTTCTTGGACTGACAAAGCAATACATGTCTAGGCTGGCTGTGGCCCTGCTGGTGACCCGTCGCAGGGACTGTGGGGTCCATGCCCACGTGGTTCTGTGCCCTGGACGTTCTCAGCACCTGTGGGTCAGGGGAAGCCGTCACTTTAGGGACAACTACCTATCCGTGGATTTTTCATACATAATCCCTTAGTGCTCTGGTTTTTTTTTTCCTCCCATTTATTCAAACCTAATTGACAAAAAATTCATTCAGAGAAACTTTATTAAATACTGTCATTTCAGAAGTAAGAGTTTTTATTTTAATGTAATGGCTATGATGTCATTTGGGGATTTTGAAAAACAACTTTGTTTCAAAATCTATGAAGTTGGCCTTACCTCTTGAAGTCTGAGTGTTATCTCAGTAAAATGAGTGTCCCCAGATACTGTGTTTCCAGAGGGGAACAAGCTGGTCAACCCACAGGAAGGTGACTGAAGCAGCAACAGTTCCCTCTAGCCAAACATCACGTGAGGTTTCTCTTACTAAAGCAACATCTAAAGCCTGCTTTTGACTCCTGCGGGTAAAAGCCAGTTACAGCATCAGCATGATGAGCAGGGGTTCGTAAGTAATGGAGTCGCTCTATCTAGAGTATTCGGTAGCATAGCTAAAGTCCTTCGTGAGCTGCAGAGCTAAGCCAACAAAAGTAACTTTGGCTTGTGAGTTTTGTTCTCAGTGGGAAAAAAGAACGATTCAAAGTAATATTTCACATTTATCTCTTCTGAAAGTTACATGCCAGGTACTGGGGGTGCAGGTAGGAGAAGGAGAACCAGGCTGGGGCTGGATTGGGAGCTTCCTCATCATCCGTTTGGAGCAGTGTCCCCATCACTGTCGTTCCCAGGACGTGGGCGGGCACACCGTGACAACACAGGTTTGGCTGTGATGACTGATGCTATTTACATGTCTGTCCACACTCAGCCCCGACCACCAGCCCCTGCTCCCGCAGTAATTAGAGAGGAGCCTCACTTCCCTGGGGCTGTGTGTCTTGTGTGTCTTGGCACGATTTATGTTGTTTGGTTTTCATTAAAGAAACCTGCAGATAGTTGCTTTCAAAATCCCAGTCTGCCCTAAGGACAGATTTGGTAAATCTCGGCCAAATTTATGGGAGTTTCATGAAAGTGCGTGAGTCAATCAGCTGTCTGAATGAGTGAAGTTTCTCCATTACCACAAAGGGCATGGGACTCATTCGTTCAATCCGTAATTCATCCAATGTGCACGGGTCCCCCTGTGTTCTGGGCCCTGTCTGAGGACCCAAAGACTCAAAGATGAGTAGGACAGTAAACTCCTGTTTATCAGTTCTGTTGCCTTCCCCCAACTCCTTTCGGGTGAAGAGTATAACAGAGGCCAAACCAGATCCATTCGCTTCCTGGTCTGGGTGCTCCCAGGCAGACCTGCTTCCTAATCTTCCCCACCCCTTCTCAGCCACACTGGGATTGCCAACCAAGCCACGGAACACCCAGACACCTGGTGCTCAGAGACAGTCTGTGCGGAAAGCTTCCCGGATGGAGCACAGGGGGTATGTTCTGATTCTGGTCCTAGAAGAGTTCCACCTCCTCCAGGCAGCCCTTGGAGACCAGTAAAGCAAACTAGAGCCCCATCTTGTTGCCAATGTTCTGTTCCAACAATCCCGAGTTCATTGACTTTAGGGAGTGATGCCTGGTCATTACTAACTCGGGCCTGGCTGAGACAGAGGATTACATGAGTTGAGTCACTGTAGGTGGGGCCTCAAACTTGTTTTTCAGTTTCCCCACTATTACCAATTTTTAGAAATATGTGAATTCTTCAAATATTAATAGGATGTATGTAACGGCAGCATGTGGTTTCAGAAGCTAATCACAGAGGGCTATTAAAATAGAAAGGAACTTCTTCACCTGTGAAATGTGAGAACAAAGACCTCTGGTCAGTCTACATAAAAAGAGCGATGATGTAGAAAGAATTCTCTAAGATGACCAGGAAGACTGCAAAGCAAAGGGCGGCATCTGGATACAGTGAAATCGCCAAGGTTGCCAGTGGTGAAATGGAGCTACTCAGCTGCTTCCTTTGATGACCATCCTCCCAGCCCTCCTGCGGGCGGGCCCGGGGCATTCGCCTGCCCATCAAAGGCTTCCTCACCCACGCTGTCAACCTCCTTTCACCAGAGCGGCAAACCGTGGGGCAAGGCTGAAATAGAAGGCGGACCGGCGAGGAGACTGGGAGGCCAGCGCTAAGGGAACGAGCGTGCTGTGCATGGCGGTGTGGCGGGGGCCGTCCTGGGGCTGGAATTCTCACAGTGCCCTGCGAGACAGACACAGAATGGAGCCCACGTTCTAGGGGAGAGAATCAAGGCTAAGAAAGGCTGAGTCACTTCTGCAGATGACAGTTTTAATCCAGGTACGTCTGGTTCCCAAACCTTGTCACTGTCTCTGCGCCAGAATGTGCTAGAGAGACAAAGCAGCGACAGTCGGCAGGCAGAGGAGGCCAGCGTGCTGGGGTCGACAGTCCTTGCTTCCAGAATCAGCTGTGAGCTCAGAAGTCCACCAGGGGAAGCACAGAGTGAAAGTCTGGGCTTGGGGAGATCTTGGCGGTGCAGATGCCAGGCGGCGGGATCTGCTGAGGACCGGTCTGATGGCCCACCCCGAAGCCAGGGGCACCACAGAAACGACTCCTAAGGTGGCACACTTCACCCAGAGCCCAACGCCGGAACCGACCTCAGGGATCCTCATCTCAGACTTGGCCAAGTTGGAGCTGAGTTAAAACCCAAATGGCAGTGAGGCTTTGTCTCAAAAAAAAAAAAAAAAAAAAAACCCAAATGGCTCGGCTCCGTGTGCATGTCCCCTAGTTGAGACTGAGAACGAGCAGAGCGTTCGTCTCCTGCTGTCATTTGATTAAGTTAACGAGCCTCTGCCAGCCTGCTGCCTTTCCAGGCACCGGGTCTAGGGGTCTAGACCCTGAAGATACCCTGACTGAATGAGGTGCTAACTGCAGAGAATCATATAAAACACTCAGCTGGGTATTCAAATCTATGGGCGTTTTCTAGATCAAGTAACCAAAAGTAGGTGCTGAATATAGGAGAGTATCTCCTTACAGAAATGACCGTCGTTTAAGGCAAAGCAGGCTCTGAGATTCGAAGTGCAGCAGAAAGCTTGGCCTCCTCAATAAAGGATCTTCTCAAAGCAGCACAGCCTCCGGCCTCCCCTAAAAAACTAAAATAAAAAATCTTGTTTCAGATACTTCGAGATTACACACCAAAAACAAGCCACATAGTTTGGGTTTTCCAGCCTTCCCAGACTACCTACCGTATCTTTAGCCCAGGGACCCAGCGTCTGAGAATAGCTTTCTATCCAGAAGGCAATCCGTATTATTTTATGTACTGTCAGGAAAAAGAATGGGTTGTCAGTTTAACAACCTCAGGGTAATCTTTTAAGCCCAAATCTAGTGATCAGAAAGAAAGGTGGGGAAACGAAGCTCCAAGTAGGCGTATTTTGCTCAATTTGAAACCTACCTTTTCATCTTGCCTTCACTTTGAGTGGAACACCAAAGGCTCTATTTTCTATTTTCAGATATCACTCCTGGCATGCAATCTTATTTGGCCTTTGGATGACTTCTGGCTTTGGAGAATTCTGTAAAATAAATCTATATTTCATCAGGTGTATCTGCTTTGAAACCAACAACTCAAGGACGTATGCCCAAACCTACAACTTGGAAAAGAGGGAAGAAAATAGAAAATTCTTTTGTAAATTGGATTCGGGTTTCTGGCAAGGTTATGTTTTGCTCTGGGCAGCTGGGCTGACTGTCTCAGAAAATCCACTGGTTTCCTGACATGAAGCCTGCATAGACCAGTTTTTTTTCTCGAGTCAGCCAAGGGGAGTGACTTTGGAACCAGCCAGTCTGGGGTTCACGTAAGGGACTCCCAATCAGCCGTGTCCAGTGGGCCACTCTCTTGGCGTTGCTGGAGCTGCAAAGTACCCCAAGCTCCAGCCAAAACCTCCAGGAGCCCCTGCTTTTGTATACCAAGAACACAGTAGCTTTTTTGTTTTTTCTTTTCACTTTGCGGGCTTGATACTACTTTATAAATCAAAGCCCATGGAGATATTTCTTTTTCTTTCACACAGAAAAAAGAAAATCCATATACTATTCAGTATCTTGGTTTTCAGGGCTCTTAGTAGGAACACATTTGACATGGGAAGACAAAGTCCAAGGACGTCTCCGGATAAGATGTGTGTTGGCGGATTCGAACTGCCTATCTGTGATAATTTCTGAACGTATCCATCAGACAATTGTGTAATCACTTTAAATCAGTCGTGTCCCTGTTTTCACTGTGTTTGTTATCACGACATTCTCTATAAAGGCAGCATAATGTAGTGTGGAGAGCTTAGAGCTTAGAGTTGGAAGCTCTGACTTTTGTCCATTCATTCTTTCGTTAATTCAACAGCAATGCATGGAGTCATTGGCCAACAGCCAGGCGTGGTGCTGGAAACTGCGTGGGGGGGACGATTTGGCTCCTGGTTCTCGGAGCTCACTCACTAGCTGGAGAGACACACGGGAAAGGGAGGGAGGACAAAGTCCACTGAAGCCCGGGGAGACGAATCACTTCTGCTGAGACTTACCCTGTCTTGGGTGTGCATGTTTATCAGACACTGTGCCGTATGTTTCCTCCCTCTGTCTCATGTAATCCTCAAGACAAGCCCATGAGAAGATACCAGAGTCTCCCCATATTTCAGACATGGAAACCGAAGCTCTGAGATGTTAAATAACTTTCCCAAAGTCACACAGAGGTAGAGGGAGGACTAAAACCCAGATGTGCTTGTACCCAAAGCTCAAGTTTTGACCATTCTTTTGCACGTTCTTTGTTTCACCTAAGACCTCTGAGACCAGCCCATCGTCATTGGCTCCCGCTTAGAAACCTGAGGCACCTTGGCTGTGGTGTGGGCAGGTAAGAAACAATGCACATGTGCAAAGCATCATTAGGAAACTCTTGCGTTTCCCATACACGGATGTGCTCAGTGAACCAAGCAGGATTTGGATGCATAGCAACCATGTAACTTAACTTGAGGATGAGACCTGGTCACTTATATGTAACTTATTCAACTGACTTTTAGATTCTTCTGTGCAGCCAAGGTTAAGCACTACGAGATTCCTACGAGCTGCTTGTTACAGAACCTTCTCCCCAGGATGCGGTTGATGGCCACTCACTTCCACCGGGTTACCCAAGGGTTGGACCATCCCCATTCTCCCAGGTCCCTGTGTCCCACATCACGGCTTCATGGCACGGGCCTAATCGTCTCCTGTTACAAAGAGGTACCTTGTGGGCCAATTCTAATCCATGACCTCAGGCTCTTCCTAAAGTAGTTTTAAATGGGTTTACACATCTTGGATGTCTCCTATAACTTAGTTTTTCCATGTTATGTTGAACAGATTTCTTGGGCTGTGTGGAAATGCGCTACAAGCCTTTGCCCGGATACCACCCAAACTGGGGATAAATAAACATTCACAGAGGAAACCGTGCCCTCCTTGTTTTCCCCCAAAGAAGGTCCAATTATTAGCAGCACAGGTAAGGCGCCTCTGGAGCAAATGTTTTCCTCCGCACTCGTAATTCCAGCGCAAGCTGCTTCTGTGACGTCACTCTCCTTACAGCCAGCTTTTCCAACCCTTGAACAGCACAATTACTCCATCGAGGTCTCTCCTGAGACAGTGTTGTCCAAGATGTTCACCGCAGGGGGGGTCTGAGACAGATCTGCACCACCACTGACCTCTCTGGCTCCGGGAGGTTCAGACTTCAAGCAAAAAGACGCGGACTGAATTCTTGGACTTCGTGGCACCTGAGTCCACGCTCTAGCCTGAGTGATAGCCAGAGTCACCTGGAGGTTTTAAAAAGTGTGGATTGTGGGGCCTGCCCTGGGGCTCCCGAACCAACATACCCACGGTGGAACTGAGGGGTCCCTTTGGTTTCAAAGCCTTCCCGTGTGAGTCCCCTCCTGCCAGACGCGGAGGCCCCGCCACGTTCACTATCACACCGCAGGCTCCGCGAGCTCTGCGGCGGGCGATGCGGGTTCTGCGAGGGAAGGGCTCCGCGTCAAGGAAGCTGAGGTTAGGCTTTCTTCACTCCGGGACTTCCCAAGCCTGGGATACGCCCGGCAGGTACTGGGAACTTCCCACAATGCCATGTAGCATTGCTTAAGCGAATGTGTCTACAGAACACTCTTTCTGCTGCTGAAATCCCTCACGTACCCCAAGAACAAGCCCGACACTCTCCCTGGCAGACCTCCACCAAGTCACGTGCCCGTGCTCCACCTGCTACGCTGGCCCGCACCCCGCCGGCTGACGTCTGGGAAGTCAGGGGCCATAACCTGAGAGCCATGAGCCGGAACTCTTGGGCGCGTTCAGGAAGGGGATAACTGGCCTGTGGTCTGTGTTGCTCAATATGGACTCTAACCAGGAAGATAAATGTGCAGTGTCTGCACGGCCGGCCGAGCCTGCACCGTCCAGAAATGATGAACCGGCCAGGGCAGCCTTGAGACAGGCTACCAGCAACCACACCTAGTTACTCACCGACCACTCGTGGCCTGACTGAATTCCGCAGCCGTGAGTCACTCGGCCGCGCTGGGCTGCCGGGCGTGTCTCCTTCTCTGGCACACATTTTCCATGGTGGCCTTGGAAGGCCCCACCCCCTGTGCACGCCATGGGCCTTGGCACGGTCCAGTGGGTGCTGACCCTCGGTGCTAGAGAGGAGGGGTTCGGGGCGCAGGATTCCACTCGGGCGTTATTAGAAATAATGTGCAATTTCACCCATGCTCATGGCGAGTATTGGAATTTACTAAAAAGGAAAAGATAAAAGAAAAATACCAAGTGCAGAACGGTAGGAGCGGCAGGTAGGCACCAGGCATGTCCCAAGCCCGCCCCGCCCTTGGCAGGGGACCTTGTCCAGTTCAGCAAAGGGGCTCATTGGTGGAATCAGGGTCCAGTTAGGAACAAAAAACCCAGACTATGTGGTGTGGGGACCTGGGCACAGGGGCAGGGAGTGCTGCAAAGCCATTTGAGGACAAGGAGGAAACCCAGGAAACCCAGAGACAGTGTCAGGGAAGGAACAGCACCTCCGAGGCTGGTGGGACTCAGGCAGGGGGTAGGTGACCCTAGCCCGAGGCCAAGGCCGAGTGGCAAGAGAGGGACTAGGGCCTGGAGCTGCCAATGGAACGTCACAGAGAGGAGCAACCACAGCTGGAGACACCGATGGCAGCAGAGGGAGGAAGGGAGGAAGGAATATCATGGTAGTCAGAAGCTAGTGACCAGGGCTCCCAGGAAGAGCAGTTGCCCTAAGTCACCCCATCAAGGCAGGGCAGGGCAAGGTTGGGAAAGCACCTGAGGGCAACAGGAAGAAGCCCGGCGCCCCAGCCGGACGTTAGCTCTACACGAGCCCAACAGCCACACACAGGCATCCAGGAGCAGAGCCCTCAACCTTATTCCGGGAAACTGTGGCCACATCTGGCCACAGGATCACAGCCGAGGAGATCACCCCTTGTACAGGCTTCCAAGGACAAACTCCTCATAGAACATGCAGAAGTGCAATACCTCTAAATCAGGGATTCTTAGCCTCAGCACTGTTGACATCTGGGATCAGATAATTCCTTACTGCAGGGCTGTCCTGTGTGTTGAAGGATGTCTAGGAGCATCGCTGGCCTCGACTCGCTGGATGCAGGTAGCCACTCCCAGCTGTGACAGCCCAAACTGTCTCCAGACGTTGCCAAGTGCTCCCTGGGGGATAAAATCACCCCCCAGCTGATAATCACTGCTCTGAATCATTAAAAGGTGGAAATCAGATGAGATCTTCAAGTTTTGGTGAACCCCTGGTATAAAACTCATCTCAAAGGACCACATACACCCAACTCGGCCAGCAGTGAGGTCTGTGGCCCCTTCCCCACCCATCAACCTGGAAATCCAGGTGAAGACGCAGCTCTGCTCTCCTGTGACTCAGTGAAGACACTACACCGTGTTTGTAAAGCCAGTGAAACTTGTGGGGTATGAGTGTATTTATGACGAATGACACAACATATTTGTCCATCGTGTTTACCAAAGGTGCAGAAGGGAAGGAAGAGTGGGGACAGGGACGTGGGGCAGGATCCCATTATCCCCAGCACTGCACTGGGTGCTGTGAGGAGGCACGATTGTCCTGCCCCAGATGAGTAAAGGGTTTCAGTAGATCAGACAACATGACATTCCACGGAGAGGAAGGGCAGGAACCCAAGGCCACCATCTTCTCAGACGCTGTGCTTACTCTCAGCAGCAGAGCCAGGACATCTGTGGCAAAGCAGCTTGTGACACTTCACTGGCAGCAGTGCAGCAGTTAGCCCTGCAACTCGACAGTATGTGATCTCCAGAAAGTTAGGTGTGGGAACTGACTGCCTGACACACGTGTGCACATGCACACACAGACACATCTACGCACACCACACACGCAACACACACACATAAAATAACCTGAGATGTCAAGCAGTTCTGTCTCAAGACTAGGGGTGTTTTGGCATCCCATAATCACTATTGCTAAAGGAGGTGCCTTTTGTTCCCTTGTCCGCTTTCTCTGTTGTGGGTCAGGAAATGGAATCATGTTAAAGACGTCATCGTGTACACTGTGAGTCACAGTCTAGGGTATGCACTAAGGATTAACAGAATCGCTTCAAGTGTGTGGAGCATGTGAGCAGTCGTGACCTCATGCCCGTGGGCGTGGCAGGGGGCACACTGGAGCCGTCAGCGCGGCACTTTTGGGAGAACTATTGTGACATTTGTGTCAAGGATGAGTTGGACGGACAGCGACAAGGTAGGAGACAAATTGAGAAAGGGAACAGGGATTAGACTAAGGAGACAGCCCTAGTGGACGATGACAAGGATGACTGTGGAACTCTGCTGGCGAGACAAGTCCAACTTCCGGTGAGCACGGACAGACGGCATTGTGCAAAATTAGCCAGAGCCCACTCGGGAGACTGGCGTTGGAGCAGGGAAACAGCAATAAACTGGCTCCCCTCTCCCAAACCTCCCTGTGATGGCAGCAGAGAAAATAAAAATCAGTAAGAAATACATACAGAGGTGTGCATTCACCTTTTCCATTCTTGCTTTCCATCTTCCAAAAGTGCAATGAAATCAGAAGGCCGGCAGATGGAGAAACCAACAAGAAACAAATCTATTTATGCCATGAACCCCCAAAATGTACACACTGACCAAAACCCCACCAGATGAAACTACAGACATTATGGGCAGGAAAGCCCGAGTAAGATACAGTGAGACCCCGTATCTCAGCCTCACTCCAGGCAGTCAGATCACCCCAACCTGCCTGGAGAGGAGATACTAGTTATCCCCCAAGGAACCCAAATCAGAGGCTCTGGCTTCAGGACACCAGACACGTGGCCAAGGGCGGAAAATGGGGCAATAAAGTGAAGTCTACCCACTGGATGGTGAGACTCCGCCAGTCCCTACCCCAGACCCCTGCTCAAGACACCCAAAGTCAGGGTGATGATTTCTTTCTGGACAGATAGACCAGCCCTAGAGGAAACCGCTCAGCCACTAGCATTCAGGGCAGCCACAGTGAGACATCTAGGGACCTGTCAAGTGGTTCTTCAGCAAAGTTCACTGGTCACCAACCCAGCTCAACACACAGAGCTTCCTGCCGGGTTTCCAGTGCCTCATTGTAAAATGTGACCAGATCACCAAAGGACAGCAGCTATGTGAGAAAAACTGCAATGTGAAAAGCAGAAACCACAACCAGCAAACAGGAACAGCGAGGGAGAAGGGGGACCTGAAGGGACCGTGGGCGACACAAGGCCCTGCATGTGAAGAGGCCATGTGCGCGCTTGTGTGTCCACGCCGTTAGTGGACAGGAATGTCTCTGTAGAGGATTGAATAGTGTCCCCAAAAAAGATATGTCCGCCTGGAACCTGTGAATGGAGGCTTAATTGGAAAGAGTCTTTGCAGATGCAATTTAAAAAATTAAGAATCTAGAGATTAGACCATCCTGAATTTAGGATGGACCCTAAATCCAGTGACAATTGCCTTTAAAAGAGAAAAGGAGGAGAAATGAGACAGAGGAGGGAACGGCCACATGAAGGCAGAGGCAGAAATCGGAGTGATGTGTCTATAGATCACGGGGTGCCAAGGGTTGCCAGCAACCACGAACTGGAGACGTCAAAAGGCAAGGACCTGGCTGCCCGCAGAGCCCCCAGAAAGTACCAACCCACCTGACACTTTGATTTCAGACCGCTGGTCTCCAGAACTGTGAAAGAATAAATTTGTGTTGTTGTAATCCACCCAGTTTGTGGTAATTTGTTACGGCGGCTTTAGGAAGTTAATACAGTCCTTATCGTGTCCGAGCAGGAGGGTGTGCGAAGTGCTGTGCACAGGGCCGCAGACCAGCCTGGCTGTGCTCAGATGTCGGCTCCCAGGCGTGTGCCCCCACAGGCCCCCTCACCCCGACTCCTGCTCTCCACTTACACGGATGCGTGCGAATGCTCCTGGCTGGGATGGGGTGCGGTGGCACAGGGATGAATATTCCCATCTGTGGTTTAATTTCGAATATATACATGCGGACCCAAGCACACCATAAGTGCTCAGTAAATGCCCCGATCTCATTACTTTCTGCTATGTGTGTGTTTCCCCAGAATTCATATGTGGAAGCCCCAACTCCCATGTGGCTATATTTGGAGATGGGGCCTCTACGAAAGTAATTAAGGCTAAATGACATCGTAAGGATGGGGCCCTGATCTGATAGGATTAGTGTCCTTATAAGAAGAGACAGCAGAAAGCTTGTTCTTCCTCTTCCCACCTGCACAAAGAAGAGGTCATGTGGGCATACCGCAAGATGGCAGGTGACAAGACAAGAGGCCACAGGATGAAACCCACCTCACCAACACCTTGACGATGGACTTCCCAGCCTCAGGAACTAGGAGAAATTAATGTCCGGGGTTCAAGCCACCCAGCCTGTGGCACTTGTTACAGCAGCCTGAGCTGACCAACACGCTCTCTAAGGCCTGGTCTCCCGGGCCCTCCTTTGGCAGGCCCCGAGCCGAGGATTCGGGAGCCAGTGAGAGGAGGGGCAGAGTCTGATGGAAGGCATGAGAATGGGAGGCCAGTGTGACACATTCTGGAGTTCATCCCGCCCTGAGGCCCGGGAGTCAGGCTCTCACGCAGCCACACCAGCAAGCATTGACAGTGAGGACACCAAGGCATTTCCAGCCTCTGTCAGAGCGAGGAGCCCTGGTACCCAAGGGCAGCAGCTTGAGGGGTGCAAGGTAAGTCTTCATGGTCTCTATAACTAAGCGCACAGATCAGGTGGGGAAGGGACAGAGAGCTGCGGGCACCAGGCACCTCTGGCAGTGCCCGGATTGTGTTTTGCACATAGTAGTTGATCCAAAACTCTAGCTAAAAACACTGTTGTGTGGAGGGAAGAGAGAGGGCAATGGAGACCCCAGGGCTTGGCTGGCGAGGTGAGACCGTAAGAGCCCAGCATTTAAGATGCGGTCTCTGTCTCCTCTGTTAACTGCCACAGAGCCTGGCCCAGGCCACGGTCAGCCTGCTCCGGTGCCACCAAGCAAAGAACAGGAGAGGAGTCCAGGCTCACAGAGAGATGTCCATTCCTTCTGGAAACACACATCCAACAGTACATTCTACAGCGGGTAAGACCTGAGTGCCATGATGTGCTTAAAATTTTGCTTTCCCATAAATTCCAGCCATGCTAATCCTGGGATTGTCTTGAGAGCTATCCCTGCCTTTGGTGCTGGGTGGAACCACTCTCTGCCCTTGGCATCCAAGGGCCCAGCCCCAGCTCAGATTCCCGCCTGATGCTCCAGAGGGTCACACATTGCCTGGACTGTGCTTTCTGGGCACTGCCTGCAGCGGGGGTGTGTCCCGAGGGTCTGCCTGGTGTCAAGCAATCCCCCTGAGCAACCCTGGCTTCTCCCCTCCAGGGAAAAAAGGAAACCAACCTGACAGATGCCATTTTGGGTTAAGCAGGACTCCCAGGTAGTCATGAACTGGGCCAGCTTGCTCAATGGTGAGGATGGGGGAGGAAACGTTCCAGGCTGGGCAGTGAAGCCAGGAGGCTACGGCCACCCACCCGGAAAGCCCAGGGGCCTCTCTCCACTCCCCAGACTTCCTTGTCTGGAGTCTCGTTTTCTGTCCTCAGCGGGGTCCCGTGGCGACCTTTGATTCCCACCATCAACATGCTTCTCCCACACAATGATTAACATCAGTACTCATTAACTTCGGACACCCCTCAGACACCTTCGCTTTTCCTTAAAGCACCTACTTTTAACGGTGACAACATCCCCTGCTGTCCCATCTTGTCCCCTGGGCTTGCCCACTGGGGTCCTGGCCATCCTCAGGCCAGGACAGGAGGACCCCCTTGCTTGTAAGCCTTTCTGGTGCCTCTGATATAAGGGACCACCCCCTCCTTTCAGCTCTGAGCACTTCCAGGATCCTTCACACCATGGGACCCCGTAACGATTTCTCTACGTTTTATTCCCATCTCCCCTTCCAGGCTGGGGGCATCTCAAAAGAAAAAAGCTCTGGTCCAGCCATCTCAGACATTTTAAAGACAGGCATGGTGCATGGCACACAGTGGGCGCTCAGCAAAGCTTGTCCGATCAACGATTGAATGGACGAGTGTGTGGATGGATGAATAAATTAACGAGAACAAGCCCGGAATAAATTGCAGGGAACGACATTCATCGTCAGCACAGCTGGGCAACTGGCGATTTTTCATTTACACTTTGGGCTCTGCACGAAATTCAAATTCTCATTACAGTACGGCATAGAGCACAATCCACACTTTTAACCACGGCCCTGAGAAATGCAACGGTGGGGAAACCTTTAATGCGTTCTTCCTATTGATTAGAGCCCTGCAAAAAGGAATGAAAAGATTAGCTTCAAACACTTGCCTGTGAAAGGCTAAAAGGAAGCAAATGCAGCATGGCACGGCGAAGCCCAAGGCCCTTTCAGACGCACCACCGCCACCGACAAGACATGTTTGCCGCGCGCTCCATGACATGTTGCCGTGCCAACATACATTCTGAGTCACCCAAGCAGATTTAATGCCATCGTCACAATGACTTTCTCTTTGCCTTTTCTTCTGAAAATTGTTAAAGGGAAGATTCCAACCTACCTAGGAAATGATTTTAATCGGTTTAGTTCCGGAAATAACTATGGAAATTCAGATTTTTCCATTCTGCTGCTTCTGAACATTATATTGTAACGAATGGCTGATGAAGCCACCCCTCTCTTTCTCCCCAGCCCGTCGAGAGAAATGACATGATTGTCAGCCGTTCCGAATCCCACATGGAAAGGTCTGGGTGCATAAGCATATGAAAAGCCAACAAAAATGAAGCTTTTGAAAAATAAGAAAAACTGCAAAATTGTGCCTCACCCTTCACATACCATCCAGATAAGCATGTCGGGGTCCTGCCCCGTGGCCACTGACCTCAGAGCTGGAGAAGCACAATTCTGGGAAGCCCAGACCAAGGTCGTGTGTCCCGGGCCCCACAGCAACAGTCAGGTGATTCGCAGTCTTCGGACAGACCTGGGAAGCATGAGGCACACTGAGGCGGGATGTATCTCCGCGCTTACGACATAACCAAACTGCACGCTCCTGAGCTGAGCACTGGGCAACACGGAAATGAATCATGAAAACAAAGAGCTTAGAAAATTGGTACGACATTTGTGTGGCCCTGTGCAGGTTTCAAAGCACGCCACTCTTATCAATTCATTCAACTACATTTACTCAGACGTGTGCTCCTTGGTCTCTACACCTAGGCTTTAATGAAGGTGGAGAAGTAATTTTAAGGGCGAGGAAACCGGGGTTCACAGAAGAAATGATGCTACCATCACGGAGGTAAGGAGAAGCAGACTCGAATCTGTCACTCCGGCCTCATGGAGCCTGTCCCTGGCTCTGTCTGTAACCATGGTCTTTCTGGGACCTTTGAAACAAGACATTTTAAATATTAAATTGAAATTTAAAGCCTCCCAGGTATGCCTAAAATGTCTACTAACATTCAGTGTGTGTGCACCTATTTCGCAAGCACCAAACTCCTGGGGTTGAACACATTCAGGCAACAGGAAAATATTGGCGTGCATCCCGCATGGGCATCGACTGTGCGTGTTGCCCTCGCCTGTCAGCATTTTGCAGAGTTCAGGGGCTCTAAGGACCCCCTTGGATGCTCTTCCCAGGTGCTCTTGGTACGCCCAGTCCTGGAATTGCCAAAGCCCCGCCCCCAAACCCCGGGGCACTGAATAGAGGCCAGAAGTCTTGTGTCCGGATGGCTGGCTTTGTCCTAGGCTAGGTCTCTCCATCCCAACTCCTGACGTCTGGGACTCGGTCATTCTTTGTCGCTGGGCTGCCCTGTGCACCATGGGATGTTCAGCAGCTGGCAGTGGCCCACTAGGTGCCAGTAGCACTCCCTGCCCAACTTGTGACAACCAAAATGTTTCCAGACATTGGCATATGTCTCCTGGGGCAAAAATCGCCCCAGTTAGAACCCCTGTCTGAGGCAGATGTGCTTCCTCTTCTGGGTCACTGCCCACGGGCAGATATTGTCTCGCCCCATTTCTCTGGAATGCACTGTTGCTTCTGCAGAAAAGTGCAGACTGTGCAGACTGTGCCCGGGGGGTGCGGGCCAGGACGGCCGCTGTCCTCAGAGCACGCACTGTGAGTGCCCCTGGCGCCGTGACACCTGCTTTACAGGGATTGTGTAATTGGATCGTCATAATAACCCTATGAATCAAGTGCTACCATCCTCCAACTTTGCAAAACAAGAGGAAGCTGAGGTTTAGCGAAGCTGAAACCTTGCCACCTTCCCAGGACAGGGTGCAGTGACGGCTCTTTGGGCTACACACTCGGCAAAGGCCCAAGACTTGGGGAAGTGGACCTCAGCCCTGTGGCCCAGACTCTCACTGGGATCGTCCTAAACGTGAACGTGGAAACCGTGTCCGTGAGTGTATGTTGGTCACACGGATGTTAGTGAGTCGGGTGTGTGCGCGTGTCTGTCTGTGAGCGCATAAGAACCGGCGTGAGGTTAGCAAGCTCCACTGGAGGAGTTCACAGGAGGGTCGGGCTGGCCTCGGCTGTCCAAAAAGCAAACGAATCACTGCAAATCCCAACTGTGCACAACTGATTTAATCCCTATCATATTATTCCTCATTGAATGTCATTGGTGTCAAGATCGGGGGAGCCCAGCAGGCACCGCATAATACGCGCCCCCAGAGAGCTTTTAAAGGTGCTTTTTTGGGGAAATCTGAGACTGCAGAGGAAGAGAGAAGTGTTCTATCATGATGGGTAGGTCTTTTAAAGCCTTCAGCCCATCCAAAACCATCATCCCTGAAGGACTGAATCTCAATGGAGTGTGTCCATGCAGAGGCGTCCCTGCAGCTCGCGAGCGAAACCCGTGCCTCTAGGTGGCAACTCTGGGAGCCCGTGCTCCTCATCAGCCACCCCACGCGGTGCCGCCTGACAGCTCCTCGCGTTCCCCTGAGCTCTGAGCTTAGCTTAGATGGGACGTCTCCCAGACTCATTATTTATAGCCTCGGAAAAGAACCCCAATCAGGGAGAATTTCCATATTTCTAATAAAATAGGCCATGCCCCGGAGCTGCTGCCTCCAGGAGAGACCCCCAGAAGTACCCACTGCAGGGAATTTCAGACTTCTAGCCGCTCTGCCAGATCTGAACACGAAGGTCCCCGGGTCCCATCCCAGGTTGCTGTGAGTCTCCTAGAAGGACCAAAAGCCATTGACCAGCGAATAGATTTTGCGCCCGGAGGATTTTACACCTGGCATTTTCGATGGCGTTGTATTTCTTCTTCACTTGCGGGGAACACAGCGTATGATCAAAGTCAGTGGCTCACGTGTTGAACCAGATGGAAAGCATTTAATCCCGACTCACCGACCACGGGCTGCCTCGGGCCGCTGCCCACCACGTCTCTGGCATTTCACCACATCACAAGGAAAAGAGTGTCGGAGGGGAGGGAGTGGAGAGGAACAGTTTTCCCCCCTCTCTGGGGCCGGGGGGAGGCTCCAGGAAGGGCCATGGAGGAAGCAAAAGCTGCTTTTCCCCTGACTCTGAGGCCCTAACCTACACCCAGGGCTGCGAACATCCCTCCTGGGGGGCAAAGGCCATGGCACTAGCAGTTTCCTCACCATGTCAGGAGGCTGGTGTCTTTGCAGATCTGTCCAGAGAAAAGAAAGCCGAAAGAATGAGCCTGGAATGGTAGATTTCCAGGCCCTCCGGGCCCAGGATTGAGGAGGGCCGGGGGTCTTCTGCCCTTCCCTTCTCTCCCAAGGCCCCCCTGGACCTGAACCTTGCAGGAGTCGCCTGCCTCTGCCACATCCACGTCCACAGGGTGGGATGAATTCCTTTCCTGTACCCTGGGTACAAGAGACCTGGGGGTGTCTGAGGGGTCTGGGGCAACAGAGCCACTGTGCCCTGGCCCTGTGGGGACACAGAAAAGCCCCCAAAGCAAAGGTGCCACCTGGTGAGTTCAGCTCCAGTTCAGCGTTGCCCGTGCCCCGGCGTGGGAAGAAGCAGCTGTGGGGCCTGAGGCTGCAGAGCAGCAGGAAGAACATCCCAGGCCCAGCCAGGCAAGAAACAGCACGAGCCGCCGGAACGGGGTGACACAGGACACCTGCGTGAGGACCAGGCCGGCAGTGGACATCTCAGCTGCCAGTGTGGACAGACGGCCATCAAGTGCTGCCCCCCGGACTGTGGACTCCCCAGAGCTTACCCGTAATCTAGGGCAAGGGGGGTCTCTGAACTGCCAGAGATGGGGCCTCAAAATAGAAATTAAGCTCAATTGTTCTTGACTGTCGTGCCTGTGGCACAGCTGAGCTCAGGGACTGCGATTTATGTCCCCACCTCCCCTCCCAACCGTTGAGTTTACCACCTGTAGAGCATGTTTCTGTCTGAACTTGGACCCCGGAAGGTTCGGAGCAGACATGTGATCCATTTTTACTGTCAAGGAACACACACTTGGGCCAGGCTTTTCCCAACTTCGTGTTTCCATCTACTTATTTCCCCCTCACCTTGGTATCTTGGCCTGTTGCTATCTGATTATTGTTATCTAACCAGAACCCAGCATTTGACACGAGACCAGGTGCGTACACACCCGAGGACATACGCGTGTACCAAGCAGACATTTCAAGTAAGTTATGACGCTGGTTTCAAAGCTCCAGGCCATGAGCCCTTTGCAGGAAACAGGAGCCTCCCGTGGCAGGCTCGGTCTGTGCGCCCCTGGGGGCTGTTGCAGTGAGCCCGTGGGCGCGTCCACACGCACAGGGCGCTTTCCTACCTGGTAGCAGCCCCCGAGCTCACAGCCAGACTGCAGCCCCTGACGTGGGTCTACCATCGTACTGGCAAACAGGTGTCCGTGCACAGCGGTCTCCTGGGAGATGGAGGTGGCGAGGGCGGAGCCTGCCCAGACGGCGGCCTGTTGAGGTCTCCGTGGTTCTTGCAGCCCCACATAGAGCTGGTGAGGGCACGGCAAGCACCGGCCACTCTGAGAGCGCGCTTTCACACTGCCAGCAACGGCACGCTCCAGCCAGGAACTCACTCGCCGTGTGGCCTCAACAGAGTCATGGGCTGGCATGATTGACACAGAAAGTTCAAGTAGGAAGCACTGCTCTGGGAGGTGTTCACCTTAGCACAGAAGGCTTAGGGGGCTGTGACATGTGGCCCTGGAAGCACACGGGTGGCACAGATGAGGTCATGACTCCTGGACCCCGAACGCATCCCGGGCAGACGCAGGCGGCCCCCTTCCTGCAGCAGCTCCTCGGCGGCCATCTAGCTGCACCCTCGGCCAGCTGCCACCAGCCCCGTGACTGCCTGAACATTGTTTAAAAAAGCAAAACACGCCTTTTTATATCGTTTCATCCAAGTTAACCCCTTGGGTTTTGCTTTATGGCAGCATTCCTTTTCTAAACACATTCACACAGCGGGCCTGTGTGCCGTACACACCCATTTATCATTGTCCTATGTGCCACCTAAGTGCCAAAACTGAAGCTCAAATGCATTTTTAGGAAACAAAAATCTTTATTAAAAAACAATAACTTACACATTGAGAGAGCTCTCTGAAATACAACTGTTCATTCTGTGCACAGATTTGCAGCCCGGAACAGTTTCTTGTTGCTTTTTTTTATTTTTTAATGTAACTTTATAATACTATGCATGTCACAAACTGCATTACAGAGCAGTTTTTGTTCCGTATCCTGTGCCGGTACAAAACACCACACAGATATAAAACTATGGGAATAAAACATTTCAGCCAACAGTGGCATATATTTATATATTTATATATATTTATATATATATAATTTCAAAACAGCTAACAATTAATGTCATCCTTAGTCAAAACTGAAGCCAAACTAATCTTCAAACTACAACATTCTGAATAGATGTCAGCACTATGCCTTCCAGACAATATTTAAAATATATTTAACTTTCAAATACATTTATAAAGTACACCAATAGTGAGAAAATAAAGTCTTAAAATTTAAATACAAATCACCATATAAAACAAATCAGGGAACACAGAAAGTCCTATCTTACAGAAGTCCAGGCAAGCCTGCCCTGAAGCCGGCTTGGACACACCGCAGCGCTGCACAACACAGCTCTGCCCGTCACACGACCGTCAGGACACACAGCCAAGTGACAGCCGCGTCGTCACAAGAAAGAGAAAAGATGCGCAACGCCGCATGCTCCCCTCTTCACGCTACTCAAGCGTCAAGACCCGAAGCGACTTTGCTTTACTCTAGAAAACCACGCGGCCCGATGCCCTGTTTGAAACCAGCACACGTGTCCCAGAGCCTCTGCAGGGAGGGTCATTTGGTGCTTTGCTCCAAAGCAGAGTACTCTGTTTCTGAGACTCTGGAGGCATTGATGAGCTTGGTGAGACCCGTTTTGGCCGAGTACTTAAAGATGAAGGCCTTCATCAGCTCGTACCTGTAGTTGCGATTGATGAAGCTGTAGAGCACGGGGTTGACGCAGCAGTGCACCAGGGACAGGCACTGCGTGACGTGCAGGGCCGTGAAGAGGGCGTGCTCCAGCTGGCAGGTGAAGGGGATGTAGTGCAGGATGGAGAAGATGTCCAGCAGCACCGCTACGTGGTAGGGCAGCCAGCAGACCAGGAAGACCACCACGTAGGAGAAGATGATCTTCCGGCTGCTGTGCTTCTCCTGGTCGCCGGAAGCCGAGATGGCTCTGGCGAGCAGGAAGTAGAAGACGGCGATGATGGAGAACGGAACGGCAAAGCCCAAGACGACGGAGACCAGCTCCATGCCGATCAGCCACTCCTTGATGCTGTGCTCAGGGTAGAAGGATCGGCAGTAGGTCTCGTTGTTGGAAGCAGACGTGACGGTCTTCAGGTAGTAGGTGTCGGGCAGGGACACGCAGAAGGCCAGCAGCCACACCAGCACGCAGACGACGCGGCGCGCGATCTTCTTCCTGCTGCTCGAGGTGCTGGAGAAGTAGGTGATGGAGAGGTAGCGGTCCACGCTCATGCAGGTGAGGAAGAAGATGCTACCGAAGAGGTTGATGGAGAAGATGAGGTGCGTGACCTTGCACGTGAGCTCGCCCATGGGCCACTGGTTGTGCTGCACCAGGCTGACCACCCAGACCGGGATGGTGATGACGACCCACAGGTCTGCGATGGCCAGGTTCAGGATGTAGCAGTGCGTGTCGTAGCCCGTGGTCTTGGCCTGGATGTTCACCCAGACCACCACGGAGTTGGCGATCATGCCGATCACGAAGATGAAGATGTAGATGAAGGAGAGCGTGTACAGCAGGACGCTTTTGTTGGGCATGTTGGGGCACAGCACTGTGTCCACGACAATGCAGTCGCTGCTGTTGCAAGGCCAGGCGATGTCGGAGAAGTTCCCCGGCTCCGAGTAGTCAAAGAGATGCAGATCCATGGTTTCGAGGGGAGCGATCGAACGACCTATGGGAAAACCAAACAAACAAAAAAGACGGGAGAGAAAAATCACTTCATTAGAAAAAACTCAAGCTTAGGCAGAATGCTTTTCCAGTGCCCCAATATGCTCAGCTGTTTCACTTTAGCTCGGCAATGTTTTTGCAAAGAAAGGAGAAAACAACCATCACAGAATTCTCCAGAACAAAATAAAACATACCCAAAATCTAAATCCACATGGGGCTCCAAGAGAAAAACAGTGTTTGCCTTCTGTGCGTTTTCGTGGCTGTGTTCTCATGACATCGCCAGCCCGCCTGTGCCCGGGTGTGAAGTCAACACAGTGCAGGGGCCAAAGAAACATCAGGCGGCTGAGCTGTGGCCATAGCAAGGCCGATGGTCGCTCTCTCGGCAGGGGGCTGAGGAGCCACTTTATCTATGTCCCCACAGAATGGCAGGGTGGATCTGTTCCTGGCACTGTGGTATTACAAGTGTTCTGCTGTGGTGTCTTCATGAAAGCATTTCAAATCCTCTTTCAAATTTGCATTTGGAATGTGACTCGGTGCTTTTTACTTTTCTGCTAAATTCACGTGTGAACCTGAGCCTTAGGCCGCCTTCACCTGGCAGTGGTGAAGACCTGTGGAAACACAGTGAGCGTGTGTGGAGTGCACTGTGGCTGGACTGCACCCCAAACCTGCAGACTCGGGGCTCACCACGCAGTTTTCGACCCAGGGCAACCAACCAGCCGTCTCAAGCGCTGAGCCATCGCCTGGTTTTGCACTCCTTTATTTGTTCGACTGCTTCAAGAGCAACTTGTGCCGAGACCCAAAGCACAAAAATCAACACCTGCTGCACTTCTGGAGGGCCGATGATTCTCTCAACTGTTTTCCCTTTTGACCTGACGTGAGGCCAACGCTCCAACTGTCACCATTCGACACCCAGGGAGAAGCCAGCCACAAGTTAGCCACGGACCTGGAAGTGATTTCTCCACAGACTGACCGACCACGAGAGCTACCGGGACTGTCTTCTACTGTCCGTCTGGCTGCGGTCCTGGGTCAGCAGGTAACCCTGCCCGAGCCCCACTGTGCCATTATGGGGGAGTGTGAAATGAAAAGACCAGGCCCCGGGGGCTGCTGGGAGTGATACAGTTCAGTGGCTGTTCCTCCTTCCCCCTCACCTGTCACAGGTAAGGACTGACCTGGAGTGGAACGTACTTGCCCAGTTCAGTTAAAGGGGACTCCAGGTTACACTGAGAGCTTCCTGGAGGATCAAGGACAGCGGGCAGTGGGTTGGTGCCCAGGCAGCCATGCCAGCAGTGTGAGAGCCCCAGCTGGGAAAGCACCTGCCGGAGCAGGTGCTCCTGGTTGGGCTTCGGGCCCCTCTATCTGTTAGTGTTTAACCTGAGAGTAGTCAGCGACCCTGCCTGCGTCCACCCCCCTCGTCACAGACACCCTGGGGTAAGGCTAACACAGACCCGCAGCAGACGCCCAATAAAACCTCGCCCTTCTCCCTCCCTGGCCGAGCCACGAACCCGGGGACTCTCCAGCCCGAGGGTAGCAGTTTTTCCCCTTTAGTGAAAAGCGGAACCTCACTTCACTCTTTCCTACGTTGGAAACTGGCGCCTACTGGCTGAGTAATAAATATTCCCGGTGCAGGGGGTTCACGAGCTCACCCGAAGACTGAGCGGCTCAATGAGTTTCTCCTTTGGCACAACATGAACAGAACCTCAGAAGTGAGAAACTCCCCCCACCCCAGGGTCACCTCCGCAGCCTCAGAACTCGCAGATGATGACCGACCCGGATCCCCGACTGCAGCTTCTGGGTAGTCCCCGCCCCACCGTGGGACTGAGCAGCTGTGGGTCCCTCCTGGTGACCTAGCCGGGCCTCGGCGTCCTCCCTTGATGGCCACAGTCCCTGCCGGCTCCGAAGGCCCACGGTGGGGGAGATACAGGCCACGCAGCCTGACCGTCCGCAGAGCCACCCCGCCAGGAGGGCTCAAGCCCTGTGACCACCAACTTGCTGCAAGGCCTGATACACCAGCACAGCACCCATGGAGATGAGCAACATCAAGTTTAGGACAAATAAACTCAAATTAGGAGACTTTGGATTGCCCGGTCCTAAGACACAGCTCTAAGGACTCCAAAAGGACTTGGGCCCAAAGGGCTGCGGAGGACGCCTGGGAGAGGCTGGGCCTCCCTGACCTGCCAGACCTGCCCCAGGGCGGACAGCCTGCCCCAGACTGTGCCTTGAAGCGACTACTGCCACCTCCCCTGGGCTGCTCAACCACCTGGTGCGGACCCTCCACTCTGCGTCCGGATTCTGGGAGAGCCAAGCAGCGGTTGCACCCTTGCTCTCCTGCATGGCCACAATGCAATGACCCTTTGTCCTTTCCCCATTCCTTAAAATGAAACACATTTGCACTGTGGCTTGGTTACAGAACTCTTTCACCCCATGACCGCTTCTGACCCCAGGCTCCCCCGGGGAGCAGGGGCGCTGGGGTGGAGGGCAAGCCACAGCCCCACAGCTCGGCCGGTGCCTGCCTTGGGCACCTTCCTCTGTCCCCACTGGCACAGCCACTGGCTTCGGCAAAAGCAGCCATAAACCCTGGGGTCTGGGGCCATTCACGGGGAAGGAAGGAAAGAAAGGAGCGACCCTCAGCCTTTGTCGCCTGAACCTGTGGCCCCAGCCCACCCCACCGCTCTCCTCACACCACAGAGACATTGCTCTGGCTCGGCCTCCCTTGCCCTCCAGCGCACAGACTTGCCAGGTGCTGGCCGGCGACAGGCCCACGTGGGGGGCAGGGTCACAAAACGAGAAGACACCTGGCTCTCGTGTTGCCAGCATGCCCTGCGGGGACCTCCCACTCTTCCCACAAAGCAGACTCTCACGCACACACGCCCTGGGCTGCCAGCCTCAGGTATTCTCAGCCCAGAGCAGTGGGGGGAGGTGGAAAGGGCTCAGGGACCCCCGGGGTTTCTGCCTCTGCCCCCTGGAAAAAGAAAATTTGATTTAGTGATGACTCGTCCTCTTAGTCAGTCCTGTGAGGGCACATTCCCTGCCCGTTCTGCAGGGGATTTCTGAGCTGGGCACACCTCCCTCCCTCGGCCAGCCTCTCCCTGCGCCTGCCAGAGCGGCACAGTGGGAAACTTCCAGCAGGGCCTCGCTGCCCCTGCCCAAAGGCTGGAAGACAGAGCAGAGGCTGGGGGGGCCGCACCGATCACCGATCACCAACCATCAACCACCAATCCGTGATCGTCAATCGCTGACCACTGGCCAGCCCAGGCTCGGACTGGCCAGGAGATGAAGCCAGAGGCCCACACCTTGACCACTCGCCTTCTGGGGGCCTGAATGGGCCTCTCTCCGCCCCCTGCAGAAGGCTCCGGCGGTCAGACGGAGGAAGGGGGCACAGAGAGGAGACTGCGCAGACCGCGCAGTCATCGATCCTCCGCAAACTTCAGTGGACAGCAAGAGAAAACAAAAAACAAGAAAACAAAAACGTCACACAATAGCTTAGCCTTTTGTCATTTCAGTATTTCCCATGCATTAGGTTTCAGAAACAAACAAGGAGTGTTTCCAGAAAAGAGATTATTATGTGACAAAGACAATCCCCTCATTGAAAACGGGGAGCTGCGTGCAATATGGAATGCGGTCTGCAGCAGAGGCCCTGGCTGCCCCGCCCGTGCGCAGGACGTCTGGGGAGGGCGGGGCCGCTTGCATTAAGGGCCACTCACTGGTGGTTGCGTTCACCATTGGAGCAAAGGACCTTCCTATGTTACCTGCCTAGATCTTAACAAGTGACGCTCTCAGAGTCCCCGCTATGAACAGAAGTATGGCAGGGCAAACTATGAAATATCTACGCAGGGCCCCTGGCTCCCCACGGTCTGGTGACGAGGCTCCCTGCAGAATCGGAGAGTGGAGAGAGGGAGGGAGGGGCTCTGACGAACTCCCGCAGTGCCCTGCACAGAAATCCCAGCCCCCTCGAGCAACAGCAGGGCTTACCTCGTCCGACACAGAAAGAGCTGACTGCGTCCGGCTGGCCCAGGTCCCTGTACCCAGACACAGTGCCTCGCAGCCAGTCCACAGGTCTGTCTGTGCTGGGAAGCGGGGACGGCCGGTAACCACGAGCCCTCACCCCACTCAGCCCAGTCACCTCTGCTGGAATCAACTTGCAATTCCATTCCCACTCGAGGTCAGGACTTGAGAGAAATTTCTGGGTGTTAATCAAATCTGCCCACTGCCAGCCTCTCTACAGGTCGGAGCCCACGCCAGGGCAGGCTGGGGGGTGAGACCCACTTCTGACACTCAGGTTTGAAGGCTTCTGCGTAAAGGTTTGAGACAGAATGAAACGGGGGCTCAGAACAAAAGATGTTCCCAGTTCTATGCGTTTAGAAGTTCACACATTTCTCTTCTTGAAATATTCACGTGTCCCCAAATGTATATACAAGATGTTTATTAACGCAGTATTTATTCACTGGCAGAAATTAGAGACAACACGCATGTCCACCGATGGAGGGCTGATTCCACACAGTGCGGTACGCCCAGTCCGCAGCTCCGCACGGCTGTAAGAGAGAGGGAAGCCCACCTTCGCAAACACGGAGCGTGCTGTTCAGTGAAAGGCAACGTGCAGACGCACACACACACACACACACGCACACACAGACGCACACACACGCACACACAGAGAGAGTGCAATCCCATCTGCGTAGAAAACAATTAGAAACGATGTGTATTTGTCTAGGTAAACATACGTCTGTAAAAGCACAGAGAAAGATCTTCAATAACACTCAGGGCCAGCAGAGTGGGATGAGGGGACAAAGGGAGAACTGTCGTTTTTACTCTACAAACTTCTGTATTATTTGACATTGGACATCAAGAATTCATAAATTTTAATAGAGGGAGGAATGGTCCACAAAACAACAAAGGTTCATGTATGTTCCGTTTTTCTAGACCACAGAGACTCAACTGAGAACAAAAAGCAGCAAACGTCAGTTTTCATGCCCTTTTTCCTAACAGTTACTGTTTTCTCTCGTTGTGTGCTTTGCACAGGGATCTCTTCTTTTGGCGCCCTGGTCCCACACCTGGACCCCGACAGCATCGCGTGTCTGCCGCGACGGGGAGGGAATTTTCCTGCGGCTGGCCGTCGCCGTGGCTTCCGTCTGGCCCTCCCCTACGGCCCAGAGCTGCCACTCTGCCACTCCTGTTCCACTCACAGTCCCAAACCGTGCAAGGGCTCTTCTTTGTCGGCCAGAGGACTTTTCTGGGAGATGCCTCTCCCTTCTGAGGTTTATTATTCATCAACCAAGTATCCTTGACAACGACGGAGCCACGGCAAGCAGCCCGAGGTATTTAGCTGCATCCAAATGGTTTGCCTGAGCTCACCCAGTGAGCCGGGGGGACAGCCAGAATTAGAAGTCCCCAAGTTTAGATTTCCACGGGGCAGTGGTTTGCCTGTAACCAACATGTCCTTATGCTGGTCAATTCCTTCCAGAGCTGCCGAGTGTTCAGGAATCTGGCCAGTGTTCAGCGAAACGGCCTTGGATGTGTGCGATCGCCCATCACAGGAGGGAGGCGCTTCTCACCTGCTGCCCTTTGCCCTCCCGTTTCTCCTTCCTTCGGGCCACCCCACGCTGCGTGTCTCCAACTGCACCACCAGGTTGTCCACATTTCTCCCCCTTCACCTCGTCCCCGCCCAAGCCCTGCAACCCGCAACGCGTCGCATTTATCCTCGTGTCGCCACAGCACGCGAAGCAACCTGGCACACAGTAGGTGTCGGTGACCCGAGCTCCACCGAGACCAGCAATCCAAGGCCTGGATCAGAAATGCAAGTGCAGAAGAGACTTTTCTGAAATCCTCGCTGAGCTGGTGCTGGCAGAGCCTCTCTGAGAGGCGCACAGCTCTGGGGCGCGTGAGGATGACAAACCAGCCCCACTCCCAAGAACTGGTCTTCTCACTGGGAAGGTCAGGACGGCACGAAGGCCCACTCATCCCTCACGCCTGGGCAAGGTGGCAGGGGCCCCTTCAGCAGGAAGATGAGGGATTTCCACTCCATTGGCTGATGGGGCCTTCAAGGAGGGTGGGGTGATCGAGGGATCTTCCGGAGAGGCCCTGCCATGAAGGCAGAGTCACCCAGCCTGGCGGAGGCAAAGACCCTCCACAAAGGAGAGATGGAGGTGAGAGCTGGGCCTTGAAGGGTGGGCAGGGAACTCAGGCCTGGGCCTGCCCGAGCAGGAGCCGGGAAGGTCTTGAGCAAGGCCGTGGCTTTGGGGCAGAAAAGGATTTTGAGAAAGGAGGCAGAAGGCTTTGCAGTGGGTGCTGGTGCCTGGGTGCAGACCAGGCTGCAGCAGACACCTGGCAGGGAGGGAGGAGTCACTCCTCTACAGGAGAGCAGATAAGATAACGTGGACAGGCTGGGGGTCTGGGTCCCAGCTCTGAAACCAGGGGCCCCCTGGCCCTCTGGGCCCTTCAGGAGCTCTGCCTCCTCTACTGGCTTTCTGCAATTTGTGACCTGTGACCTACAATGGAATTTCATGGAGAAATTCAGCATTGTCCCAAGACAAGAGCTGCTCGCCCTGTGCAGCTGCTCTTACTGTTTGCACACTTGGAAACTGAGGCAGGACAGGACTGAGTTATCTCAGGCTTGTGGCTAAGAACAGAGTTCTCTTCTCCCTTCCAGCTTCTCCAGAGGCTTTGTCCAGCGGGAATCATGCTACAAAAGCTCATGCTCTGGTCTCTTTGCAAAAGCACTACCCCATCCACTTGGCTGGTCCCAGTTGGAACTGAATGTCAATTCAGATAAGGAGAATCCTCGCTGCCTCTAGAACCATCAGGCAATTGCACATCACTGAGTTTTACTCTTTTTTGCCAATCCTGCATCACGTCTATGGGGGACCCAACCAACGAACCTGGGGCAGAAGTCCAGGAAAGCTTCAGTCCAGGCAGCATCTGTGGCTATCTGCCAGGCCTGATAACAGAATGGGGAGCTGTCTGTCCCCCCAGTGCCAAGCAAATGGAAAACAGTCTTGAGTATACATTCATTAGTGACCCTGAGTGGTCTTATTTTATGCAAGTAAGTCACTGCTTTGAATTCTTCAAGAACTCAATAAATAATAGAGAAAAACCCAGACCTAGACTCACATATAGGCCACCTAGCCCCAGAGTCCTTAGACATACTCCACATTAACACATGGCACACCCTCGTCCACTTTAAGTATTAGGGGATAAAATCCCACATCCAGAAACCCGATCTGGTCTGTTGTGCTCAGTTGCCCTCCAGGGAAGCAGAGCTGTACCCAGAAGAGCAGATCCAGAGATTCCCACGTCACAAAGGCTGCGTCTCGGTTGGCCGGGTGTAATCAGAGCCCTAATTCCCACCCAGCTTAGGACCAGGACGAGGCAGTGGGAGGTCAGCCAGGCTGGGAGAGCCGCCTCACTACGGGCTCTGGGCTGCACACAATGGGGTTCCCAGGAGAAGGCTGCACAGTCTTAGGCTCTTCATATAAAATTGAGGGAAGATGTCTAGGAAGTATCTGTTGCAACAGGAAAAGTGAAAGATGCTGCTATCTGGCAGTCCCAGCCTGCAAAATGTGAAGTCCCCCACACTGCCCAGGGCTCCTTTATCTGACCCTTGGCCAACAGAGGTTCAAGGCCACCTGAGATAGTCTCAGCCCCCTCCGCCCTTTGAATGCCTAGGACAGAACAGTCTGCTTCCAAACTTACTTGTAGCTCTGCAAAATAGTCACCATAAAATTATGCAATTCCCTGATCGCTTTAGTAATGAAGCAATAATATTGGGTTTTTTTCCAATTCTAAATTAATAGATTCTTAGTAAGAAAAGCATCAAATATTCCCTACAGAAAACCACCAAGTATTCAAAATCAGGAACACTCCCTCCACCCCTCCCTGGCCTGATCTATTTCTTGCTTAGGTGCTTGCCTGCTTTTGTTTTAATAGAAAATATGTATCCTGGAGCTATACATTTTCTTTTCTGGGCCTTAAAAACACTGGACATGACACAACCTTTGGCTCCTTTCTAAATTATACCTACACACATGCAATCCAATTGTAAGGCATTTTAATACTATTCTTGTCCCTTAGAGTAAAACTAAATCCCTCAGTTGCCTAGTTTAATGGCACAAATGCCTTTTGGCTCCAAATTCCCTTCGTGTTCTACAAAAATCATTGAGAAAAATCTAAAGTTCTGAAATCTCCGAGGTCTTTTCTTTCTCCTCGGTTACTCCTCAGGTCTATAAAGTGACTGCCCTTCAGCCTGAGGTCTGAGTAACTTCAACCAGCTTCCCGCGTGTCGATCTGAAAACAGGAGCTCTCTTCCTAAAATGATCACACAAAAAGCCACTGTTCCTGATTAAGTAGGGTTTTTTGTTTTTTGTTTTTGGGTTTTTTTTTTCCATTCAGAAAGCCTATACTCGGCCTGTTCTGGGCCTGATTAGAAATCATAATACCTTTCAACTCTCTCAGGACTTGCCGTTAATATGGGATAAACTCACCCCCGAAGTCCTGGCTCAGTTAAGCACAGACATACTGCCTTGTCTACACTTTCTGGAACTTTTTTTAAACTATGACTGCAATGCATGCCCCTTTAAAAAAAAAAAAAAAATCTGATGGGCAGCAAAATACAGCCATTCCTCAGTTTTTCCCTTTGCTTTTCCACCCCCATCCTGTGTGGCTTCCCCCCTTCCCCCTCCCCCATCTCCTGGAGGTTGTGGCATTAGGCTCAGCAGTTGTGTGCACACTCAAGTGTTTATGGCAGAGACTGGGGGAAAAAGAGCAAATTGTTTCCAAGCTAGAGCTCCCATGTTCAACCTTCCTCTAGAGAAAGGCTTTGCACTGGGGAAAGCTCATATTCTGATGAAAAATAGACAAGCAGTTTATCCATTTAAAAGCCATAGAAAATAAAAGCTCAGAAATCGGCAGCCTCCGCTTTCTTTGCTAGGCATGCCCACTTGATCTCCACATTTTCCTGGAATAAATAAAGGGACACAAAGGCAGCATCTGCTTTTAAAAAGAAAAGAAAAAAGCGACCACATTGAGACTTTGCAGACTTAAGTTTCAGGGGATGTCACTGCACCAAATACCTTCAAAGGGCTGTAAACCATTTAGGGAGGCTCTCTCCCACTTTTGAAAAACTAATTAATCTTGTGAGCAAATAAATTGAAAGAAATAAAGGAAGGGAAAGGAGAGGCAGGGAGAGGAGAGAAAGGAAAAGAAAAGGAAAGAAAAGAACAGAGGAGAGGAGGAGAGACAGCCAGTCTGACTTTTACAACTTCTCATTCTCCCTGGAAGTTACAAGTCTTAGCTAACCACCCATCCTGACCTCATTCCAAAGTTCTTACTCTTAGTCACCCCTTGAATCTTTATGTATGCTAACAAAATTGAACGAAATTCCTGGTATACCTGCACAGTGTATTTAAATTACAGAATAACTAGACTTTTATGTATGCTTATTGTTTTTCCAATCAAAGTTGGACCTAGCACCTTCTAAGAGAACAGTACTCAGACTAACAAGGATGCAATCAAGAGACACGAAGACCGGGCTGTATTTAACGTTCACATTTATAGCTTCCGGGCTCGCAGGACCTGGTGACCCCTCAAAGCACAGAATTCAAATACATTCTGTATTCACAAAGATTCTCGGCACACTTCTCTGTTCCATTTAAGGATGCCTCTTAATAAAGTGTTCCTCTTTCTGGAATTACGTATTTGCTGCCAATTCTATTTCCAAATTGAGATACCAGAAGCAAAACAGGTACACAGTGGTGCCAAGCTAATCCCACGCCAACTTTGGGCAAGCAGAATGGACAGCCTGTGTTCTTGCAAAGTTCCCCTGCTTACTGGAGCTTAAATACCCACAGCAGCAAATAAACGCCAGATTCCTAAATCCAACAAAGACACACATGGAAATTTCCTTCCCCAAATGACTTAAGAAAACTGCCCTTTGCTTTCTGCGGCGAAAGGTGATGCCCCGAATTAGCAAAAGCTCTCTGCAGGGCAGGCAGCTCCGTGCAGCCTGAGCTCTCAGAAAGCAGACCCGCAGACTCGAAAGCACCCATCTCAGCGATTTAAAAAGCTCCCTTGCAAAAGGCCACCGTGCTTGAGAGCAGAAGCCCTGCCTGCAGCCCTTCCTCTCTCAGCCAGGCGCTGCCCGGGCGCTCCCTTACCTGGGCTGGCTGCGCTGCTCGCCTGGCCGTGCTGCTGCGCACCGCTGTGCACCGGGCGGCCGCGCTCAGCCCGAGCAGCTCCGAGCAACTGCGAGCTCTCGGCCGCACACCCGCGTTATATACACCGCGGGGACCGCAGGCGCCTCTAGATGGCAGCTTTGTAACCCTCACCGCTCTCTGCGCGCCGCCCCGGCGCGGTCACGCGCACGCGCACGCGCGCCCCTGTAAACTGCGCCGGTCGCCGTTTCCTGCGCCCGCGCGCTCCCGGGGAACCCCAGCCGGCCTGCATCTGCAAAGTCTAACGCAACTGCCAGGTCCAGACCCCATGGGGGAAAACGTCAGCACAAGAAAAACCGCAAAGAAACCCCAGTGCTTTGCAAAAGCATCAAATATTTATCTGGTCTCAGGTATATCTTTAATAATCCCATTAACACCAAGAGGTCTTTTGAATGCCTCTTAGCTCTAGGGAAGACTTTGTTCCCAAGACGGATTACTCTGAACTCCTGAACTTCTGTGTTGATTTATTAAGCCTGGGTTTTCTTTGTTAGTTTCTCCAAAACAGAAGTAAGAGAGTTTTGGTATGAGCAACTCATTGGTGCCACACCATATATCCCGAAAGTGGGGAAAAGAGCTTTTATAACAACCTTTATTTGAACATTTTTTACGTGTAAAGGCCTGCAGGTCCAAAATCCTTGAGAATCTAATCACGATGGTGTTCTGTAGGCCTGCCCAGTGCCAGACACATATTAGGAGTGCAATAAACGTCTTCTGATAATGTCTTTTCCTGAAGCGAGTTTAGCAAACACTTAATTATTGCCATTATTGAAATCTACATTCTTATCTAGAAGTGCGTTGCTAAGGTTGCCCATGAGGGAATGCAATCTAGAAATGTGGTCCACGCAATATGCATCTCCAATGCCCCATTTCGAAAACTCAACCATAAGAAAAAAACAAAAAGCCGCCCCCCCTCCCAAAAAAAAAAAACGTGTGCAACGTTTTGGTTTTCCTTGTGCCTTCTGATCCTCCTGGAGTTCTTTAAGAGCAGTTAAAAGTCGAACGTGTGGTGGCCCCAGCTGTATTCACACTTTGTCCAGAGCTAAAACTTTCTGAGATTCTTTCATACTTCCACTAAAAATAACGGCCGACAGCCAAACGCTGCAACTGGAGAATTGGGAGGTCAGAGCTCACGTGGCTGGAGAAAGCCCTTAACAAAAGAAAGATTCTGTTTGGATAAAGGCCTCCCATTTTCTCCCCACCTAGGGCAGGGCGTGTGGGACTCGCAGGGAGGGGCTCACCCTGCCTTGGGGACTTGCCGGGATCCGAGAGCCGGTGGTGGCCAGCCTTCCCGCCCCGTCCGGGCAGCCCAGCGCACTCTCAGACCCGGCTCAGCTGCTCTCCGTGCGCGCGGGCACCGAGCGTCCGGGCATCCCCGGCGGGGCGCTGCAGGAGCGGTGCAGGCGCACGCGGGCAGCGCGCTCGCACCCCGGATTCAGAGAGACCTTGACCGTGCACAGAATGCGCGTCCTAGCTTGGTTTGTGCTGTTTACTTAAGCGTCAGAAACTGATGGAAATGTCTAGAACTCTCCCGAGATGCAGCTCGGCTCTGCTCTCCTCTGCGCTGGCTCCACGGTCTGCTCCCCTTCGCGTCCGACAGCTCGGTGGAGGATCAAATGGTGGCTCGGTGGCTCGAATCCACTCTGCACCGTGTGCTCTCGCTAGAAGAGCCACAGTGACGAGAAATCTCCGACAGGATGCAGTTGCTAAGGCTCAGGAAGGAAAATGCAAAGTAGTTTTTAAAAACGAGAACCCACTTAGGGCGTCCGGGGGCCCTCGCGCGCCGGGCCGGAGTCCCTGAGGCCGAAAAGCAGCAGCCAGTGTCCACCCGACCCCGCACCCCGCGCCCAGCACCCCGCCCCGCGCCCACCTGTGGCCCAGGGCCTGTGCTCGACCCAGCCCCGACCCCATTCCGCCCACGCCCGTCTTCTGCCCCACACCCAGCCCCAGCGCCCACGAGGATTGCTCCGCGGGGGGTCACCGCCCCCCAGCGGCCCCCACCTCCCCAACTTCCTCCAAGCTGGGGTGCAGAGGTCTCCCAGAGAGGGCAGGCGGACCCCTGGCCCCAGGCTCGCACGCTGCAGGGCAGAGCTGGGCTTCTGGCCTGGAGACCTGCCCTCCGAATCCTCCCCGGACCTCCCTCTGTCCAGAAACCAGTCCTGGGGGAAGATGAGAGGGTAAGCCAGCCATGCGCTATAGGAAAACAAGATTCCCTTGCCCTGGGACCTAAAATGGCTCTTTGAAAGTTTTGGAGCGTGCCCAGCTTTTGGAAAGATTGCATTTTTAATGTAGAGGCAGAAAGCTCCACCCGTGTCCTCTCAGGGTCCCGCTGGGTCCGAGGATTAAATTGACATGAGCTAGACTACAGGAGGGAAGCGTAATATTATTACACGTTTCACGTGGTCCCGGAGCCCTGGTAAAGAGATGACGACACGAGGAAGCAGAGCCAGCTGCTTGTGTACTGCATCAAACAGGGAACAGCAAACTGTGAAAATGACTAAATTATGTGGGAGGCTTGAAAGAAGAGTTATTCTGACAAGGTCTTTACAGAAACTTCTAGCTCTTAAGATAAGGATGTTGTCTTTCCTTCTGGTATAGGGAGACTGCCTTTCACACGGGAATTTTATCTTCTTTAAGAAGGTCAGAGTGGTCTTCTTGCACCTGCTGTTTTAATATACCAGCATAGCGTGTTTTAACCTCTTCAGTAAGGTCCTATATAATGGTTCGTTTTCGTAGGTGTTTGGTTACCCCAATAGGAAACTTTGAGAAGGCGGGAGCAGGATGCTGTCCCTAGAGCTGTCCCAGGGGACCCAGAATTCGAAGTCCAGGGATGTTTTGCTGGCCCTGAGTACTTAGTGGAAAGGGGTCAGGAAGGGGCTTTCAGGCCAGCCCCCCTCGCCTTCCTTGTCGCTAATCCGCACCTGGGGTTTTGTGCCCAGCAGAGCAGGCTGCTTCCTTTCACGTCGGCTCTGCCTGCAAATGTGGCACCGCCAGCCTCCCGCCTGAAACCCCACTTGGCTTAAAAGCACTGGGGTCCTGCAGAGCCAGAGCGGTGGCAGGCAGGGAGCACAGGTAGAGTGGAGACAGGGCAGCGACTGGTGACGGTGACATGGCCCCAGAGATCCTCAACTGCACCACTGGCCTGAGGACAAGACCTTAGGGATTCTGGGAGCTGCGCTCCTGGGAAGAAACTTCCTTATCTAGTAGCTTGGCATGGCGGAAGTCACTTCAATTAGGACTGGACATTCCCCCCGAATAATCGTGACACCAAGTGAGCCCCTTGTGTGGGGCCAGGGCCTTAAAGCAAAGAAGGGCCCGACCCACAAGGAGACTGGATTCCTCTGTCTAGACAGCCTGGCGAGGAACCATAGGGTGGGAAACTCTACCTCCGTCCTCTTAGTGTCCCAGCTAGGTCCGAGAATTAAATTGAAATACGTAGAATAGATTAACAGGAGAAAAGCATAGTACGAATGTTACATGGCACTGAGCTCTCCTAGAGAAATGAAGACCCCAAAGAAGTAGTTAGAGTCAGCCGCTGATATGTTGGACGAAGAATAGTCGTGAAGAAGCAAATAAGTTATGCGGGGAGGCTTAAAAGATAAGAGTTATTTTTAGCAAGATCTGGACAGAATTCTCTGGGTTTCGACTTTGAGTGTAAAGCTAGCGCATCTTTCTCATACAGGGAGGGCAGCTTTGTCATGGGAATTGCACCTTCTGCTTTTAAGAAGTAGCAGGAAGGTCAAAGTGATCGTTTTGCACCTGCTGTTTTCCAAGTGTGTTTAACCTAAACAGTCAATGTGCCGTAATAGCATATTTTAACCCCTTCGACACCATGTCTCCTCGGGCACCTTAGCCTCTTTGGGTGTTAGGCCTCTGTCTTTCGTAATTTCAATAAAACCTTCTATTCTCTCTGGGTGCTTGGCAGGGTTAGGTGAGAGGGTGCACGTTAGCAGTACCTCGAAGGTACCCAGAATGACTAGTTCTCTTCCCACCTCTGTCCCCAGCCAAAGTCCAGTGACACAGAACATTTTTTTATGGAATACAACAGATATATAACCCAAGGCCCGACGACAGTTTATGAACTTTGGTGAACTTTAGGAAGATTTTGTAATCGTAGCCAAATCTGAGCGTTCACTGTTTTCCTGTCTTTTTGCTGAGTGTGTCGCCTACATTCTTTCATGTAATCTTCACAGCCGCCATGAAAGTTGGCACTATTTTTGTCCCACTCTTGCCACAGAGGAAACTAAGGCGCAGGGAGAGTAGGTGACGTGCCCAGGGGTGACTGTGACTGAGCAGAGGCTGAACTCAAACGCAGGTGTGCCTGACTGCAGGGCACGTGCTCTTGCCTGGCACCAGAGGAAAACACCCTCTGTAAAGAGAAGAAAAACCACTGTAAACATGCCAGGGTGTCTGAAGACTGAAGACTTCCCTAAGCCTTAAAAGCAGACTAAGGTAAGAATTCAGGGGCAGCTGATTTTTATTAAGGAAGAGCTCCCCAAAGAAACTAGCAAGGAAAGGAGAAAAGGACAACCAAGGGTATGATTTCTGGCAAAATCTCAGCAGCAGCCCGGTCCCCATGGCTCCCCGAAGGCTGAATTATACTCTAGTTTCATGCTGGTTAAGGGCTGCTGGGTAGAAGGTGGGGTATGTAACTGCCGAGCTCAACGCTTGGGGGCAGAGCAGCTCCAGTAACCCAGCGGAGGTTAGGCTGTCAAAGGTTAGTTCCAGCCCCAGTCCTGGGCAGTAAACCCCCATTAACGGAAACCTCAGGGGGTCCAGGATATCTGGGACGGCGCTGCTCTCTAATTAATACTCAGACCAACTCATTTCTACCTCAGGGCCTTTGCACTGACACTCTTTCTTCCTGGCATGCTCTTCCCAGTGACTGTTACATGGCTGCCTCCTCCTCATTATCCTGACCCAGGCTTACCCATAATCTCTTTGGAAGAAGCTTCTTTACCCACTCTGGCCAAAATCTCCTCCCCTCCCATTTACTCTCTCCTCGTGCTGTTTTCTTCATAGCACTTGTCACTGTCCAAAGTCGTCAGTACTGTCTTGTCTTCTCCCCACTGGAGCACGCATCCCTAGAAGGCGAGAATGTGGCATCTGACTTGGTGCTGTATCCCTGGTGTCGCCGCCGTGCTTGGCGCATGCCTGGTGCTCATAAATATCGACTCAAGAATACACTCAGGTGAATATCACTTTGGAATCGGGTTTTGCTTTTTCTAAATTTTGCCCACCTCCTTTATCAAGAAAATTGGGGTGGGAGGGAGGGACATTCCTAAATGTTTTAGGAAAACTGAAAACATAAACTTTGCAAATGGGCAAAGACTTGATAATTACTTCACACAAAGGGATATTCAGACAACCCATAAACACGAAAAGGTGAGCAGCTTCCTTAGTCACTCGGGAAGTACAGATCGAGCCCACAGTGCCCGCCAACCGCACCCCCACCAGAAAGGCTAAAATGGAAATGACCGAATGTTAGCAAGGATGTGGGACAGCAGAGTTCTCATGTGCCTGTGCTCCTAGAACTAGGCATGGTGAAACACCAGCTTGCTTGCTTTTTTTTTTTTAATTTCCTATCCATCTCAGACCAAAACACGGTCCCACTGAGCGTGAAGCTCGTACCGCATGTGCCTCATTATGCAAGTATGTCAACATCTGAACTGGTTGACACGCCATTCAAGAAGAGCCTGCAATAAATAATGTATTTGTATGTCACAACACATCAAATTTCCATAAAAGTTTCTAAATGCTCACGATGAATTTCTAAACTTACCTCATTGCAGATAATAACAAATAGCTCATAGTCCACATTGTGAGTCGCACTGCCGTACCCTGGTGGTGGGAGTGTGAATTGGCACAACCACTTGGGCAGCATTTACTAAGGTTGAACATACGTGTGCCCCATGACCCAGAAATTCTACTACAAGGTGCACACCCAACTTAGAGGTGTATATATTGTACCCAAAGAAATACTCAATAATGTTTACAGCAGGACTCCTTATAAGAGCCCCAAGCTGAAAATAACCTAACATTACCAGGAAAAGAATGTTATAGACCAATATCCTTGATAAACATAGATGTAAATATCCTTTTTAAACAAAAATCCAACAGTAATAAAAATAATCCAAATAATCCAAAATAAAAAAAAATCCAACAGCAAATCAAATCCAACAGTAATACGGTATATTGTAAGTGAGATTTATCCCTGAAATGCAAGTTAGGATTGACATTTGAAAATTAATGTAATTCACCAAATTAATAAAGCATTTGAGAAAGTTCAAAATCAATTCATGGTAACTTTTAGCACACTCAAACAAGGGTGATTTTGATTTGACTATTTCCCTAATTTGATAGAAGACATGTATGAGCTTGACGCAGGCCATGTGTGAATACTTAGAGCTAACATTATATTTAATGGTGAAATGTTAAATTCTTCATTTCTAAAATTGAGGAGCAGGCAAGAATATCCATTGTCACCGCTTCCCCTCAAGGTTGTACTGGAGAACATAGCTAGCACAATTAGGAAGACATGAAGAAATAAAAGGCGTATGGATTGGAAAGAAAGATGTGAAACCACTTTTATTAGCAGTTGACAGGATTAATTATGCAGAAAACTCTGATGAATCTACAAAACAACTTCAAGAATTAATAAGAATTTAGAGAAGCCACGGAATACAAAGTCAGTATGCAAAAATCAATTGTATTTCTACATGTCAGCAACAAACAATTAGAAAGTAAAATTTTAAAATTCCTTTCTAGTAGCATCAAAATGCATAAAAGACACAGGAATAAATTTAACAAAAGACAGGTGAGACTTCTACACTGAAAACAACAAAAACAGCCCTGAGAGAAATTAAAGACCAAAATAAATGGAGAGATATCATGTTCATGGATTGGGAGGATCAGTATTGGTATTGTTGTCTTTCTGTGACCTTCTTTATTTTTTTTAATTGTATTTTATTGTAGTATGAGAACACTTAAAATGAGATCTACTCTCTTAACAAACTAAGTGTAAAACATTGTTGACCAGGGACAGTGTTGTACATCAGCACGTCACACTGTCTCTGGTAGCCGTCATTCGGCTCTTTGAGCCTGTCAGTTTGACTGTTTGAGATACTTCATGTAAGTGGTATCAGGCAGTATTTGTCTTTCTGTGACAGGTTTATTTCATTTAGCAAAATGTCCTCAGAGTTCACCCACGTTGTCACATACGTCAGAATTTCTTTCTCTGTGAAGACTAAAATTCCGTTGCATGTATATCCCACATTTTCCTGAACAATTCATCTGTCAAAGGGCGTTTAGGTTGTTTCCACATCTTGGCTGTTGTGAATAGTGCCGTAATGAACTTGGGAGTGCTCCTATTTCTTTAGGGTCCTACTTTCAATTCTTTGGGATAAAGGCCCAGACCTGGAGCTCCAAAACTCCTAGAAGGAAACACAGGAGAAAAGCTCCATGACATTGACCTTCACGGTGATGGCTGGGATTGCAGAAGCACAGGCAACAAAACCCAGAATAAACCAGTGGTATCACATCAAACCAGAAAGCTCCTGAAAAAAAGGCAACCTACAGAATGGGAGAAAATATTTGCAAATCATATATTAAAATAGCTAAGGAACTCCTACAATTCAATAACAAAAAAAACTAATAGCCCAATTTAAAAATGGGCTAAGGACTTGAAGGAACATTTCTCCAAAGAAGACATATAAATGACCAATAGGTATATGAACAAAATAGTCAAACTCATGACTAATGGCTGAATGTTACTAGTCATCAGGGAAATGCAAAGCAAAATAAACTATCACCTCACACCTATCAGGATGGCCATTCCCAAAAGAATAAAAGGCAACAAGTGTTGGTGAGATGTGGCGAACTTGGTGGGAATGCAAAATGGTGCAGTTACTATGGAAAACAGTATGGCGTTTCCCCAACATATTAAGAAATAGAACCACCATGTGGTCCAGCAATCCCACATCTGGGTATTTCTCCAAAAGAGTTGAAATCGATATTG
>NW_012148563.1:2285881-2325671 GCF_000956105.1 Propithecus coquereli | reverse complement strand
AGTATGTGAGGTAAAATTAGTAAGGGAGACCCTTCCTTCCTTCCTTCTGTCCTTTTTATTTTGAAAGAATCGTAAACTCACAGAAAAATTTCAAGTGAAGAACAAAGACTCCTTTCTCCCCGAGCTGTCTGGAGAAGGCTGCTGGCCGGGCACCTCGCCTCCGAATACTCAGTGTGCCTTTCTCACCAGCGGGGAGAGGTTCCTGCTTCCTCCCAACGCAGCCACCAGCCCAGGGAGTCGACGTCAGTCCTTTCCAACTTCAGGTTTCCAGACCCCGCTCGACTTTCACCGATTTCCCCATCCCGTCCTTGCCCGGGAAGGCTCCTCGGGGTCTCGTGTGGAATTTAGTTCTTTCTCTTCGTTTCCCGTCAGTTTCTCAGGTTTCCCTTGACTTTCACAAGCTGGGCATGTTCGAACATAATAGGTCGGTTATTCTGTAGACTGTACTTTAGTCTGGGCTCGTCTGCGGGGTCCGCACCGTGAGGTCCAGGTCTCACGTCTCTGGCCAGTCCATCTCGGGAGTGAGGGTGTGTTCTCGGGGCAGCCCATGTGCTGGTGACCAGTGTCAGTGTCCCGTGACTGGTGATGCTCACTTTGACCCCTTGATTCAGGAACTGGCTGTCTGGCTTCTCCCCTGTCTCTTCTCTAGACATAATTAGTAAGTATTTCAATCTCTGCAAATATCTCATTCTTTCTCAAGCCTGCAGCTTATTCACTTGTTTACTTATATCCGCATGACCTTGCGGCTTACTGTTTCATTTAGTGAGCTATGAATTACTGTCATTACTGTGAGCTATGAATTTATCTGACAGCTGGGATCATTCCTAACATGACCAGTAGGGACTCGCTTCTGTGTCCTTCCCATATATCCTCATCATCCTTTGAATGGTAAGTCCTTGTTTTCTGGCAGAAGTTAGTGCGGGCTCATCTTGTACTTTCTCTAACATTCCCTAGAATCTGTCTTTCCAAGGAGCCTTAGGGGAAAATGGTATTTAGAAACCAAGATCTGGGTGCAAAGTGTGCTCATTGCTGTTGGTGTTTACAATTCCCAGGCTCTCTCAGTGGACAGAGCCAAGACATATATATGTACACATATGTATATGTATGCATATGCACACACACAGAAATACACACACAGAGACATAAACACCTTAAAATACATGTACATATAGCTGCATGAAAAGCAACAGATTCATTCAAGTTTTCTCCCTTTCCACGTTTGCAACTCCCTTCTGCAGGGCGAGAGACCTACCCTTCGTTTACTTTACTATATTAATAGTTAGTTATTCGATCAGTCCCATTGGCTGTAACTTTATTAGTTTCCTGTTGCTGCTGTCACAAATTACCACAAACTCAGTGGCTTAAAACAAGATGTTTATTTTCTTACCATTCTGGATCTCCTGAGTCTAGAATCAGTGTACCAGGAGGGCTGCGTTCCTTCTGTAGGCTTCAAGGCAGCACCTGTTTCCTTGTCTTTGCAACTTCCAGAAGCCACCTGCATTTCTTGGCTGGGGCTCCCTTCTCAGATCACTCCACTCTGCCTCCATCCTTGAATCTCCTACTACTGATTTTCTGCCTCCCTCATATAAGGACTCTTGTGACTACAATGGGATAACCTCTTCATCTCAAAACCCTTAACTTAATCACACCTGCAAAGTCCCTTTTGCCACATACGGTAACACATGCACTGGGGGTTAAGATGTGGGCATCTCTGGGGGCCCTTATTCAGCCTCCCACAGTAACTAACCTCCCGTTTCTGCTGCAAGCCCCACCCTGGCTACAGGCAGCACCCTCCTCCTCCTTTCTGGGCTCTGACTCACATTTCTGGGCCCCCTCCCATCGTGTGGGTGTCCTCCTCACCCTGTCTAGGTCCCGGTATCCCCACTGGGTGTCCTTCCATGAGAATGCCCTCCTCCCCAGAACACCTCCCAGGGACACCCTCCTCACCCCACCCTGAGGCTCTGTGGCTCCCCTACCTGATTGCTTCAAGACTGAACTGTTCAGAAAGGAAAGGGAAGAAATAGGGAGGAGTAAGAGCTTCGCTTCTAAGCACACGTTCCCCAAAAACATTAACAACAAACTCCCAGAGTTTTCGTCTAAAGTTCTATTAACTTCTGTAGAAACCCTGTGTCCAAGGAGTGAGCCAATGCATCCTCACCTCCTGTCTTTTTTCTTTTTTTTAAGATAAGAAGGCTGTATAAGTTGATATCAGTTGTTGGTAATTTCCAGAAACCCAACTTGAACTGGTTTAGGCAAAAAAGGAGGCACCTGTTGGCTCCTGTAACCACGCCGAGGCAGGACGGCAGGAGCCGGGGCTCCAGGGGCATCGGCAGCATCACCTGCTTCTTTCTCTTCTCTGCTCTCACGCGTCCCGGATGCTCCGTCACGCTGGAATCAGGGCTGAAGGTGGCCTTAGGGCTCATATATCCTTAGCTTCATCACTGGGTGTGAAGGAGACTTCTCTTTCCTAGCACCAGTCTGGAAAGCCCCATTTCCAACACAGACCAGGCAGGAGTTGCTCCGTAGACCTATCACTGTGGCCCAAGAGCCAGGGCCAGTTATGAGTGAAATGACAGAAGACGAAGATCCTGGCCCACCTCCGCTATCAGAGCACGTTGGAGCAGGGGTAGAGGGGGTACTGCCCACCCTTGACATAGGAAAGTGCGCTCACACCCAGGCTCGGCACGTGGGAAGACTCTGCACTGCCGCAGAGGCGGGAAGGAGATGCGGCTTACATGAGACAGAGGCTTGGGAAGAAGCAGACCAGAGAACGGGGCCAGGGACGGAAGAGCTGTCAGGCGGGAGGCACATGGGAATCACCTCTGGAACCAGAACCAGAACCAGCCACGCCGCTGGCTCGGTCTGGCGGGAACTCTCCAACCACCTCAGGGAGCAGGTAGCGAGCTGCCTATGGCCGCGATGCCTCATCAGCTTGGCACCCCCTTGATTGGGATATGCACACTGGGGATCCAAACCTGGAGTTGGGGTGGGGGTGGCATACAGGACCTTTGCAGTCCCTTCCAAACCTGGCATTCAGTGAAACCCCACTGTGAAGCTTGTCGATTTGTTGCCTCTCAGCGATAAATGCACCCTTTTTGCCCGTTCTGTGAAAGTTGGTGTGAGCCCTTTAAATATTATTACTTCACCAGCTGGCACGATGTCCAGCTTCTCAGAAGAGGGTGCCAGAGGGGCGTGGCAGGAGGAAGGGTTTGCCTCCTAGTTTGGTGTGCCAGCTCTGCCCACTCCTGCCGGGCTCACGGCTTCTCCAGTGCCCCAGTCGCCCGGTGCATGGCAGCCAGCAGCTTCCCCCGGCATGCCCTGGCGGTTAGTGGCAGATGCCTCTGATGAGACACTCAGTGTCCTGGACGACAGCTTTCTACCATCCGGGGAGCCCTGCCATGGCCTCTCCAGTGGGTCTGGATCTCGGCCCTGGGGGCCACAGCTGCTCCTCTGTCTGCTAAGCCGACCTTCTCTAGAGTTCTCTCTACTTCTCACTGGCCAATCCCACCATACTCCAACCCTGGTATAGTTAGAAATTCGTTGGATCAAACACTCCCTGGGCAAGTTTCCGAGTGGTTTCTCTCCCTGACTGGTGCCCCACCCTTAGTCTAAACACCACTTTCTTCCAGCTGCCTCCCGTGCAGAAGTCTGCACTCCCCATGGGTCCGGAGACCTTCTCGTAGATCTGTTGGTGCAGCCTTGATGGTGCTTCATGTCACAGCTACTCAGGAGAAATGCGCGAAGGATTAATAAGCCCTCAAGGTCACGGAGCCGAGTCTCACTCCCTGTCGTGTTCCCAGAGCGCAAGGCGGGAGAGGGGCAGGTATCAGAGTCGTGGGACTTCTCAGACCACCCTCTCCTCCCCAGACTGAGCACGGCGGAGGCTCGCCTGTGCTCCCTACGGCGCTGTGTCCTCGAGCACCTCCGCCCTGGAGCCTCCCCAGCTGCGGTGCGGACAGCAGGTATGGAAGAAGTTTCTGAACAAAGCCCACATGGTGGGAGCGTCACACAGCAGCGCAGGCTCAACTTCCCCAAATGACTGGAATGAGTAGAGATGAAATCATTACAACATTACCAGGAAGGCATTTTGTGTTTCTGAAGCCTTTATTTTCTGAGTCACGTCCCACCCCCTTTACTGCATCGGATGCTGACAAGCGAATGGCTTCAGTCCTCAACCCAGCACCATCCTGGCAAGGCTGCCTTGTGCGCCCCATGGGAGAAGGCCCAGCCCCGCCTTCCTGGCCGTGGGTGGCGTTTCCTGCGCTGGGCTTGTGACTGCTCTTGGCCGTGTCCAAAGGAGGGGAGCTTCCTTCTTGACTCTCAGACTTTAACCGCCTGCTTCTCTATCTGGCCTTCACTTGCTGCATTTGCGATTCTGTCCTGGGAAACCAAGTCAGTTTCCAGCTCAGCCTGTGTTCTCCTAGGTGCAAAATTAGAGTTCCCCTTAAAGGACTGTAAGCACCAATATGCCAAATGCCACTGTGGTTTTCTTCAGGTGTGGGCGGTGTGGTGAGCTGAGACCTTCCGTTCGCTTCCTCAGATCCACCCTCCACCCTCCTCCACCTGCTCTCTGCCTGTCTGGGGCCTGGGGCCTCTGCTTCTCGTGGATTTGCCCCGCAAGCCTCAGCAGCAGACGAGGAGGGGGAGGAAGAGGAGGAGGTCACCTGCTCTCCCACTCTCATCCCAGGGGGCCTTGCAAAGCAGCCAACTCCAGGCAACTCTATCCCCGTCTTCACAAAGATGGGGCCAGGTGTTGTGAGGCTTTAAGGAAAAAAACACCAAATTATGAACAGAAAACGCCAGTGCCACTGTGACCACCAAGCAGGGGCCGGTGTTCCGAAGGGGAACCTGAGATCAGAATGGGGAGAGCAATGGACTGACCCGGTCCTGACTGAAATGTGTCACTTCTGCAAATCTCCCAAATGATTTGATAACGTGAGCACATCCTGGGCCCCCTTCTAGGGCCCGGGTAGAGAGCTGTGCAGGTGGCCAGCGTGAAGTCTCCTTAACCTTCCCATGACCCCGGGGGCCACTCCCTGCCTGTCCCCGCGGTGGCCACAGGCCTGTGTTGTCACCCCGCTCTCCCTCGAGGCTGCACACCAGGCACGTCTGTGTAAATACACCCTTTGTAAGCAAACGCTGCTGCAGTGACCCTGTTCCGATGTGTCAGCGTAATTCATCAACATTTCTACTTTTTTAACACAGCAAACATTTACCACTTTTTCCGAATAAAAGTATCCCCCTCCTCCCCCAAAAAGGAAGTTATTTGCATCACCGCTGCACACAGCGAGCACCACTATGCAAAGAACAAAGCCGCGGGGGAAAAGACTGGAAGGAAATGCACCACAATCCTCAGCGTGGTTTTCGTGGGGTGGTAGGGACTATGGTGACGGTTTCCCTTAGTTCTGATTTCACTAATTTCCTCAGAGATGTTCACCACGTATAACAGAAAGTAATTAAATGAACTTTGTACGGGTGACAGATCCATTCTCTCTCCCAGCATCTGTCCCCTCCTGCCACCCCTCACAACACACTTAGGGGACACATTCACAAGTCCTGGCCAGCAGGAAGGTCCCCCTCCCTTCTCACGTCTCCTTTCAGGGTCTCACAATACACATCTACATCTTAAAAGGGCAGCACCCTTTTGCTTGGTCAATCCCCCGGGGGTCTTCCTTACAAAAATGTAAATACTCTGAATCAGGGCATTAGACAGGAAACCTGGGCAGAAAGTTTCGCAGCGGAAGCGCCCACGTTTCAGTTACTAAAATGCAGACAGAAATAGAGAAGAAGCCCAGCCAGGGTGCAGAGGGGGTGTCTGAGTCCCAGGCAGGGCTGGACCCGCAGCCAGCCCAGAGGCTGTGCTGAGCCCAGCCCTCGGCTCCTTGACCTGCGGGACCAGGGCATCCCTGGGGACCAGGGCAACGCTGTCTTGGAGTCTGGTGGGGCCCAGCCCCTCCAGGCCATGGGCCAGGGGTCCCAGATACATGGATCAGAGAACCACAGGCACAGGGAACCCAGCTGATCAAGGTCTTGGAGGTCTGAGCTGAAACATAAACCGATGGTGGTTGACACGAAAACGGAGAACATGATGTTGTTTCCAAACAGCACAAGGCACATTTTGTTCTCAAAGTTACACTTAGCATTTCAGAAGCCTCATTTTGCTGAGTGGGAGGGGGAAGGGGAGAGAGTAAGGACGTAGCCTGGTTTTACTGTGGGGTCAGTTAGCACATGGATCAGCTGGGGCCTGGCCCCCATTTTCCCACGGAGACAAGGCATGTTTGGAGAGTAAGCTGGCAGGAGGGTCCCGATGCCAGCTCACCCACAGCGCCTGGCACCACTGTGCCCACTCGGTGCCTCAAGGTTTCAGGGAGAAATGCTTTCTGAGTTCCTCCTGGGGGGCCAGGAGCACACTTTCCTTCCTGCAGCCACAGGCTGGCCTGGGGGACAGCCACCTCCAGCTCAAGGTCACCAGGAGGGTCCCCTGAAGCCTGAGCAGGGGACTTCAAATGGCCTGCAGGAGGAGAAATGGGGCTCTGGACACGAGAGCTCAGCTTCCTCCCGGGGCCCTGTGCAGAGCCCTGAGTGCTGAGAGGCTGAAGGAGAAGGAGCAACATTTGTGCGGCCCCTCGCTGGGCTCCCCAGGCCCCCAGCCCAGCCCTCGCGCGGATGTGAGATGCAAAGACGGGTGGTGCCTTGTGGAAGGAGGCCAGGAGGGCCAGGGAACCTGCAGCGCTGAGGAAGGCAGGAAGGCAGGAAGGCAAAGCAGCAACTCCCCCGGGGAAGAAGACACTGCCCCGTAACAAGGCCCACATACACGGCAGAGGCTCGGCAGTAGGAAACCAGGAGAAAGGGGACAGGCTTTCCAGCTGTGGTAAGCAGAGAAGCGTGAGTCATTCTCGCAGCCACCCAGCCAGGGCAGCCATGCGTGGATGTTTTATTAACAATAAACATAAGGCAGCAATAATAAATACGTATTGAGTAGCTGCTCTTTAACAGAGATTTTGCATTTATCTCTTCGAACTCTGGTGACAGCCCGGCAGAGATACTCATCTCACTGATGAGGAAGCTGAGTCCCAGAGACATTTCATGCACCGTCCAAAGCCTTGCTAAGCCATTAGGTGTCCAGTCAGTCTCCAGCCGATTCGGAGAGACGGGATCCGCTTGCTCTCGGCTGCAGCTCAGCCTTAGCCTCACGCTCGGTGTGGAGCACTTGCCCAGAAGCAAGCAGAGCCATCTCACAAGCGTGGGTTTCCTTGAGAGGCAACGCCATCAACCAACGGGTGTTTTACCGCCTGATGACACAGAGATGCTGACTCTCCAGTGCTAACTGAGCCGCTGGAAACCGAGGCGTTTTCTTCAACCAGGTCTGCAGAGCACACATCGGCCTTGCAGATGTGTGGGCAGCAGGGTGCCTGCCCCACCCCAACACCTCCCGCCCGGACCTCGGCTGGCAAAGCAATGCTCTGGCATCACAGGCCCACTGGCCCCCAGTGTAGGCACGAAGAAGGATGCTGCTGACTTCTCACACTCCACCTGCCCTGCACAGACCGGCCAGGAAGAGCCACCCTGGCATGGCCATGGGGATGGAAGAGGACTGGGTTCCAAGCAAGAATCCCGCTGCTGTGGTCTGGCCGCAGCAGTAGAGCGGGAGCCCTTGATTAACCGCATTCAAGGGGCCCTCATCAAAAGGACTCTGCGATAGACCGCCTTTGCCAGCAGTCACACCTCACAAAAGGTGACTTCCTCAGTCACGTTAGAAAAACTGATGAGTTGCCAACACTATTTACCCATCGGTCCTCCAGGAATAAATAGATTGAGACATGGTTCGCAGCCAGTCTTCTACCAAACAGAAGACAGAGAACATCTGCATTCAAAACACACCCCTCACAGGTGTGCGGGGCACTGCGAGGGCTGCACGAGCCACAGCTACGGCAGGCGCACCAGTGGTGGCTGGTTCCCTTCCAGCCGTGGGTCAGGTGGACCCTGCACAGATCTCCCAGCTCCAGTCATGACCCTGCTCCTGTGCTCACAGCCAGAAAGGCAGCCAAGTGAGGAGGGTGCTGCCGTGATGGACATCCTGACTCCACTATAATTTAGGTAAAAATTGAATATTTTGCAAACCTACTGGCCACATGCCTCCCAAGTGACTACACCCACCACTTGGTCAAGACGCCTCACGTATAAGAGCCCTTCAGAGGGACAGAGATGCCAGCGCACTGTGTGCAGGGCCCCAGAGGATGCCAGCCTTCACGTCGTTGAGCAGAAATGCAGGGTACCTGGGGCCTCCCTGCTGGCAGGGACAGTGAACCGACGGAGTCCTCGGAAGCAGTGGCTGAACAGCATCCAGTAAAAAGATTATGGAAAGGCCACAGAGACCACAGAGCGCCCTTGAAGCAGCCTTGGACCGGCAAAGGAAAGCCATCCCCTTTCCCACACCCTGACCCCAGGTCTGCGGTGGGGCCAGAGGGCAGGGTCTGGGGCCGTGGAGGAGGGAGCCGTGCATAAGAGTTGCAGGCTCACAGGAAGCAGGGCTGCCAAACCTCCGACAGACAGAGAGATCGCAGGGCAGGGAGACCTCGACCCGAAAAGCATCTCAGCTCAATTTTATTGGAAAAGAGAAGAGCTTTTTGCATTTTAGATAAACATGGGTTCTTAGTAACGCACTAAAGCAGTCTCAGATTCCTTCCAAAGTTGACCTCAGGTAATTAAAGCTCTTTGTTTAATTAAACTGCTCTAACTTTTGACCAAAAGATGCTCAAGTTAAAGCTTTAAGAATAGTGTTAAGTGCATGTGCCTTTGTTGTTTACTGTCAGGAATTATGCTCCAAAATGGTAACATGGCCTGTTTAGATACATGTGCATGAGATTCTAATAAGCTAGTTGGCAAAGAACTCACCCAGTAAATATAAATCACAATTAAATAAATACTCAACTATGCTAATGTGAATTTTTATTGGCTGTTATGTCAGAAAACGTCAACATCTGCAACTCTGCTCCAACAATCTCCGTAGCCTCTGCCATTCGTGAGTCATGTGGAGCTCCCTTCCCACGTTGAACAGTAACTCCTGCCCACAAGGTTTACAACGTCCACTTCGGCCGTCCCCTTCCTGGATTGGTTCGCTCATGAAAGATGGGACAGGAGACAGAGCTCAGGGGTCAGATCAGAGGGGCAACGCTTCCCAGTTCCATGGAAGACCGATTAGGGAGATGGTGACACTTCTTACCATCTTGACCTTGGCTCTGCTGGGAAGGAGAAAAAATATTCCCTGAGAATTCAAATTAGCATACCAGACCTTACGCGGGTTTACAGCTGCTATCACACCAGGTCCAAAAACACCTTAGCTGAGAACTTAGTTTGGAGCAGATCTGCCTGCAGGAGCACACGGAAGCAAACACAGACGCTCTCCGGAGGAAGCACTCTCAGCTCGGTCTCAAAGAGTTCCCTGAATACCAGTGATTGTGAGTTCATAATAAAACATTTTTAAAAACCACAAAACACATGAAGAAATAAGGTATGATGAACATTAAGCAGGAACAACAACAAAAAAAATAGAACCAAACTTTCAAAGATATCGATATTAGAATTATTAGATACAGACTATGAAATTAGAATGTAGAAAAACACAGACATGGAAAATGAGAAAGATAAATGAAAAATAGGAAAGGTCATTGCAAATATCTAACATGTCTAACTGAAATTCCAGAAGGAAAGACTTGAGATAATGGGACAACACAGTAATTGAGGGAAATGGCTCAGAATTTTCCAGAACTGATGAAAGACACAGCTCCTCAGATTCGTGAAGCACAGCAGATCTCTAGCAGAATAGCACAAAGAGCTCAACACCCAGACAGGATGTCAACATTCTCAGGCACGAGAGACGAAAGGGAAGATGGGAAAAGCAGCCCTGGAGAAGATGCGGACGACACAAACGATGGGCAATTGGACCGAATCTGACTTTCAGCTGCGAAAATGGAAGTCAGTGAAATCACATCTTTAACATGACGGAAGATAACAGCCATCAATCTAGAATTGTAAGCCCAGGATAATTATCTACTAAGAATGAGCACAAAATAGAAGCCATTCGAGACTATCAAAAACAGAATTTTCTACCAACAAATCTTCCCTAAAGGAACTTCTCAAAGGTTCTACTTCCAGAAGAAATAAAATGATCCTTGGGGGCAGAAAAAAAAGATTTGATTACGAGAAGGAAGAGTGAGCAAAGAAAATAGCACACTGGTGGGTGAATCCAAACCAACTCTGACCATGTATTTGTAAAGCCTATTCTTTATGTATAAGGAATATATGTTCTTCGGCAGATAAACCCAGAGACAAATCTGTCTCTCCAAAGGGCATTTCTCATTTAGGACCTGAACGTCAGTAACTATGCTGATACTTGTACAGTGTACAATTTGAAATATGTTAAAAAGAAAAAATTTAAAAATAAGAATAATATTTTTAAATAGTCATTATCTCTGTGAAGAGGCTCTGGGCAAATTTCATGTCCTTCTTCATACTTTACTATGTTTTCCACATGTTCTAGAATCATCATTGCTGAGGTCTGACATCCACCCGTCATCATGACAATCTGTGTCTGTCTAGTTCAGCAGTGTCTCCACCAACCTCCAATTCTCTGACTCCAGAGCCAGTGCCTCAGAACCACCACCGAGAGTGGGCCCACCTCACAGGGTAGACCCAGGTAAGAAGCCAGAGGGCGGACTCTGGGTTAAGTGACAGTGGGAGCAACTGTCTTCAGAGCCAGCCCCTTTCTCTCTCTGCAGGCAACTCTTGGAAAGAAGCCAAAACATAATGAGAGGGGAGCTTCATGGGGTGGGTTCAGAGCCGAAGGAGTAGGTTAAATGAGCCCCTGCATAACGGCTACAGGAAACACAGCCTACCGGTCCTTTCTGCCACTGGACCAGGTCACCGAGTCTCCTGGAGCAGGTTCCACATCCCTGCAGGGTCTGGAGCTCTGCGTGCCCTCTGCCGCCCGGGCTCCCTGCCCCCACTTCCCATAGTGGACAAACCTTCAGTCGGGAGGGTGGGCGAGTCTGGCTGGCCTGAGCACCCTCTCCAAGTCATTGTTCGTCTGCTCACCTTCAGATTTCGTAATTTAAATCTCAGAAGACACTCTTACACCCTTAAGTCTAATTTCACCATAACCACCAAGAACGGACAACACATTTTGTTAAATTTAGAGTGGAAAAGTATCCAAGTAGTAAAATAGCAGCGTGGAATAGCCCCTGCCCTGCACAGAGATGGGCCAAGAGACCGAGGTTTCAGCAGGAAAACTTCACGGACCGCCGAAACCAACAGACCTCCCTGGGTCAGCCCCGGAAGCCTCTTCCCTGAAGGTGCCGACGTCCCTCGTGGCACTCCAGTCCTCAAAGTACCCATTTTGCCTACAGCTAAGTAAAACACAATCTCCATGTCACAAATTCAACAGACTTAGCCGGTTATCTAGTTCTCATGAGACCAGGAATAGTCGGCAGGAAAACTCTGGTGTGATAATTAAACGTTACTGTCGCCTGGTGCTTTGCAATTCACAGAACCCTGTCCTGTATTTTCTCCAATAATACACGTCATGAGTCTCTGAAAAGGAAGCAAAACTCGCTGTGGTCAAAGCCTGGCCCTTCTTTGTAGTCACGCTGAAAAATAACTCAGAGAACAGCTGTTCCATCACTGCATTTCCTTTCTCACAGGCTTTAAACCGGGGCTTTTCAGTTCTCATCACACTGTACGTTTCCAGCGTGTGAAATTCAACCACGATACACCGAACCACGCAAATAATTCAATACATAAACATGACTCCTCTTTCTAGTAATATAAAAGTATCTGGCTGCGAAAACACAACGAATTCTCCCCATAATAACTGCAAGACTTATTCCCAGGGGTTTTGTTTTACATCCCCAGAGAGAAGAGATTCCATATTATATACCATGATCTCGGTGTTTTATAACCATGTTGTAAAGTGCAGCATTAAAATATTGTACAGAGACTAAAGTCCATGCCAAGTCCCCCGTCCTCTGCTCGCTGCAGTACAAACAGGAAGGAAGGGGCAGCAGAAAGTCAGGCCCAAACATCAGAAAGTGGAATATCCCAACCGTGATTTATTTGCAAAGCTCCCATGCACTTGAAAGAGAGATGGGTTTTGTCAGCTGGCCGCGGAGTTACTGATGATCTGAGTGTACTACTTCCTCCCTGCAGTCCTCACGTTTTGTCCACCCTTATTGCCATGCCTTGAACAAAATCATCCAAATGTTGAGTATATGTCTGTGGCATCCTGGCTCTGTGGCATCGGGGGCTATGAGCGTCTTCCCCCTGTAAAGACAGTATGGGTGGAGGGGACCAAAGATCTACAGACGTGACAATTGCTAAGGAAATGTCAAGCAGAAACACCGGTGCTGATGTGACCGTGAGACAGCAGTTGGGCGGAAAGCATGGACGCTGTACTCTTAGGCAGGGTGACAGAGGAGGGGCTGCGGAGACCCAGCAGGGTGGGCATCCCAGAGCTGTGGATGATGCCGTCAGGCACAGGTTCAAGCTTGTCTGGGCGACGGAGCCCCTGGAAGTCAGGGTGTTTGTCTCATATCCTCAGTGGCTAGAAACAGAAGCTCCCCCACCACACTGAAGCTTCCAGACATGCAGCCTGTACAGGAAGGACCCCAGGCCACCCACAAGCCCCAGGAAGCAACAGCAGCGTCCTGAGGCCTGCAGTGAGCCAGGCATCTCGTCAGCCACCTAGACGCCAGGCTCCTCGGGGACCACGTGCCTCCCGCGCCTCTCCTCTGCTCTGCTTGCCTGCTGCCATCTGTGGACCAGATTCCTCGTCTTTGGGGTAAAAACTAGTGGCCTGAGTCCCTATAATTATGTCCAAGTGTCTCCATTTTTTTTAAAAAATTTATATTGTGTCTTCTACATGTTGTCATACTTTCTAAGTTTCCTGAAACAATTGCCTACATGCCATGTCTCTACTTTCTCCCAAATCTAGCCCACTTCTCTCGCCCTATCATCAAATCTTTATTTACTCCTTCCTGAAATTTCTGGCCTGAGCCAGTCATCTTCCCCCAAACTCTGCTCCTCCGATGCTCAGCTACACGACTACAATCCCTGAAGTTGCTCAGTCCAGACCCTGGGAATCGCCTCCATTCCTCCGTCTCCTTCTTACTCAGCATCTGCCCAGGCTACTCCCATTGATTCCATCTTCCCAATGCCTCCCGGGGCTGCTCTCAGCTCCGCAGCCCACGTCACAAGTTGCAGAGCACCATCCACCTGCAGCAGCCCCTGCCAGGCCCTCTGCCTCCAGACCCAGCGGCATTCCCTCAGCCAGGCCACCTACTCCCAAAGGAAGCCACTAACACCGCCAAGTTGGTGACGTGACAACCATAATACAACTGAATGGCCTCCCACTGTCTGTAGCAGTGGTTAAAGCCTCTCTGTATCCTTGGCCCTTTCTCCCTATCTAAGGATATACACCCTTCTCCCAGGGGAAGAATTGCATGTCCATAACCACTACGTCGTGAACAAGCACGGTTCATGGATATAGGCAGTGGTTTCTTTTGGATCCCACTATCCCTTCAAATTTACCCTGGGTGGCTGCATCTTCTCCTGCCCCTGGGTGAAATTTGCGTCATGTTCCATCAGTATTCTGGTCACCTTTAGATAATAAAAGTGTCCATCCAAATCCGTACTTAAAATATCCAGTGTAATGACTCCATCAAAATGTGCAATGTTACTTGCAGTGTGACCTCCTTGCCACCCATGCCTCCCGCAGGGTGGGCATCTATTTGGCAGGGTGGGAGCTTCATCGCTATTTCCCGTAGGGTACATTTATCCAGATCCTCCCCTGGGGGTGGGGTTAGAACCCACGACACATCGATAACTCTCTCAAAATCTTCTCTTTATCTCCAAGATCTTCTCCATAATCTCAGTGTGGGTGAAGGCTTAAGAGTAATAAAATTGCTTTTATTTTCACCACCTCCTGCCAGGTGGCCTCAAACTTCACTTTGGAACATGGCAACCATTTTCCTGGGTATCTATTGAAACCAGACAAAGTGGTTTCACTTTAATAGCCTGCCCCACACCATTTCCAGTGGTCCACAGAACACGAACCCTGTTCGTCCAGATGGGGGCCTGGCACCGACCCACATACCCCTGAGCCCAGTGAGATTCCAGAAGCAAAACTCTCCCTCCCTTGCACCCTCACTTGCCTTGCCTGAAGCAACTCCTTTCCATGTCTGCTAGAATAACTCACTCGTTTTTGCAATCCAAGTAGCACTTGGTCCAGAAAGATTCCCTGACTTCTTTTTAGGTTTGGTGAAGCATTGATTGTACCACACAGTTATTGCTTTATTGCTGTCTCCCACAATAGGTTTGTACTCCTGGAGCGCAAGAACCATATTCATTGTAACCTCAGTGTTTATCACAGGGCCTGCATCTAGCAGATATTGGACAAATAGTGACTAATGGATAACTAAATGGCCCTCAAAGGAAATGGAACAATGGCATGATGTACTATGAGTTATGGAAGGCCTGGGTTTCTACAAAACATTCTCAAAACGAAGGGGAAAAAATCCATATTGGATTCTCATACATGAGTGATGTCCCAGATCAATATTGCTTTCCTTTAAGGTTTACACTGTTTATAAGAACTGTCATGTCCTCTTTTAGTTATGTGTAAACTTAATTCAAACTGAAATGCAACTTCTTTTGAAATACCACAATGCTGTTTAGAACAAAATCTATACCACTCCTTCCTAACCCAAAACACGTGTAAATAGGATTATAAGTTTCATGCTGCCAATTTGGTTGGATGGTGTGAAAGACCCCAGGAGATAGTCCAAATGCTGCAGGACAATTATCGAGCTAAAGCTAACTGGGAAATTTTCCAGCTTTTTTGTTTTAGACAGTGTGCCTCTTTATAAAGAGGTGTAGCAATTTTGAAAACAAGGGATCCTTGTCTCCTACAAATGCTGGAGTGAGTGGCACAAAGGCAAACGTGGAGGTGGGTGGGGCAGCGCAGCCCCAGAGCGCCCAGCGCAGGCCACACCCACTAACTGGCCGCTATCTCGAGGGGCCTCTCTGGAGATTGGCCGCCATGCGCTTCTTTAGCTGAATTCCCTCACCATGCTCTGCATGATCCCGCAAATTAATGCAGTGTGCTCAGGCAAGTCTGTCTGCAGCAGCGAGATGGTATGAGCCCTTCCTCTTTCCACACAACAGCAACAGATTATGAAAACTCAGGGGATACCTTGTCTTTCCACCAGCAGAAATGTTGTTCCCAGCAATACGCAGCTAAGGGTTTAATGATCCACTCATTGGAAGAAGAAGAAGAAAAAAAAGGCCATAACTTGTAGCTCTTGCCAATTTCCATAGTGTAAATACTCCCATCTTGGCTGACTGCAAACTCCCAACAGGTCGTCACCAACGTGGAGCTGGGAAGAGACGAGCTCAATCAGCTCTCATGAGCCATTGTGAGCTGGCCCTGGAACACCACTTTTTGGCCCTTAATTTGTATCACCAAGATGTACCAAGGGTCATCCTATTGCTTATGTGTATGTCCGCTCTACAAGCATTGAGTCTGTGCTGTGTACGTGGTACTATGTTGAGTCACACAAAACACAGAGCAGCAGATCTCTACTGGGTCCTGGGCACAAGCAACCTGTTATTCACAATTAAGTACCAAGCACAGAAGTATTGACCATTTAAAAATAAATGCGTGTTTTCCCTATGTTAAGCTGACTTAGTTATTCTGATTTACATGCACATTTCCGAGCAAGAGAAGAAGAGGTGGAATCCTAGCTCTTGCACAGGGGAATTGCTCAGAAACCTGAAAAAGGCCATAGGAGTATGTCAGACCAGGGATATTTCACTTATCACATGTTCTGTGGGAAGAAAAAAAAGGCTGAAACTGCTGGAATTAATGCATAACACTGGCATTTGTCTATGATAGTAACATTTTTGCAGCAAAAGTAGAAAAAGGCTGAAAGTTAAGAAGTTAAAAATGCAAAGTAAGGTTTACTTTTAAGAACTTTCAACAATTTTTACTTTTATACCCTGTAAAGAAAAAGAAATTATTGCAGAGAGGAAGGGGGAAAAATATATGTTTTCCATAATGATACCATATAATGATAGCCAACATCAATGCTCTGTGCATATCAGTCCGGAGACAGGGTCAGGAAAGACCCAGGTCAATAAAGGCCAGACATAAACAGACAGAGATGCAAAGAACTGCACAATAATAATATGTCCCCAGTTGTCTTCGCTTGGGTTCCACCAGAAAGTTGAGTCATCTGGCAGGGGAACCTGCACACGAGTGATTGAATTACTCACTATAAAGCTACAATAATCAAGACTGTTAAATTGCATGAAGATAAACACATAAATCAATGGAGCAGAACAGATTCTAAAAACAGGCACACACATACGTGATCAATGAATTTCCCACAAAGGCACCAATGTAATTCAATGAGAAAAGGGTAGTCACATCAATAAATGGAATTGGAAACATTTGGATAATCACATGGAAAAAAAAATGAACCTCAACCCTCACTTTGCACCATACACTAAAATCCACACACTGAATGGATCATAGACCTAAATGTATCAATAAAAGGTTAAATTATACAACTTTTATAGGGAAAAATTGCTTTCTGGCCTTGAGGTAGGCAGAGATTTCTTAGAACATGAAAAGCACTGAACATTAATGAAAAAAATCGATAACTTGGAATTGATCAAAAGTAAAACCTGCTTTTCAAAAGACACCCATAAAAATGAAGAGGCAAGTCACAGACTGAAAGAAAATATCGGAAAAGGACTAGTGTCCAGAATACGGAAAGAACTCATATAACCCAACGAGAAGACAGACAACCGAGCAAAAAATGGGCAAAAGACTTGAACACACAACTTGTTTAAATACAATGATGGCCGTTAGCAAATGAAAAGGTTCTCAATTGAATTATTATCGCAGAAACGGGAAAATGGAACCATCATTTTGGAAAACAGTTTTGTAGTTTCTTATAAAGTTAAACATGCACTTACTATAATGAGACCCAGCAATTCTACTCTTAGAGAAAATGAAAGAAAAATGAAAGAAAAGAAGAAAAATGAAAATATATGTCCACACACACACACACACACACATACAAAACTCGTACATCAGAACTATTCATAATAGACAAGAACTGGAAACAACACAAAAGCCTATCAAGAGGTGGATGGATAGACTGCAGTATTTTCATACAATAGAATATTACTCGATTATGAAAAGGAACAAACGTGATGAGGCAACAGCAGGGATGAATCTCAAATCGAGCACTGAGTAGCAGCAGCAAGACGAAAAGGCGGGTCACTACATGACTCCATGCGCGTGAAGTTCCTGAACCTGGGAGCGCCATAGAGATTCCTCGCCCAGAAAGGCAAGCTGACGGAACCTGTCCAGGCCTGCTTTCCCCGAGCCGGGGTTGCCAGGTTTAGCAAATAAAAATACAGGATGCTGAGTTAAGTTTCAATTTCAGATAAACCACAAATAATTTTTTAGGCTAAGTATGTCCCATGCAATATCTGGGACATGCATGGCACATGCATGCACGGGACATACTTCTACTGAAAAGCTATTCGTCATTCATCTGAAATGCAAGTTTAACTCGGTGATCTGCATTGTATCTGGCAGCCCTGCCCTGGCCGCACCGCAGTTTCCTGCTGGCTTTCTCCAAGCGGGGCATCCATGACCAAGAGGCCACTGGGCCTGGTCTTACCCCAGCCGCTTCTCAGAAGTTAGGAAGCGAGCTCTGCCCCACCCAGTCCTAGCACACAGCCCCTTTCCACACTAGTCTTGCCCTTGATTTCCAAGGGGCTTCCTCCAGAGGAGGTGGGGAGATGCGAGTCTTGCTGACCTCCAAGGTCACAGTAGGGGGCCCACACCCAGGAAAGGGACGTGGCTTCCCTGTGGCCACAGACAGAGCCCAATCTCTGGCTCAGGTAGGTCCTTTTGACCACATTTTTAGTATTTCACGTTGCAAAAATATGTCCTCACTGTGTTACTATTTTATTTTGGTAATTTGTTCTGCTTTTCTTTTCAGGAGACATCTAAAGCTCCTGTTACTTTGCAGAACACACTCAATCACAGTTAATCAAGTAAGGGATTACAGCTGCACAAGATTTTTAGCAAGTTTCCAAGAAGTCAAATACCAGGTGGAACATGCCCTGATATTAACCACCTTGCACAAGGGCAGGGGAGAGTCTGGTCCATTTATATTGCTTTTCACACTAGTGGGGAAAAAACGCTTTGAATCAAAACTTGTTAAGAGTTGTTCTGGGAATTATTTTTAAAAGAACTATTCTTTTTAGAATACCTACGTTCAACATAAACACTTTCTTAATAGTTTATTTTTATTTCCTTAGCCTGGCAACTCAAAAAGGTATAATCTGCAGGGTGATTGCCTAAAAGAGGCACATTCACTTGTTTGAAAGAGCATGAATATGTGTTAGTGAAAGAAAGAAAACTAGATTTGGTAAGGAAAGAATACCTTTTGGAGAAAGTGCAGGGAACAATAAAGATGATGGAAGGGAGCACGTCAACCATGAAGTTTGTACAATTGTCCCTCCCTCAGTTCTCTGCAGAAAATTGCTAACCCTGGCTCAGATAGTAGTAGCAAAAAGATGAAAACAGAAGATTAAAAGCAGACCATGGAAAGAAGCAAAGCCCGTGGGGTGTAACCACGCAGAAGGATGGGTGTCCAGGTCCCCTGTGTCCAGAGATAGCCCAGGGCCAGCACCTGCTGCATTCACATGGGCATGGGCCAGTGGAGAGGTGGTGTTAAATCTTTGGGGTCAGGGATTGTTAAGATTCTAATAAAAATTATGGACCTGCTTCCAAGAAAAGAGCGTATACTCCCATGGGCACATAAACGTATAGTCTATTTCAAAAGGTTCAGACACCGTCCCAAACTTATTCATGGAACCTAGATTAACAGCACTTAGAACCAAGGCAGGCAGCCCATGGCGTTGGCCTCACCCTCCTCCATTCTCCCTGTTGGCGGGTTGCAGTTTGGGTCGCCCATCCCTGGCGTTCCTAGACTTGATCACGAATGGTGGCACGCTCGCCACGGCGTTGCTTGGCCAGGTGGTGGCATGTTTGTGAGAGATTTGGCACAGGATCAGAGCTGACCTGCCTTGGCACACAGAGGCAGCGTGGAACCCCCACCCCCTGCCCTGTGCCACCCCCTGCAGGGCTGGGGGCAAGGCCCTTGGTCTCTCTGAGATCTGTGTCCTCATCTGTAAATGGGCATAATAACAGTGACCACCTTAGAGGCTGCAGTGAGGGCTAAATGACATTACAACTGCCAAATTGTGCCATGGAAAGCTGCCGGAAAACGCACCCTCTGTTGGCTTCTTTCTCTTTCCCAACTCACTTTTCCACCCCTGTAGAAGTGCTTTCTGGGATCAACTCCCAAATAGTCTACTTACACTCGATTCCTTGTCTTAGGGTTTACTTCGGGAACCCAGTCTGAGACGCAGCAATGGGAACAATCACCGGATTCAACTCTGGGCCCGCGACTCTTCAACAGCAGAGAGAGAGGTGACAAAATAGGGCCGTGCAGTTCCGATGCCGCCCTGAGTGCTGGCAGTGAGGGAGAGCTGATGGGTTAATACTCAAAAGGTGATCAGAGGTTGGCTTGGGGACTGGCAGGCCAAGCACGTGGATGCTCTTCATGGGGTGTGCGACCCTCCTCACAGGGGCCCGCTGTCCTCATCGAGTGAGCTCTCTCTGTGTGGCCATAGCTAATGCACAGCTGCAGACATGCTTCCCCTGCATGCAACGCCTCTGGGCACCCGGCCTGTGAAGGCGCTGAGGGGTGACAGTGAATGAGAAGACGGCCAGTGGACACCCGGGAGCCTATTCCCCAAGTGGCCGGCTGTGTGTGCCCTGAGGCGCCCCTGCCTTTCACATGTAGCGCTTAAGCTCCTCGCCCTGTGTGTGGCTGATCTCTGGATGCGGCTTGGGAGGGCCGAAGTGGGGAGCTGGAGTAAGAGCCCTTCAACTTCAAAGAAGGGAGACGCAACAGCGAGGCCCTGCAGAAGGAAGCCACAGGGCGTCTGAGAGCGCTGACAGGGTGCTTTCGTGATCTCAGCCTGGGGCGGCGCTGGCCCCGTCTCAGGGTGAACCTTCACCTACACCTACACCACCGGAGCTGTGGCACAGACACCTGCCGCCCACAGATCAGAGGGGAGCACCAAATTGCGCAAGGCCTTTTTTCCCAGTTCTACTCTTTTAAAACATACGTGCATACCGGTGGAGAATACATCAGTGAATGCAAGTGGCCTGTGATTCCACGCCCTGCACGGCTCTGCCTGGACTTTCCGACAGTTGTGTCTCTCTTCTAATCAACTTCCCACTGTCCCGTTCCGCAGATATGTCCAGAGTCATGTCGCATTCGCAACCTGTGTGGAGAACTAGACCTACAAACCTGATTTTACACGGGCTGCTCTCTTCTTTATACGTGTGGAAGATTTGGGGACGTTCCCATGTCTCAGAACCTGTTCAGTCTTGAGCTTCTGATTGCTTTTTGTACTTTCAACTTGAAATTCCGATATGAATATGTTCACGTTGCCAATAATCTTCAAAATCCCCTGTATAATGGCTGTATTAGGGCTGATACTACAATTTATTTGGTTGTTCTTCTAATGTTGAATAGCACTTCTTTACCAAAAATAAATTTATACAGACAGATGCTGTCCCCCTTAGGAGAAATTCCCAGAAATAAGTAAAGAGATCACAATATCCTAAATCATTCCCCATGGTGGGGCACAGTGATTATGTCCTCTGATTACTCGTGGGAGTGAACAGTTTTTCATCTTATTTACTAATTGTGTGTATTCTTGTGACAATGTTTACTCATAATCCTGCCTATTTATATACTATTTGATGTACTTCTTATCAATTTGCAGATGTTGATGTAATATGGGTTTTTACTGTGTATATTTTAATGCAACCTTTCCGCAGCGTGAGTGTGACTGCTAGGCCTGCCTGACGTTAGCTTTCGAGAGCCGTTTTGGATCCGTCTCTGTGGTGTGCGCTGCAGAAGGGCATCCTATGAAGGCGTGATGCAAGTCAAACTCGTCATTTCTTGGATGAGTTCAAACGCTCTGATAGGTCTCAGTGGAGACACTTGGGAGATAGAGGCTCCTGTAACGGCTGCATGTTCCACCATCTTCTCAGATGAACATCTTGGAACTTTCTACGCAGTATCACTATTGTTTTATAGCCTGGTTTTTATTTACTTATTATATTTTCTTTTAAGAAAAAAACCAGGATCTACCCATTTTTGATTTATGTGTTTAATTTAATATTCAAGGTTGAGAATCAGTAATTATTCTATATAATAGAAATCCTATATTGAGAAGATTCTGTTAGAAAAAGGAAAGAGCTGAGAATTTTTGAGTAATAACAGATGGGAATGTGCACGTGAAATTTGGTGTGAAGCAGTGTATGAAATGACAGTTCCACCTTGTTTAGAAATGATTAGCAACTTGACATATGCTCATCTCCCTTTCATACAGCCTCGTGCTTTTCAGGACAGGCCCAGGCCCCGGCTGTCTCTGCAGGTCCACGCTGACAGGTCAGAAGGGCAGTGGAGACAGTGAGTGTGTCTGCAGGAACTCAGGGCTTTTCCTTCTGCAGAAAACACAACTCAAAACAGCAGATTGTAGGCGTGGCCCCAGATACCGTCTCCAGGCCCAGCCGGGCAGAGACTCCAGAAACCTTCTCGCCCCGTGCCAGAGTGCGCAGACCGTCTGCACATAGAGCAGCTATTGACGTGGTGGGATTTGAGTCTGCCATCTTGCTCTTTTTTTTTTCTTTTCTTATTTTCTCTACCTTCCCTTTGTTCCCTTCCCTCTCTTCTTGGAGAGGACCACAGGTCAAGAGTAGAACAGGCTCCAGCCTGAGGAAGGCCCCGTCTCAGGACGGAGGGACCATGAAGGACTGATGCTCCCTAGAACTCAAAGGAAGCACAGAACACCAACGATTTTGTCCTTGCCACTCAAACTAAGTTTATTTGATAAAGTTAAAGATATATTTTTCATTTTAGAAAAAGAATGGCTTTGTTTACCTGAATTGTGTCTCTCAGTTCTAGTTTTCTGGTTGCATGGGAAAATATTATTAATATTTTGACAAATGCTTTGAATCCTGATCTCATTTCATCAAAGTAAATATTTCTAAAAATTCAGCAAAAGAAATTCTTGTCTCCTACAATCATTATAACACATCAGAGGCTATAATGCAAATACATGAAAATATCACGTATCTTAGGTTTTGAATGAACCCAATAACAAGGATTTTACAACTCAAGCACAGGTGTGCTTGTGTGTTCTAGATTGCAGGTGCTTTTCCCCAGTTGTTGCTGGGCAGTTATCACACTCATGCTTGTTAAGAGCACTATGCCTGTGTGAATAGACGATACAGTTCCAGGACAATTCCGAGATGAGAAGCTCAAAGCATATTCTAGTTCTAATAAGTCAATTCAAAACGAGATTAGAGCCTCCTTAAAGAAATGCAGTAATTATTACACTTCAAAGTCAAACATTTTCATTTGCTGTAAGTAGTAAAAGTACTAATTGTCCATCAATTAGTATTATTTTCAGTTGTTGATAACATATAATAAATCACTAGTGCACTTCTGAAGGCCCAGAAAAACAGAAAAGATTCTCTAATACTCAGACTTTCCAGTCACACATGGGACAAGATCTGTTTTTTCAGACACAGGAAAGAGAGAGAGAAAGCGAGAGAGAGAGAGAGAGAGAGAGGGAGGGAGAGAGGGAAAGAGGAAGGAAAGGAAGGAAGGAAGGGAGGGAGGGAGGGACAGAGGAAGGGAGGAAGCAAAGAAGGAAGGAAGAAAGGGAGGAAGGAAGGGAGGGAGGGATGGAGGAAGGAAGGAAAGGAGGGAGGGAGGAAGGGTATCCAAATGAAAATATTATAGGCCCTATAACTCTTCAAATTATCTGATTTTAGCAGAAACATGGCTGACTTGAGATAAGCTGGAGAAAGGTCCTGGCTCTGTCACCACACAGGGACTGCAGATCTGGTCACAGAGAATGAGGTTCTAGCATCTGCGAGAAAGAGAACAGACCCTGGGTGCGGCTTAGCAGGGAGGCGGAATGAACCTCTGTGTCGTGCTTGCAACCAATGAACATCTCTTTTCCCAAGCCAATTTGAGTCGGTTTTGTCTGTCATTTACAACCTAAAAAAATAAACGAGCCTGCAGGAGTTTAGATGAGGGAGAGGTGGCCAGGGACAGCGCTGGGGGAGAGGTCGGGGCAAATGCGAGACTCTGGCCTTTGAAGATCATCTAGGATGAAGGAGAGTGAGCAAGAGCCGCCCTGCAGGAGAACGGGGCACTGTTCTCAGCCACAGAACTGAAAGAGCTCGCGTAGGCTCCTACCCAGTAACGCATCAGCTAGTGAAAGGCCTCTGCTTGGGAAGAAGAAAGGGAACTAAAATGTCCTTCTCAAGGAAGCCTTCGATATTGGGAAAGAAAACATGTGGTAGTTCTGGTGCGTGTTTTGGTTAATCTTTCACCTAGCAGATAAGAAACAGCCTTCGTCTGACAAATAGCTTGAGATTCCAAGCCCTCAACGTTATTAGCATTCACGGTACGTGTTTAGTCTTAAGTATGGTGTCAAAAAACCTGACCGAGGGGGAATTTTAGTCGAAGCTGGGACGTGGTTGACAATTGTTATTGAAAGCGTGCCTGGTGTGTTTACATTTAAGTAAAAGGCAATCCTCTCTGAGCCTGGAGAACGAGCAAAGCCATCAATAACGCCTCTTAACTTGCCACAGTTCATACCAGGTCAACGTGCCACTAATAATTCCTTCATCCAGAAGATTTATGGTGCCCCACCGCTGGTATTTACTTTATGCCATGAGCAATAAGCCTTCTTGCCAGCTCTCAGGAGCCCGCGAAGGCAGCCTTGGGTTTGCTGCTGCTGCCTTCGCCCCACACCCCTCGGTGTTGCCAGAAAACGTCACGCCACCGCAAGCTGGGTTTGCCTCCACCTGTGAAGTCAGCCACAAGGAGCTAGTGCAGATCACCCTAAAGGCCACTGGTCACTACTGTCAACTTTTAAAGTATTTGTGTGTTCAGTGTGGTTAGTGCCTTTTTTTTTTACAGTAAGGGAAAAGTGGTTCAAAATAGTACTTTGTGCCGTTATGAAAGCTTCACACACTGCCATTTGGAGTATTTTAACAGAGAAGCATCTCTAAAAGGTAGAGGCTGGAGGGTATCTCCACTTAGGTGACATTTTTCTGGGTTGATGCAGGTGCTCCGTAACTGCCTGGCGAAGGAACCGGGCGAGATCTGCTTACCAGGCCCTCCCTGCTCCGCGGTGACTGGACTTGGCCTTGTGATAAGTTGTATTTACAGTGGATTCGTTTCCCTTCCTTTAATATGAAATTAAAGGGAATGCAGAAATGATTAAGGTGCAAGCTCTGCAACTGGAAAGGTGGTGAATGGGTGAGGAATAGAAATAAAGTACAGAAGAAATTCCAGTAGTCCCCTTTTATCCACAGGGGATACGTTCCAAGACCCCCGTGGAAACCTGAAACCTCGAATAGTACTTAACCCCATATATCCAATGTTTTCTGCTATGCATGCTCCTATGATAAAGTTGAATATTTATAAATCAGACACAGCAAGAGATTAACAACAACAACTACTAATGGAATAATTATAACAATATGTTGTAATAAAAGTTACATGAATGTGGTCTCTCTCTCAAAATATCTTATTGTACTGTACTCACCCTTCTCCTTGTGATGAAATGACTTGATAAAACGCCTACGAGATATAGGTCACGTAGGTGAATGATGTAGGCATTGTGACGCAGCATTAGGTTATTACTGACCGACGATGTGTCAGGAGGACCATCTGCTTGGGGTGATCCTGGACCACCGAGCTGTGACAGTGTGGAAGGGTGTCAGGGGCAGACGATGTGGATGGCTAAGGGGCAGGCACTATCTACAGAGTAGATACGCTGGATGACTCACGTCCCAGGCGGGACCGAGGGGACAGCGTGAGATTTCATCATGCTACTCAGAACAGTGCGCAATTTAAGACTTATCAATTGTTTGTTTCTGGAATTTCCCATTTAATATTTTCTGACCGTGGTTGACCATGGGTAACTGAAACCACAGAAAGCGGAACCTCGGATAAGGGAGACTAACGTGCGAGACCAGGTGGGATGCGTTAAGTACCGACAAACAGCAAGGTTTCAATGGGAGTTGGACGGGGGATGGCCTCACTCTGGGGCTGGGGGAAGAGAGTCATAAAGAGGGAGGCATCTGCTGCGGAATATTTTGCTTCACGAGTGTGCACACACACGCATCCATGCACACGCACTCACGCTGCATATGCACACGTGCACACACACAGCACTCTCGTTCCCTTACCCTTGCAGAGCAGTGTCCACTCTGCGGAGGCTTTTCACAGGCATGACCAAGCCAGCCTTGCAACAGCCCACGCAGGAGATAGGTTTTATACAACGTCTCCACTTGACAGACACTGGCCATTACGAGACCTAGCTCCCAAATAATGTCTATTAATTATTTTCTTTATTAGCCGAGGGTGTTTATTTTAAACCACCTGATTTTATAGCACGTGGTCGGCAGAATTCTAAGAAGGCCATCGGGATTCCCACCCATGGTAGATATGCCTCTAAAATCCTCCCCTGGAGTGTGGGCAGACTGGGACTGGGACAGACGGTCACCTCCTTGGTAAGACTTGGCTGTAGGTGACTAGAGAGAGGTTCTCCCGCTGGCTTTGGAGGAGAGCTGCCATGCTGGGGAGGGCTTTGGGCCTGGGACCTGTAGGGGCAAGGAGAAGTCCCACAGCTGCAGGGAACTGAGTCCTGTCAACAGCTGGAATGCACTTGCAGGAGGACCCAGAGCTCCAGAAACGACACAGCCTGACCGACCCTCTAGTTCAGGCTTGCAAGACCTTGAGCAGGGAACCGGCTAAGCCGTGCTTGGGCTTCTGACCAACATGAAGTGTGAGATACTCAGTGGGTATCGTTTAAGTCACTGAGTTTGCGGTAGTCACTTACACAGCAACAGAAAATCAATACAGAGCGCACATTTTATGATTTTTATGCATTTCTCCTCCTTTTGGCTTTTTGCCCCATATCTGGCCATTTATTTTCTCCATTTTTCTCTGCCTGAATTCTGTATCCATTACATTGTTTAATTGTATTGGAACCTCCAAATCACAGAAAAAGGAAAGGTGACCCTAGGTGATCCCAGTTCAGCCCTTTTATAATTCATCCAATACCTTGAAAAAGCAGAAATAAAGGTAATCTGACTCTGACTTCTGGTTCTGTGGAAAACAGTATTTTATTCTTTCCAGAAACCCTTGCATTTTTCAACAAATCAACTTGAAGGTTTGATTTGGCAAATGATCGTCACAGACTGGCACACTGGCCGATGCGTGAGGAGAGGGCCAAGGCCTTTGTGCTAGGTTCAGACTTTGAGGACACCTGAGCCTCTTCCAGAGGTTCTGTCCAGCCCGGATGAATTAACCGATATTGGCTCTGCCCTCCTGCCGTGAACTATTATATAACCGGATCCGATCTGTGGATTACCTGTCTTTCAGGCACTTTCAGACACTAGGTGGTGCAGAATCAGAGAGAAGAAAAAAGCAAAAGTGCTGTGCTATCGCTCCCGAGATCAGGCTGAAGACAGACCTGGCTTTCGCCTTGCCCCCCTCCTGCTCTCCTGCTTTCTCACTGCCGCGGAGTCCACTACCACTGCGTGAGCTGCCGCGCAGACAGGCCCACGTGGAAAAGAGGCGAGGAGACCCTCTAGCCAACTCCCAACAAAGAACCAGATTCCTCGATCCAATAACTCACAAGGAAGTGAATCCTGCCAACAGCCACACGAGCAAGCTTGGAAGGAGACCCTCCCGCAGCCAGGCCTTCAGGTGGTAACACAGCACCGGCCGTCTCCTCGGCGGCAGCCTGGAGAGGCCCTCAAGGCCGGGTACCCACCGAGCTGCGCCAGATTCCGGCCCCGCAGAAACTGCGAGATAATAAATGTGTACTGCTTAGAGTCTCTGAGTTTTGGGATAACGTTATGCAGCAGTAGATACAGGAGACAATAAGGAATAGTGATCAAAACAAAGGTTGCCTCTCTGAAAATATTAATAACAGTGATAAACCCCTGGCAAGATCAGTCAAGGGGAAAAGGGAGAAAACGTAAATTACAAATATCAGGAGTGACAAAGGAGCGATCACCACAGATCCTACAGATATTAAAAGAATAATGTGGAATATTATGAGCAATTTAACATAAATTCTACAGCTTATACAAAATAATCAAATTACCTGAAACACACAACTTACCAAAACTAAGAATAATTGGAAAATCTGAACAGTGCTGTATCTATTAAAGACATCAACTTCTTTATAAAAACTGTACACAAAGAAAATTTCAAACCCAGAGGCCTTCTATCAAACATTTAACGAAGAAAATACCAATCTTACAGAAAATCTTACAAAATACAGGAAAAAGGAACACTTCCTAATTTATTTTATGAGGCCCTTATAACCTTGATAACAAAATGTGACACAGATATCAAAAGAAAGAAAATTACAGGGTAATAATCTTCATGGATAGAGGTGCAGAAATCTTCAACCCTATCTTAGCATATGAAATTGCGCAGTGTATAATGATAAGCCATCAAGTTCAGTTTATCCCAGATACACATACAAAAATCAATCCATGGACCTCGCCCCATTAACAGAATAAAGGAGAAAATCATCTGATCATCCAAAGGTGCAGGAAAGCACTTCAGAATAATGTCCTGCACGCATACGGACACTTCATTTATGACAAAAGTACCACTGCGGAGCAGTGGGGAAAAGATGATTTTTTTTTTATAAATAGTGCTGGCTGTGACTGTTCATAGAGGAAAAAAAGAAAGAAATTTAATCCCTACTTTACCCTTGTAGAAAACTTAATTCTAGATAGAGTGTACATCTAAATGTGAAAGGTAAAACGATGAAGCTTCTTGAACATAACATAGAACAATATTTTCATTACCTTTAGGCAAAAAATTCTCAAACAAGATAACAAAAAAGCACTAATCTTAAAAAAGTATAGATTTCATTAAAATTAAGAAACTGTTCATTACAAGACATCATTTAAAAAGAGAAAAGGCAAACCATAGGATGGGAGGAGATGTTTTCAATAAATTTATTCAACATAGACTTGTGGCATAGTGCATAAATACCTTCTACAAAATAGCAAGAAAAAGACAGAAAATTCAATAAGATTTGGCCAAATATTTCCATAGGCACTTCACAAATAAAGGATATCCAGATGGCCAAAGAGATATATGAAAAGGTTTTCAGTACCATTACTCATCAGAGAAACGCAAATTAAAGCCACAATGAAATCATAATACTACAATTCTTAAAAAAAAAAAAAGAAAAGAAAAAGATAGAAAATATTAAGTGTTGGTAAGCATGTAGAACAACCAGAACTCTTATTGGTAAAATTGAAGAAAATATTGGTACAGCCACTTTGGGAAACTTTTCTGTCAGTGTCTGCGGAAGTTGAACACACACACCCTACCGTCCAGCAAGGAGCATGCATGTGTACCGAAAGGTATGTATGCGAATGATCCCAGAAGCATTATTTCTAATAACCCAGGCCTGCAAGCAACCCACCTGTCCATCGACTGTTGAATGGATAAACTGTGATCTGTCCATATGTGGATACGACACAGCCATGAAAACCACCTACGCTTACATGCAACAACACGAATGACTCTCACAATCATAGGCAGGTCAAAAGATGTTAGACACAAAAGAATACCATTGACCCTTGAACAGCGCGGGTTTGAACTGTGTGGGTCCACTTATACGTGGATTTTCTTCCACTTCTGCCACCCCTGAGACAGCAAGACCCACCCCTCCCCTTCCTCCTCCTCCTCAGCCTGCTCGACATGAAGACAGGAAGAATACAGTTTTATGATGATCCACTTCCACTTAATGAATAGTAAATATATTTTCTGTTCTTCGTGATTTTCTTACTTTCTTTTTTCTAGCTTTATTGTAAGAATACAGCATATATACAATAATACATACAACACACAAAATGTGTGTTAACCAACTGTTTATGTTATCAGTAAGGCTACTAGTCAACAGTAAGCTGTGAGTAGTGAAGTTTCAGGGGAGTCCAAAGTCATTCTCAGATTCTTGACTGTGCAAGGAGTTGGTGCTCCTAACCCCACATTGTTCAAGGGTCAACTGCACACACTGTATAATTCCATTCATATACAGTTAATATGTAAAGCCTTCCTTTATTAAAAATAGTAATCTTTGGTGTTAGTGTTTCCTTTGGGAAGGAGAGGCGGGTGGGTTTAGGAAGAGACGCAAGGGGAGCTTCTGTGATTCTGCCTTTCTTCTGGGTCGTGACCCGTGTACTTACTACGTGGGTACTTTCAAACTGTGAAAATTCATTAGGATGTATGCTGAAGAGTTGCCCGCTTTTTCTGCACGTATTATTCTTTAATAAAAAGTAGTTTTAAAGTTGTAGCTATTATTATTTTTATCTGCATTTCATACGTTAGGACAACCAAAAAGTATGAAACAATTTTCCTAGCATGAGAAGTCTAAGCAAACAACTCCCTGAGAATACATTAGGCAGGCACAAACCCAGGAAGACTTTAATAGTTAAACCCTCCACAGTGAGACTGCACTGGTTACCTGAACCAGCCAGCCACCTTGGGGAGGCCGGGCAGGGGAGGCCTGGCTCCGTTGTGCCTGCCATGAGCGCGGCTGCTCTCCCAGCCCTGGCACGGGCAGTGCCACGTCTGACAAATGCTGCCCTCAGGAGAAAGAGTAAACAGACAAGGACAAGGAGACAGATGGAGGAAGAAATGAACATGTGAAAATTCTTACCAGCCTCCTGCCTGGTTCTTTTTTAAACCAAGATTATATTTCTGTTAAGTCTGGTGGTGTTCTGTGATGAATTAATAGATTAAGTAAATTATTTCTCTGCTCTTGAACTACATCTTGCTGGTATAGTCAGGGCCATTGGCAAGTCAAGTCTTTAAATATGTCTCATTAATGACTAAATGTATCACTTTTGTTTTATGAACAATGCAACCGTTATTTGTAATTAGCTTGGTGCCAAAAACTATTGTTTTATTTTAAGCTTGTGAAAATAAAATCACAAGAGAAGGGATAAGAGAGCCAAACAGAAAAAAAAAAAAACCAGAAATCGGACTAACACATGTTATTTATTCAGAAGTATTATGAAAATATAGGAAACTGTCATTTTTGAGGTAGGTTTAAGACCGAATTTATCAATGGCTTGTGGAAATCGTGTTCATTTTAGTAGACAGCAGGTGTTAAAACAATTGAGAAAGGGCCCTTCCCTGCATCTGGGTTACAAAAGCTGCCTCAATGTGAAAAAAACGGGACAATAATTTTAAAAAAATATCCTGCCTCCGGCTAGTTCCTTTTTCTATTTTTCTCATACTGGGCAGTTTTATTAATAGATAATAGAGGAAGCTCATAAGAAAAACATACACATTTACACTCATTTCCCGGTGGAAGTGATGTTTACTTGACGTAAAATGGCTTTGGTGTTTGTAAGATGATTCTCTTTGGAACTCCATCCAGCATGCAATGTTCAGATTGCTCATATCCCCTTTAAATTAGTTTACTAGCATATTCTCACTAAAATCTATCAAATCAGACTCATTTCCAGTCCAAAATACACTGATATATTACTGTAACACACTGGAGAGAAGCCAAGATTCACAGCCGAAACTTTTTGCTGTTTGGGAATGTTGATACCAGCTGTTGTAGGAGTTTGTAATTAACACTATTCTGAAAGCAACATCTACATTATGAGCCCTCAATTGAACAACCTGTATGAAACAGATCTTTGACATCTGGGGTTTCTGTGAACCCCAAAATTAGGAATATGTTGATTGAGGTGTGGCTTTGGAGCAGACCCCTAGACTCCCCCAGTAGGTTCAGGGACTACCTGCCTCACAACGGCGCATTGGTTCAAATTCATGCCGAGAGCTTTGCACACATGCACCATTTATCCCCATAACAATCCTCTGAGAGAGGTAGAACTGCCCCTGTTACAAATTATAACACGCCATGGACCTTGGGGGCTGCTCAGAAAAAGTCAGAACTGTGGATATTAGATCTTGAAATGTTAAGTCAAGAGTCTACCAATGTTTACTTTTAATGATTATGAATTAATGAAACCCATACTTCATTCAGTTCCAGTCATGTATGCAAATATAACAAGCTCAGTATTTCATCAGTGTCTTTCTGTACAGACGTAACGTCAGACATAAAAGAGACATGCTACAGCTGACGGTTTAATATCTGACATTTTAAAATACACCTCTTATGTAGAAGGACACTTTATACTCAGAAGCATAGAAAATGTTTCTTACATCTAAGTTTAGAGGAGAAGGCCTTCAAATTCAATGTGAACTTTCCACCTTTTCACTTTCATCTCTCCTGACTTCACTCTCTGCAGTTCTGCAGGCCTACCTGAGGAACGTGCTGGAACTGAATCAAAGTCAACCGGAAACTTCCACTTCCTTTTCACTGCGCCTAGAAGTGCCCATCACATCACGGTAGGAGCACAGTAGTCGCTGCTGTCCAACTCCGGCACTCACACTCGGGGACAGCTCACGCGGCAGACTCATTATACGAAGAGGTAAACCCATCTTTGGAAGGCTCGGTTCCTTCACCAGGGACTCAGTGAGGAATATGAGAGTTGCCTACAATGTGACCAGCACTGAGCGTTCAGAACATACTTTATGAACGAAATCTCCTGAATCTAAACCATGCGAGTCAGATGATCATCCAGATACCACGGTTTCAAAACCAAATGCATTTGGCTAAAGACTACTTCAAATTCTTTCTTTCCATTGCCCTAAAAATAAGTTCACATCTCTCTAACTTACAGCGCTTTCCCATATGCCCAGTAACCCGTTTGAGCTACGTTCCTGTCTTCTCTTCTTCCCCAAGCTTCACCAAGTGTCTATACTCAGCCACTCCAGCCGCTCGGTTCTTCAGCACCCTCCTTCCCCAACACCACCTACAGCTACCCGCTGAAACCTTTCCAGCACCTTGGATTTTCCCCGCTCTGAGCCACACTGCGTATCCTGTGAATTACACTTTCTCAATATTTTATCCTTTCTCCTCCATTCTAAGTCTCTATTCAAAAAGGTCTTTTTAGTTTCCTTAATCAAAGAATTCAACCACCGTCAGGACCTGTTTGAGATATAACAGTTGCCATTTTAACCATTTTAAGTGTACAATGCAGTGGTATTAACTATATCCACGATGTTGTGCAACCATCACTACTATATTTCCAAAATTTTTCATCACCCCAAACAGAAATTCTGTACCCCTTAAGCCATAACTCCCTATTCTCTCCTTCCCCCAGGCCCCGGTAACCTCTAATTGACTTTCTGTCTCTATGAATTTGTCTGTTCTAGACATTTCATATTAAGTAGAATTATACAAAATTTGTTCTTTTGTGTCTGGCTTACTTTCCTTAGAATAATGTTTTCAAGGTTGTAGCATGTGTCAAAATTTCATTCTTTTCTATAGCTGAACGTTGTCCCATTTATGCATATACTACATTTTGTTTATCCACTGATTTGTACTTCTTGTCTTTTAATTGGTCTCCTGACTCACGGTCACGTCAATTCTCCTGCTCCAATAAACCTCAGTAGTTCTGGAGTAGCCATGAAATTCAGTCCAAATTTCTCTGCCTGCTACTGAGAACATACACCATCTGGCCTGGGTCTATAGAGACAAACCTATTCCCAGGTAAAATGGAAATATCGGCTATCAAAATGAACATATCCCTGTACATACACTGCTTATACCTTCACCCACGTTGTTTCCTTTGCCTGGAATGTTCTCCTCCTAGTTCCTCTGGCCAAAGCCCCACTCATCCTTTACATAGTCAGCTCTAATCCTGCCTGCTTCATACCACCTTCTACTTTCACAAGGCAAAGTGACTCTTCTCTTTTCTAGACTTCCAGAGGACTTTGTGCTGTGGCATTTAATCACCTACCTTTGTCTCTTCTACTCTACTTCTTGGTGTGAATTCCTGTATGCACATCAGTTATGTTTTTCTATTGCAGCGTGTTGAGCACTGACTGTCTGCACAGAACGGGCATCAGTAAGTAGTTGCCCAACTGACTCCATACGTATCAAAAAGGCTGAGAGATGAACTCTCCCAGACACCTGGCAGTCTGAGTATGAGGCTGTGTAAAGATATTTACATTTTAAATTAAATAAAACATCAATTATTTAGGACAAAACATAGTAACGTGGAAAAGATAGTGAGGAATTTAGAGAAAATGACTAAAAAGGTGAACCAGAAGAATGATCTGGACCTCAGATGTCTGGCAAAACATAAAGAATTGTGAGTAAACAAAATAAACTCAGTGTTTTCATGTAAGAAGAGAAACAACCAACTGAGGCAGGGAGGGCAGGATGGGACTCCGGGATGGGATTCGCGGGACGGGCCGGATCAGGGAGGACCGGGCGGAGCACGGGACGCGGAGGAACTGCCCTAGGCCCGGGAAGCATCAACAGCTTCTCCTGCGTCCCTGCTCGGGTCGGTCCCGAAGCCAGGGCTGCCCTGCGAGCGGCGGAGCCTTCCCTGAACGGGGCCTTGGTCCAGCTGTGCCCCGTGTTTGCAGCTCAGCCTCCTGGTGGAGTGTCCCTGCCCTGTCACGTCTCGCTCCTGGGGACATGGGCGGGGCTGCGGCGAAGGAGGGCAGGAACCGGCCCTTGTCACCTGGGCCCGTCTGATGGGCGGGGGCTCGCGCGCCACCTCGTGGTAGGGACGGGCCTTGCCGCGGGTCCTGCGCCGTCCTGGGCCCGAGTCTACACACACGAGCTGCCTGGGGTGTTTAACCCGACTGCTCCACTAATGGGCAGGCGGCCCGGCCGTGACTGTTCTTTGCTCGTGTCGTTAGTAACGACGGCCCAGAGTCGCCGTCGTCTGCGTGCGGACGTCCTCCCCACGCTCCTCGACGGCGCTCGGTCCGGACACGTCCCCCGGGAACCGCAGCTGCGGACCGCGACAGGCAGAGCGATGGGCGCCGACGCCGCCGCGGCCCCCATGTCCGTCCAGCCCCGGAGGCGGCGCCCCCGGAGCCTCGGTCGGCCCAGTGCCGCTCTGCGCGAAGGGACGGCCGCTGTGCCCGCTTCCCAGACGGGAAGACTGAGACTGGAACCGTCCAGGGCCTTGTTCCAGGCCCCAGAGCCTAAGCGGACGAACACGGGCCGACAGGAGAGCGCGGGTAGACAGCCTGGGGGACAGCGGCCCTAAGCCCGCTGCCGCCCTGCGCGCTGCACCCCACGGCCTCCTACCTCAGCCTGGAGGCGCTGCCTGGGCGCCCGGCGCGGTTGCCACGGAAACATGAGGCGGTGGCGCAGGCGCGTAGCGCGTGGGGGAGAGGAGCGCGCGGCGCCGGAACGGAACGGCACTGCGCAGGCGCAGCGTCTCCGTTGCTAGGGACGCCTGGCGCCCACCTGAGAGACCGAAGTGAGGTCCCGAGCCGGGGACGCGACGAGAACGATCGAACCTTCTTAGTGCCTGTGCGCTCCGGCCAAGCACCCGCGACTGTCGCCTCTCCCTGAGGGGATATCCCCGGTCCCCGCCCTCCCTCCAGGAGAGTCCCCTTCAGCCCCTGGGCGCCCCTGGTGGTGCCCCGACCCCTGCAGCCAGCTGGCCTTCTGAGGGCAACGGAAGAGCTTCCCAGCGGGCGAGGGAAAGAGTGAAAGTAGCCAGCCATGTCGAATGCGTAAGTGGTGGCTCCCAGCCATAGCCATGGGGTGGGCCTCTCCAAGCCAGAAGGTGGCTTGCTCTGCTTGCCTTCTTTACGTTTTAATTTTCTGCTTTCTCTCTCCCTTTCCAGAACCTTCCCCTCCCCTCCTTTTTACCCTTTCGCAAATTCAGATATGCCGCAGGATAGCGAATGGGCTTCCGGTGGTCGGGAATAGAACACGCTTAGGTCTCCCCTCCCCCATGCCTTCCCGCCACCCCGTGGAGACGCGGTCGGCGGGCCCGCTGCTTCTGCCCAGTGCGCCCTTAGTGATGTCTCGCTGAGGAGGCAGCGTGTCTGTTTTGTCCGCTTTTTCGTTACTCTTTCCCAGTGATAAATGGATTGCTTTGTGAGAACAGCCAGCTCCCCAAATCTCAGTCTAGAAAGATCTTGAGGAAGCATCGTTGTCTTTGCTTTTCACCAAGGACAGTCAGGTGTCGTGATACCGAAGAGGGTAGGACCTAGCACCGTACCGTGTACACAGCACTGTCGCACAGTCATGTCACCCGGTCTTCGCAACAGTGATTCCAAACACGCATCAGGTGCCGGCTGTGCGGGCGCTGTTCCAGCAACTCCTTTAATCTTCACAGCAACCGGTAACGTCGGGCTGTTGCTATTGTTATTTCCATTTCACAGGCGAGGAAACAGGTACAAGGAGGTGCAGTAGCTCACACAGCAAGCGGGTGGTGCCCAGCCGGGCACGGCGGGTCCAGCCTGCCCTCTCATGTTGCTAACCCTGTGCTCTAGGCGAGGAAACGGGAGCAGAGGTTAAGAGCTTGCCACATTTGGGGAGGGAAGGGAGATCAGGATGTTACTTTGGGACCTGTTGAGTTTGAAGCGCCTATTGGGCACCGTGGGGTCCAGCAGTGACCTCGACAGGAACTGATGCAGTGAAGTGATGGGATGGGAAGATTCGTTCGCGTGAGCATAGGAGGAGAGAAATCGCAGACAGTGAGTGAGCGTAGCTGACTTTCTAAAGGAGTTTGCTGCAAAGGAAAGGAAATAGGTTGGTAGCTAGTGGCAGGGGAAGCAGGTTCGGGGACAGATTTACTTTTACAACAGGGAAACAATAGCGCGTTTGTGTGCCGAAGGGCTGGCGCAGTAGTAATGAAACCTGGACTGATATAGGAAGAGGAGGGAGAGGTAGGTGACGTCCTCGGTGATGGCTTTAGATACAGAGGCTCAGCATTTAGTAGCAGGAACAGGTGGGACGATGCCCTGGTGGGGGCCTGGGCAGATGATGGTAGATGGTGGCGATTGAGGGGCTGTGCTGATGGCATCTGACGAAATGGGATTCAAAGCTGGGGACTGTCGGGGGAGGGCAGGACGATGGTCTGGAGGTGCAATGAAGACAAGGACGCCCTTGACCTGGCCCCACAGCCAGGGGCAGAAAGGCTCTGGGGGAAGGGAGCCTCCACCGAAAGGGCTTCAGGGCAGGGCCAGGCCTTCCTCAAAGCCAGAAGGCAGAGGGATTATTCAGGGAAGAATGCGACAACTAGATAATATTGGAAGAATTAGAAGGTTTTGTTATGTATAAATAACTGGGAGACAATTCTCGTTTTGCAATATTTAGATTTCCTAGGGAAGTACATAGTATGTCTGAATATTCAAGTTTTTCTCCTCCACCCCACTCCCCAGTTATAGGAAAACTACTTCAAGCTGTAGAAATAACAATCTGGTCGTTTTCAACTTTCATATTCAGTCATCTCCACCCACAATGCTCCTGACTTCAAAATCTGTGACAGTTCTAGGTCACATGCTCAGGCCTGAAAGCAATCATCTACTTTTAAACAACGATAAGTAGTCACATGGATAAAATACTGCCTTCTCTTTACAAGGTGCATTTAAAACTTCAAGAATACTTTCACGTCTGTTATTCCATCCCACAATAATCCTCTGAGGTGTCCCAAGTAGGTGTCATTACCCAGACGTGCCCGTTGAGAAGGCGTGGGCACAAGGAGGCCGAGTGACCTGCCCGAGACGAGCTGCCCCAGGAGAGAGGTTCTGATTCCAACTGGCAGCACTTTTACCTTCCAAACCTCCTTGCCATACCCAGGAGAAGTAAAACCACACGTCCACACAAAAGCTTGTGCAGGAATGCTCACAGCGTCGTTATTTACAATAGCCACAAAGCCAAGGAAACAACCCAGGGTCCATCAGCTGATAAAAGTGTAAACAAAATGTGGTGTATCCATCCAATGGGAAATTATTTGGCAACATAAAGAAACGAAGGACTGATTCATGCTGCAATGGGGATGAACTTTGAAAACATTGTGCTAAGTGAAAACACCGCACAAAGGGCCACCTGTTGTATGATTCCATCTATGTGCAACGTCCAGAATAGGCAAATAGAGACAGAAATTAGATTAGTGGTTGCCAAGGGCTGGGAGAATGTGGAGTAGACAGTGTCTGCTTACTGGGTATGGTTTTCTTCTGGAGTGATGGGAATGTTTTGGAATTAGATAGTGGTGATGGTTGCACAATTCTGAACATACTAAAAACCACTGAATTGTACACTTGAAAAGAGTGAATTTTATGCCCTGTGAATTATATCTCAATAATGCTCTGTGCATCTTGCCACATGTCTTGTCTCACGTCTTCACGGGCACCGGCTCAGGCAGCGGCTGCCAAGACCGCAGGGCAGCAAGGTGGGGCGAGACGCAAGCCCAGGCAGGCTGAGGGAGGCGGGGGCTCCACGGGCTGGCGTGGCCAAGGCTCAGTGCCCAGGTCCCTGGCAGTCCTGTGAGTGATGGGAGTGTGGTCACGTGGAGGGGCAGCCGGGGAACTGGAAGGCAGGAAGCCAGAGAGAATCCCTAGGGAGGAGGTCCTGGCAGAGAGAGACGACGGCGCCCTCTCTCAGCGCTGAGGAAAACAGGCAAAGGTGCAGGGATCGGCGTGCGCCCATAGCTGCTAAGCATTTCCCCGTCAACCAGCAATCTTTGCCCAGGTGAGGAAGAAAGAGGCTGCAGTCCACATGGCAGGACCTGGAAGGCTCGAGCCACCAGAGCTGCCTTTGGCCAAAAGCTCCAGTTAGGGGTCAGCTCTGCATGGCCCTGGAGGAGTCCTTCTTCTTCTGCCCTGATTGAAGCCACCGGGGATACTTACCAGGGACAGTGAGGCTCCCCCGGCGGGCACTGCCCCACAGCAGGTGCAGGCCTCAGGTGTCTGTGGTTTCCCCCTGGTGGGAACAGGAGCCTCCTCAACCCAGATCCCTTGCAGGTTCGAGTCACCTACCTGCACGCTCTCAGCCTCCTTGGGTGCTGTACAAACTTCATGCTTGCTGGCGTGGCACACGTGTTGAAGCATAAGATGCCTTTTATCTTTTACTGCCTATCCCACCCCTACATTTACAAATGACTGGATTTATTTATAGTGTTCCGTATATTATTGCTGAATTCTTGATAATAGTAGGTGTATCGTCAGCCCGAAGAGTTTCCTGTCTCTATGGCTTGGCTGTTGAGGCAGGAACGGATGTTGCCTTCCGCTCGTTCTGATCTTCCATAGCTGGCACTCTAGAATTTTCTCCAGCTAGATTGTATGTGGCTCACACCATGTTAATTCCTAAATACTTAATATTCTTTATCGATAGTGTGAATGGAGTTTCTTTTTTCATTTTTTTCTCTGCATTTAGTTTTTGTGGGTGTTATCTAAGTCTCGAGACTTTGCTGTCCTAATTGAGTTATTATTTTTTGCCACCGATTTCCTTGTGTTTTACAATCATGCCATTTATAAGCAATGTTACTAAACATCTTTTATATTAATCCCTTCTATATCTCCTTCAACCTTTCTTACTGCTAGTTTTTGAGGACGTATTTCTAACAGTTCTCCACTGAAGTGTTCCCTGGGAATATGTTCCCTGGTGTTTGGCATGTGGAAGACGTCATCATCGCCGATTCCTTGGTGTGTGGGGGGCGGGGGCATTTTCATCAGGCCTGTGATGTAAGCTGAAATTTTCAAGCATCTTCTTGGCATCTATGGAAATAAGCTCTGGTTTGTACTGATCTGCTGCTGTATTCAGTTAAGCTTTCTTTTAGGGTGAACTGGCAAGCATTCCTACAATGACCCCTCCTGGGTTAGAGGAAACAATTCTTTTCATCTGGACTGAGTTCTGTTTTCCAAGTGGAATTTCAGATCTGAGTTCTAAACAAAATCAGCCTGTAATTTTCCTCTTTCATGTTGTCCTGGCAGAGTTAGGCCCCAAATCCTATTTAGTCCACAAAACAAATTGAGCACTGTTCCCATGTTTTATGTTGACAGTTGTGTTAGTGTGTTAGTGTGTCAGCCTGTTATATGTTCAGCCTGTGTCTCTGCTCAGGCCCACGAATGCCTTGAGTTACTGACCCTTCTCGGGTTCCAGGAGTCTGGGCTTTGGCAAACCAACACCATGCTCAACTTCTTCATACCTTTCCCAATTTTATGTTCTCCAAGCAGGTATTTGATAGCTGCTGTTTACTGTTGTGCAAAGCCCGTCCATTCCCTCAATCCCTCATCTCCTCTCTGCTTGTCTCTCTGAGGCTGACAAGCCGAATGCCCAAATGTGCCAAGTGCTTTGAGCAGGCATAAGATGTTGCTTTTGTTGTCGTTCTTTTGAGAGATGGTTGTTGTTTTTGTTCCTGGTCAATAACATTGTTTATTAGTCACTAATTATGCAAGGAGTGAATGTCCTGTGCTAAACGGAATTCTAATTGTCTGTTAATAACCTTCTCTTTTATAATAAAGCTGTCTGGCAGAGTGTTTTTCACTAGCAATATCTTCTAAATGTTGCTAAGTTTTGAGAAATCTGGTCCTTGGACGCACTGGGGATGGAATTCCAGGCAGAATTCAGTCTCCCAACTCGGTGGGGAAAGAAGAGTTCTGGTTTATTTATAAACTCAGTCTTTGTTTTCTGTGTCCTCACATCTGGG
>NW_012148563.1:2268554-2285406 GCF_000956105.1 Propithecus coquereli | reverse complement strand
GTCTGCAGCACATCTGAGGAATGTAAGGTGGTGGCCTGGAGCAGAGGGTGCCTGGAGGGGAATGCTTAGTAATGACGTCGGGAGGTAGGTGAGGGACTCGTAGTTAAACAGGGTAGGTTGAACATGTGTACTTAACTCCACTTCCTCCAGCATTGTCTCTAAAACGGCAATAAAGGGTTTAAGAGGCTATGAACGCAGGAGAGCAAAGAGCACGTCTGAGTATTTGACGAGAGATATCAAGAAATGCAGGAGGCAAAGTGGACGCAGAGGAGAGGAAATAGAGGAAGGATGGAGAACCAGGACCTGAGGGCCAGCGGACCAGGATAAAGAGCCAGCAGCACCCAGGGAAGAGGGCAGGGCCGGGGCTTTCTGTGGTGGGGCTGAAATTGGAGGGCTGCTTGCAGGTCCGTGTATGGCACAGCTAGGCTGCCGATCACTATACACCCCGAGCTGTGTCAGTGGGGGCTAAGCCGCTCCCAGCCTGGCAAAAGATGGCACATGCAGACAACCTGGACTCGGGGATGCCAGGCACAGGAAAGCGTGGGAACGAGAGCCAGGCTGACAGCAAAGGGAGGCGAGTGTCCTCTGCCCCTTGCCCCGCTTGCTTTTCCATCAGAGGACTGGGGCCACCTTTCCCCTCAACATAGAGAAAGACCTTACAGACAGACACCAACATTCGCGGGTTTCTCCCGTGTCACAGGGAAATCAATGGTCAGGGCCCTGCACGTTCACCCCCATGGTGAAGCCCCTTCCCAGACACACCTGAACTTCTAGTTCACTTTCCAGTCCTGGTTCTTGAATGTAAAAGCAGAGCCAAAAACCACCCAAAATTTGGGGGAAAATGTCTCTGCCATGAGTGTGTTGGTGTGAACAGAGTCTAGGGAAACTAGCAAGTGGTGGTGCAGTGTCCTGGGGCAGTCACGGCAGAGCCATCCCCACCCTGAGCTCCGTGATGTAGAAGGTGCACCAACACTCACTGCCTTGCAGGGAGAGAGCAGGAGAGCGCCCACCTCTGTCACACTCTCCTCCCGCTCTCTGGCTTCCTGTCTGTCTGTTCCACTGACCCAGCTCGCTGGAACGAGACCCAAGGAGCCCCGCTGGTGCAGTCCGTTAAGGCCTCCTCCCCGCCACAGTCTGTACCTCACTTCTTACGCTCTACGTCATGGTTCTAAGAGTCATAGTTGTTGCCTTATCTGTAGTTCATCCATTCATTTTTCACTGCTGTGTACCAGTCCATTGGTAAATACACTACAGTTTATTTATCCATTCTCTTGTTACCATTATAAAAAATGCTACTGCGATCGTGCATATTTACAAGAGTTTCTCTAGGATATAATTGTTCATTCATGGAGTATGCACGTGTTCAAGTTTATAAGATAATGCCTATTGCTTTCCAAAGTGATTGTTCCAACTTACACTCCACCAGCTGTGTATATGGACCAATTGGTTAACTATTCTGGATATCAACTACTTCATCTTTAAATGGATATAATAATACTGGCATTATGGGTATAGTGAGGAACATGTATATATCATTTAGGCAAAAGACTTATAAAACTATTTGATGATAATGGCAGTGGTCATACCCAGAAATCACATGTGTATCAAGACGGGACATGACCTGTGTAAAGAGCTTTGCAAGCACATATGGTATTCTCAGCTCACACGTGATTATGTGTTATGTTTTGTTATACTAGGCACCTATTACATGTGTTTTACAAAGTTATTTTTATACACTATGTTTTCTAAATTCCCTGTCTTCCCTCAGAATGTATAATAAGATGTGGCATCAGACCCAAGACGCCCTCAATTCTTTGCTTGATAAAGAGTCTCAGAAGATGGCAGAACCACAAAAAAGTCAAGTTTTCTTCTTCCAAATGTTAGCCACCTTCTACATAAAATATGTTCAGATCTTTAGAAACCTGGAGACTGTCTATGACCAGATAGTCCATCCACAGAAACGAACACTGATCCGGAAAATACTGGATGGGGTGATGGGTCGCATCCTGGAACTGAAGAATGAGATGGTTGAAGTGGAATTAACCGAGTTTCATTATTTTGATGACCTCTTACAGGATCTAAAGTTGGTGCCTGTAAGTACTTTGTTGTTTTTCTTTTTTTCTTATTGGTTTCTTTTTGTTGTAAATAAGATAAGTAGGCCGGTACCCAATACTCCGCAAACTCTTAGACATATTTACTGGTTGTTTGATGTATTAAAAATCTAAACATTTCCCTATAATTACACCATAGGTGATGGACAAGGATTGGGCTCCCTTCATTTTTGGTGCAGACGAATCTTTGCACAGTTCTTGGGACTGTTAGGCACTGAGGTTGTTGTGGTCTTACCTGACATCATGGTGTCTACCTGGGACTGTTGAGATGGGGTAGGCTGGCCCTTTCATGAATATCCTGTAGTAAAAACCTCCTGACGTCCAATAGCAGGGCCCCTACTCTGTTTCCATGGGAAGTCTCTCTCTGTAGCCTGTTGGTGGTGGGTTCCTTATTCCCAGATGGGTGCTTCTCCTCCTTTGCTTTGGGTCAGTGGTGACCCAGGGGGATCTATGGCTTCTATGGCTATGAGCTTTTGAGCCTCAGACACCAAAAAAGAGCATGCACTATCTCTCTCCTTCTCTCTCCTTCTCTGCCCTCTCCTGTCTCCCTGCTGGCACCTGGTAACCATAGCGCCCCCCTGTGAGCATTTGGACTTCTGTTTCCAGGTGCCTGGGATCTTTTCTGATGCTCCGTGTGGCTGGGTCATTGTCATGGTCCTGTGAGAAAGAGAAAGGGAAAACAAAACAGGTTCATCAAGAGAAGCAGAAATAAATGCAGAATCCTGAAGGCACCTTCATCCCTGGGCATACCTCTGTCGCTGACAAGCACCCAACTGTGTTCCTGCCCTTGGTTCCTGAATTCCCCCAAATCCTTCTTAGCCAAATGAGCCAGAAGACTATTTCTGTAACCTCCCACTTAAGGAACCTTTCCTAATAGGTCCTCCTCATGTAGAGAAATGTGTAGTGGGTGAGATGGATTTCTCTGCTCCACAGAGCATTGGAAGCCCCAAGGTATCTGGGGTGGATATAAAACATACCGTGGATGAGGTCCAGCAACCGGTAGTGGAAGACAGCAATCTGTCTTCCATTCTCAACTGCTGCTTCCTCACCCTCAAAATCCTAACTTTAATTTTATGGTACCAAATATACCAGATAGAGCCCGACCAATAAAGTTTTGTCTTAAGTTATAAAAGTACAATTAAATGTGCTGATTCATAAATAAAATCACATTAGATAAAAGGATAATCATTCTTCTTTGACTGTGCTCTATCTCCAGGCCATACTCCCCCACTGGGCACTGGCAGTTCACTCTCAGATCACCCCAAATCACCATTGACCGAAAGTTTTGGTATTCAAAGGCCATTGCCACCTCCCAGAAATCATGGGGATACTGTGCCACCAAGTCCTAAAAATGACACCCCTTTAGGCTGTAATGCTTGGTTAGAGAAGTCCTGTCCAAAATTCCCCAGGCTGGAGGGAGGGTGTGGGGATTCACACCCAGAATTGCAGAAAAGGGGAGCTGATCCCAGAGACAAGACCCTTTGCTGCCTGGTCAGCTGGTCTACCAGAAAGCGGCCAGGCAGGTCTGACTGAGCGTCTAGGATAAAATTTCTCAGGGGGATTGGCCAGTCCTTTAGTAGCACATCTACACTCCTGATTCCTAAACTTGGACTGGCAAGCATTCATCTGACCATGAATTTGACATATTTGGTAATATGCACAAGTGAAGAATAGAAGTTTACATTTATTGTATAAAAATGTTTCATAATAAAGCAAATTTTGCAAATAATTTTTGTAATGGGGTAATTTTGGTAAACAAAAAATATGGTTTTCCAAATTATTAGAAAAAATTGTGACCATTTAAATACCAATAGTGGATGTGCTAATGATCTCTGCAGCTCAACACTTTGCTATCCTTAGTTGAGGCCTAATTGATAAGAATTCCTGAGATTTTACTTTAGTGATTAAAACAAGGGTCACAGGTTTGATTTCCCTTTTAACTGTTTGTCTCTCTGGCGGGAATGCATTTTCTTCCCTCCGCCGGCCTCGCCGTCTCCCAAATGGGAGTGGGAAGTGGAGTGAGTCTCTGGTGCGCATGTGCTCGCCGTATATTTTAAATGGATTTGAGTCCTGGACCTGTGACAAAAATGCTCTTTTGTTTATTCTTTCTCTTCTAGCAACAGTTAGACATTCCCATACCCAGGTACTTTTTGAAGGAGAAGTTGGAAGTGATAAAAGGAAGAGAGAAAATCCTCGCTCAGATATTGGCCGAGAGTGGATTAGCTGCAACTGACCCGGTCTGTATATCATCTTAACAAACGTTATTCCATAATCTGTAGAACCTCCTCTTTCTGCTGCTTCTAACTGTGTGATAAACAATTGGGTTATTTTTGATTTAAGGAGAGAGTCACCCCTTCCCCCTTATTATATGGTTTATAAGAAGTTGCATAACTTTTGGACATGTTTTTGGTGATACATAATCATTGTATTTCAAGAGCTTAGAAATAGAAATCAAAATGTAATGCTTTGCTACTTAAATCAGTATGTCTAAGACTAAGTTGATTATCAACTCAGTTTAATTTTCCATCTCAAATTCACCTAGCTGAAGTCAGAAGCTAAATGTTGTTCATATAAAATAATTAAGTGCTGATATAACTTACTAGGAACTTGAAAATCTAAAAATGATGATTGACCTTTTATAACTTAAAGTTGGATGACACTTGAATCACCTCAAATGGACTGTCTTTGGAGACAGGGAAAGAAAAATTCTTAAAGATCTGTCTAGAAAGCAAGGAGCATAATCCCACTGGTTCCTTACCCCGATACCCTCTCTGTCCCCAGCATTTGTGCAGCTCCACCTTCCTCCCGTTCTCACAGCTGTCAGTGCTGACGCTTACAGTGATCTCCACGCAGCCTCCTGGCGGGCAGTCATCGTCTCCCTGTCCCGTCCGCCTCTGACTGCTCCGCTTGTGCATTTCGGTGACTCACAGCCTGTGAAATCAGTGCCTCCCTCCTCTGGCTCGTCTTCATGGCCCAAGCAGTACGGGGGCAACTGAGCACCCGAAGTGGGACACTGCAGAGTGGAAGGAGGCGCCCGAGTAACTGTGCTGAGACTGCAGGTGCGGACCAGGGCCCACAGGGTAGCAGGCCACGTGGTCTGTCTGCAAACAGGCCCCACCGGGTATTGCCAGCCCGGGCCGTGGCATTAAGGAAGATTCCAAGTGTGTGCTGGGGATGGCAGGAGAAGAAAGTGCCCTGTCTGCCTGCAGAAGACAGGTGAATTACACGCCCGGCGTCAGCCAGCCCGGTGCTGCCTCTTGTATGCATGGGCACACTCCATGCTGGCCAGAGGGCTTGCTCTTCTCACTTGCAAAGTGGTACCCATTCTGCAGAGCCCAGCTGGGCATAGCTTCCTTCAAGAAACCTTTCCTGACCCAGTGTCTCAGTCCATTTGTGTTGCTGTAACAGAATAACAGACTGGATAATTTATAGACAATAGAAGTTTATTTTGCACTTGGTTCTGGAGGCTGGGAAGTCTGAGATTGAGGAGTCGCATCTGGTCAGGGCCTTCTTGCTGCATCATAACATGGTGGGGAAGGCGTGCCATGGTGAGAGACAACGTGAAGAGCAAGAAATAAGGGGGCCACATGCATCCTTTTATCAGAAACCTGCTCCTGGGATTACAGCCGGACTCCATTCCTGAGGGCAGAGGACCTTAGCACCTCTTAAAGGTCCCACCTCTCAGCACTGCTGCAGTGGGGACTAAGTTTCCAACGCACAAGCTTCGGGGGACACATTGAGACCACAGCACCCACCTAACTTGAGGCAACCTCTCCTTCCTGCGCCTCCCCCAACAAACTGCTGCCTCTCTTCTGCATTGTGAATTCCTTGATGCCGACTCCAAGGCCAACTTACTCGGGGGTCATCCAGCCATCCTTTCACCCCTGGGCTCCTGTGTCTGTGCTCTCTGTCCATGCATCGGTCAGAACAAAGCACTCCAACTTCATCTATTCCCTTCTCACCAGGCAGTGCTGAGCTCTGCAGAACTCCCTGAGGATTTTATAGGGGAAAATGGAGACGGGAGCTTACATTGCACGCACTATGGTAAAATCCTAAAAATTCCTCTTTGTGGTTTCTCCTGCCCACTGTCCCCCTTCAGTTGTGCTGGGTCAGCAGCAGGGGGATTTCTCTCCTCCTCCCCTCACCCACCACCCAGCCTTGGCCGGCTCCTCTCACTTCTGTTGGGTAGAGCGATTCATCTCCACCCCAGCCTCATTTCAGATGTGCCAGGTGCTCAGCGAAGCACGAGGGCTTCCAACTGACCGCCCTGGGCATCTGCTGTGACTTTCCCATGCCCCTTGGTATCTCACTAGATGCCTTCTTTACCTTAAGCTGCTTATTCCTTAAAGACATATATAATATATATGCCAAGAACAATTTTGACAAGTAAAAATTATTGTCCATCTCCTACAGGTAATGCTTAATATCCACTATTGGGGCCTCCTTAGATGCTCAGAAACCTTTGTAACGTTGAGTTACACTACTCTAAATTCCTTGGAATTATTCAGTAATAGCTGGGATTATTTTCAGAATGATTGCATAGAATCTAAAGGAAATAGGTCCTGTACTAACTAATGTTTGCTGGGCACTATATGCGTAAGTGCTTTCACATACATCATCTGATTTAATACCAGAATAATACTCATTTTACTCTAACATGCAAAGCACATTATTGAAAATGTGTGCTCACTGCAAATTTGAAGCAATGAAATCTTACCGAAAGCAAACCCCAGAGGAATGGTTATGTGAAAGAGCTTCCTCATAAGCCTGCACATCCCATACGCTGTGCTGAGGCACCGCGTTGGGGCGGTCGTGGAGGTCTTAGTGGAAAGAGGGCCCGTCTCTGTTCACACTGGCTCTACCTCTCTACCCACGGGGACTTGTGTGAGTTACTGTACTTCTTTCATCTTCAGTTTTAAGTTTACATGGTCACAATAACACCTGCCTTGCAGTTTGCTTTCGTGAATTTGATGAGCATATGTAGGAAAAGCACCTGGCATCCATAGGTTCTCAATTAGTGTCCCTTCCCTCTCCTTCTCACTCCTTCCCATGCCCCACCTCCCCTCATTATGCGGGGAAGCAGTGGCCCAGGTGATAGCCCCTGACACTCCAGGCCTCAGCCCCTCACGGCCGTTGCTGCTCTCTGGGGCCTGGAAATGGACTCCACCTGTGCTTTGCTGCCTCGACATCCTCCAGAGCCAGGCCCCGGGCACTGCTTCTCCCTCAGCCGGGAACAATGGCAGGGCCTCACCTCTGGGCCTGGCCAGAGCTCACACAGCCCAGGATGCACCGAGAGCTTCTGCTCTTGTCCCCCTCCTCAAAAATTGACACAGCCCCTCGCCCTACTGGGTCGCCACATACCCCACCTGAGAGCTCCCAAAACAACATTTTACTGCATAATCCCTGATTTTTCTGTTTTAATAGTACTTATCATGCTGGATGTTTTAACATGCAGGTTAGAGATGCTGGAGAGTGTTTCACATGTGAAATTCAATGTTTCCGGGACGATCTCAGCATCAGTCCTATATTTACCAGGTGTTCCACGCTGGACTTTAAACTCAGCACTTCATTTCGCATATATTTTACATTTTAAATTCTTGTATCAGAGACATGCTTTTAATTTCTGTGTTTCTACTATCAAGTTAAGGAAATATTGATAGCAGTTTCAAGTTTTACTAAATCCATTTTACTGACATGTCTAGTATAATTTGCTGCCAGCCTAAAATATCGTGGAGCTGATTGGTATTTTGTTCACAAGGGTAGAGGAAAGCTATGGGGTCCTCAAACTTGTGATTGCAGCGCGAGCATGGCATATTATCAAAATACACATAAATCATTAGAAAAATGAATAGTGTCACGCGGCGCTCACACTCTTTCTCAACCATGGGGACTCTAAGCAGGGCTGTGTTATAGGTAAGCGTGCGATGTGTCTGGAATCAACTGATGTGGTTAGCATGTTTAAACATTGATTTATCTTAACTGGGTAACTATGTTTGGGGTTTTTGTTTGTTTTTTGCAGAAATATTCAGTAAAGGATATCCCCTTAGAAGAGGCTGTTAAATTGATCCAGATTGCTGAGAGGGCACGGCAAGGTCGCCTAAGAGCACTATTCATGAAGCAGATCTGTATGCAAGAATACAGGGCGAAGCTATCCAGGGCACTTGGCGAGAAAGTGACAGACACCAGGGCTGCTGCACTCTGTATTCAGAAGGTACAAACACGGGGCTCTTGGAGTTGGGGACAAGGTGTGCTCCATGCTAGAGATGCGTATGAGCTTCAGGGCTGAGCTTCAAAACTCAGAGCCCCCAAATCCCAACTTTAGTAGAACTGGATTAAATTCTGGAAAGATGTATTAACTTACTCTGGGGAAATCATGAACTAAGCTTGGTCATATTTTAAAATTTTTATTCTAAACAGGTATTAAACACAGGGCATTTTATTCAAACATTGCTAAAGACCACTGATAATTGGAAAGAATGTTGCTAAAATTCGGTGAGGATCTAAATCCTTAACACGTTTTTTAAAACTACATTCACACATGGACATATAATTACAGAAGGGGCAGCAAACCTTAATACCTGGTAGCTTGCAGAAATATATACCATTTGGAAATTCCAGCAACCATCACTAATAACCAGAACATCAGCGATCCTTCTAGAAGGAATTCCGAGGTTTCCTTCCCTTTGTCAGGCAACCACCACTGACTTGTGCCCTGTCTTTGTTCAGATGGAGGCTGGGTTACTTACGGGCAGATGGAGAAGATGGCAGTTTGACACAAATTAGAGTTAGGTTTGAGATAAAATAATTTTAAGGACATAAAACAGCCAGAAGATCAGGACTCTTTGTCCCCAATTGTCCCTGAATAGGAATGGGAGAACAAGGATAAAAGATTGTTTTTTTCTTCCAAGTTTCTGTGCAGATATAAAGTTTTAGCATCTGAGTTAAAAGCTTGAGTCATGCAATTCTTGGAAGTTACTATATTTCCTGACATTACTTGGGAAATTTTTCTTTTAAAATCATGAAGTACCACCCTTAGATATAGTCTCATACTCCTGCTGTCTAGAAGTTTCTCTTGAAGAAACTCAGGTAGGGGAATCTCACTAATGAGAATTGTAGGTCAGTTCTTTGATTCATTCTTTAAAAAAAAAAAACTTTGCCTGTGATCTCAGAAGAAATAATATTCCATCAACCCACACGTGCACAACCTCAAGTTTATGATCATTAAGACATTTGAGATGTACACTTTCTATGGGAGAAACTGCATAAATGTTTTCTTTATTTTTTTATGTATTAAACAAGTAACTGTGTGTTTGTTTTCAGGTTTGGCGAGGTTTCCATCAGTATAGGAGAACCGAAAAAGAAAGAGAAGAGGAGATGATATTCCTGGGTATGGTAAGTGCTCTTATAGACGGGATCTGGTTGTCTTAAAGACAATAGAATATGTAAAATTTGTGTCTTTGCTAGTGAGTTTTTGGGGGAAGAAAGGAAAGAAAAATAAATGACTTAAGGGAATGGAGTGGCCTGTATTTTACAGAAGCCTGCGCAGGGAGATTGGGAGAGATCAGGGTTGCATCCATGTATGTATCTCTGTGCAAGATGCAGAATGCTCCCAGTGTGGAAACAGGCTATAAGCTGTCACATCTGCCATTCCTGTCTGATGTCAACAGGACTACCTTTTATATCTGCTGGTCATGAGAATGAGTTTGCATTGGTACAGGCTTTTTTTGGTTTTTTTGTTTGTTTTTGGTGGTGGGGAGTCTCTGTGCTGATTACTGAATCATAGAGTTGGAAGGGTGTTAATTGTCTATGGCCATATAACAATGTTACCACCAACTTAGCAGCATAAAACAGCACCTGTTTTCTCTCTCTGTGGGTCAGGAATCTGGGCACAGCTTAACTTAATCCTGAGTCCTCTGCTCGGGATTTCACAAGGCTGCAGTCAAGGTGTCAGCTGGGGCTGTGGTCTCATCTGAGGCTCAGTGGGGAAGGATCTGCTTCCAAGTTTGTGTGGTTTTGGCAGGATTCAGTTCCCTGTGGGCTGTCAGATCGTGGGTCCCAGTTTCTATGCCAGCTGTTAGCAGGAGGCCACCCCTAGCTCCTTGCTATGTGGGCCTTTCCATGCAACAGTGTGTTTTATCAAAGCTGGCAAGAGACAGGGGCTGCTCGGAATCTTAGGCAAATGATCACAGAAGTGATCCCATCACCTTTTCCCTATACAGGTCAAAAGCAAGTTATAGGGTCCACCCACACTCAGGGAGAGGGGGTTACATGAGGGTGTGAGGACCAGGAGATGTGGTCTTCGGGGCCATCTCAGAATCTGTCTGCCGCTAAGGGCTTTCCTGCACCATCTGCATCATCGAGTGTGAGGCCTCGAGAAAGCTGGCTTGTCCTCTACCTGAGCCCCTCCTGAACTCAGCACCCCCTAGCCCTGCTGCCTCCCAGGACAGCCCATTTGGTCACGTTTTCAAAGCTTCTTCCTTTCCTTTAACTGAAATCTGCCTCCCTAGAGATCCCGCTAACTGGCTGGGGCTCTGTCCCCTGCAGTAGCTCAGAATGTGACTTATTTCCCTTTCACATGATAACTCCTCGAGTATTTGGAGGCAGCTCTTAAGCCCACTAAGCCAACTCTTTGCAAAGCAAATTATCACCAGAGATGGGGACCATTTCTAGTGAGGACTCCTTTGTTGACCTGCTCAGTTTTCATTAGAGGATGTTGTAATTTTAAAAAAGAAAAGAACAAAAGCCTTTGGAGACCTGTTCCAGCATTGACTTAAGGTGTACTGTAGTGAGCTACATTGCTTGATGCGCCCTATTTAATGCCAGATAAAAGTATTAAAGCAGTAACATTGATAAATACAGTGACTAAGTCTTTGGAAATACTAATAACACACAAAGCTCTGGTGGGGCTAATCAAGGAAAGAAGAAAAGCATATAAAATGTACAGTATTAACTAAAGACCCCAGCAAGTTAAAAACTGTTAGATGATGTCATGAACAACTGTGGTCATAAAATACGAAATATTGAGCAGAGAAGATTGTCTAGGGACGTATAAATATCAAAACTGGCCAAAGGAGAAGAAACCTAAATAAACCAATCACTGTAGCAAATACTGAAAAGATTTCCAAAGTCCCTGTGTTAGGTGGGTCCCAGGAGAGCAGATGCCAGGATGGAATTAGACGGGCAGGAGACGCATTAGGAGAATATCTGTGAAGAATAGAGGGAGGGCCAGTGAGGGCTGAGAAAGGCTTCAGGTCGCGACAGAGGCTGGGCACCATGAAGGAGGGACAGGCAGGAGGGCTGAGAAGGAAGAGACTCAGAGTGCAGCACAGTTCCAATAAAGAAATTCAAATTGCTTTTAAAAATCTGTGCTAACAAAAGAAAAGATACTCAAAAAAAAAATACTCAGTTTGGGAAAGGACCTGGGGCAAGTACAGTCTAAGTAACTGCTAATGAGGGTTTTAATTGCCCACCTTTCAGAGCCCAGTTTATCTCATTAAAAACATTAAAAAACACTTATACCTTTGTGCCCAGCATTTCCCACCCTTGGAATTTCTTTGCTATGAAAAAATAAGAATATGAGCAAATTTTACAATATGTAGATGTTCATATTAGTGTAGTTTTATACTAATTCTAAGAAATTGGTGGCCAGAAATGGTTAATATCGTTAAAATATCCCATTATATATCATTAGACTTTTAGACTTTCATTACATTTTATGAAATGTAAAATATGAATACCGTGATCTTTTATTCTTTTCTTTATCTTACATCGTTCTACAATAAACATGTATTTTATGTCTAAAAAGTTTACAGATAAAAATGCATGTTCAAAATTATATCAGAGAAGAAAAAGATATGAATCATGGCTTAAATAATATGTAGTTTTAAAAATTGAAACTGAAGTAATAGTCAATTCGCAATACATTTTCCCAATTCTATGTACTTATCAAATACATATCTCAGTAGGACAAAAATTGGGACTTAGGATTTTTGCTTTTCTTTCTATTTTTAACAGTAAACATGCTCAAAGAACAAGAAATAAAAAGTAAGAAGTAAAAATAATAATTACAATTTGTGATTTTTAACCAATGCAGAAATATGGTTTTCTTTATATCATTCTTTTCTTTCTATGTTTGTTATTTCTAATACCATATTCCTCTTCTCACTTTTAGAGAAAATAAATCAAATGACCATCATGATAGCGCTGAGACATCAGATCCCTTTATACTGTGATCAACCATAAACATGACCATTTGAGCCATATTTTAATTAGGTTTTCCTATATAAATATTAAATTTTCTTTTCTGGGATTTTAGGATTTAAAATAAATTAAAAGATCTTGCCAATAGTGTTAAATATAGCTACAGTATAATTTAGTTCCATCTTCAGGGTATTGCCATATAATTTTCATCAGTTATGTAATGGCACATTTTAAATGACACAGTCAGTACATTTGGTTTTAGAGTAGTTCCCATTTTACTGTGGCTCCTCATCCCGGACTGCTCCCCCTGCAGTCAGGGCCTCCATGCTTCGCCTTTGATGTCAGCACAAAATTATTTTTCTTGAAGTGGGAATTTAACTCCATATTCCAGAAACTTGAAACTGCCTAGTTTCCTGGTGAAGGGGCATGATATCACCACACCTGTGTTTATAAAGTCTGCCTTAAAAATGTGGGAAATCATACATGGACAGCATATATGATTTAAGAAGTATCTTGATTTTATCACCTATGTTCTTGATTTCGCTTTGATCTTTGTATTTCAAAAATAAGTCAACATTTATTTTTGGAAATTAAGAACCCCTAGGGGCCCCAGCCCGTATTTTGCTTTATAGTTGTTTAGGTGTACTATCAGAATCAAAGGGGTCAGCAGTTTCTTCCAGTTGTTACGGATTTTTATGATCTCACTGGATGGAATATTATTCAGCCTTAAAAAAGAAGGAAATTCTGACACACACTACAACATGGATAAACCTTGAGGGAATTATGCTAATGAAATAAGCCAGTCACAGAAAGACAAGTATTGTATGATCCCACTTACATGAAGTATCTGAAGTAGTCAAACTCATAGAAACAGAAAGTAGATAGAGGGTGTCAGGGGCTGGATGGAGGAGGAAAGGGGAGTTGTTATTTAATGGGTATAGATTTTCAGTTTGAAAGATGAAAAAGTTCTAGAGATTTGTTTCACAACCATGTGAATGTAGTTAACACTATTTAACCGCATGCTAAAAATTGTTAGCATGGTAAATTTTATGTGGGGGGTTTTTACCACAATTAAAATTTTTTTAAAAAATTCACTGGGATATTGAAATGTATACTGAGATGGTTATATATAAATCAGGCTACTCACTAGTGGTCAAAATTCAAAATTAAATGAGATACTACTGTACTTCACTGAATCCAAAATATCATCAATTATAAGATGCACCATTATTTTTATGTGCCTTTAAAAAAAAATGCTGCCAAATAAAGCAAAACACACCCTTGATTGCAATACACATCTATCCCTAATTTCATATATGTTAAACTGTGAAAAATGTGCATCTTAGAATTGGTAAAATAGGGTAAGTTGTGTCTGTCTTGTTAGCAAAAATAAAAAGTTTTAAAATTATACTTATTGATAAGGTTGTGATGAGTGGCTCATTCTCATACATAAGCAATTAAATTGACTCAGCCTTTCTGAAAGCCAGTTAGCAAGATATAATAAGATTAAAATATTTATACTCTACACCTTCAAATTCTTTTCTGTCTTAAGGTAATCATCAGAAATAGAGATTTGTGTGCATGGAAGTTCCCAACAGTGTTTTTTAATAATGAAAAACTAAAAATAACAGATTCTATTATTCTAGGGTAGGTATTATAGTTAAATAATTTATGGTGAACCCTACATAATGCAGTTATATGCCAACATTAAAAAGTATGTTTCTGACTAATTATTGATGATGTAAAAATGCTCAAGGTGAAAATTCAAGATTCAGAATTACACATATATTAATAATATGACTTCAACTAAGTATATACACATATCCATGCACATACAAAAGAAAGAAAGAAAATATACCAACTTCGAATACAGCTCATGTTTTAATGTGTGAATTTTGGAAGATATTTTTGTCTGTAATTGTCTATAGTTTCTAAAATGGTCAAATTTTACTTTGTTAATTACAAAAAAAAAAATACATATTTAAAAGTGAAAGCAGTTTACCAAAATGGCAGAACAGAAGCAATCTCGCTTCACTCCCCATCGGAGAAAACCGAAAACCAATATCCAGCACCAAGATTATCACCAGCAATATCCCAGAACTCAAATTTGTGGATGAGACAATCCCAGGTCTACAGAGAAGTGAAAAAACTCTGAGCAGATAGAGAATAGGACTTCTATATCCACGATGCCCCTCCCCCAATCTGCCACCACATGCATGGAAAATTTTGCTTAGACTCACAGTTTCTACGCTGAAAAAACTGAGATCAAGGCGGACAACCAGCTTCCGAACCATCTTGAGTTCCCTTGCAGGAGAACTATCCCTGCGTCAACCTGCAGGAAGCATTGTGAGTGCCTATGGGGAGAAAACCTCTAAGGGAGCCAGAGATGAGGGAGGTAAGACTAGCACCCTCGGCCCACAAAACTCTTCTCTATCAGCCAAAGGAGATGCCAAATCAGAGTGGCTGTTCAGCAGCACCACACTGTAGGAGGCATGTTTCACAGGTCCCCTGGGCACAAACCACTAGCCAGCCTTCCCACACAGCTGAAGTATCACCTTTGGGGTGCCTCCCATTGGGCAGGGCAGTGCTCTAATCATTTGCTAGAGCCAAGGCAAATCTGGACTTACAGTGTCATCTAGTGCTGAAGAGGAAGTAATGATCTAGCATAAAAGAAATTCAACAGGTAAATTGCAAAGAACCTCTAAACAAACAAATCCAAACACACACACACACACACACACAAAGCCAGACAAGACTGGAATAAATAACTAATTCTTCAGTGCAAAGACACAGGCATATGTCCACAAGAAATAGCAAAGAGGAAACCAAAGGTACAAAACAAGAAGCAAGTGACCAATCCTAACAAGACAGCAACATGTGAGCTCTTAGAGAATTTGAAATAACAGTTTTAAGGAAACTCAGCAAACTTCAAGATAACACAGAAAAACAATTCAGAAATTTATCAGAGAAATTTAACAAATAATTTATTAAAAACTCAAACAAATCCTGGAACCAAGAAATATATTTGCTGAACTAAAAACTGCATTAGAGGCCCTTAACACCAGGATAGATCAAGCAGAGGAAAGAATCAGTGAGCTCAAAGACAGGCTGCTTGAAAATATAGTTAGAGGAGGAAAAATAAAAAGAATGAAAAGGAATGAAGAATGCCTGCAAGATATAGAAAATTACCTCAAAAGAGCAAATCTAAGAATAATTGGTGTTCAAAAGGGAGTTGAGAATAAGCAAGGGCTAGATGGCTTATTCAAAGAATAATAACTGAAGACTTTCCAAACCTAGGAAACGATATAAATATCCAGGAAGAGGAAGAGCAGAGATCACCAAATAGATAAAACCCAAATAAGACCATCCTAAATCATAATCAAACTCTCAAAGGTCAAGGGAAAAGAGAAGGTTCTAAACGCAATAAGAAGAGGGAAGCAAATAACATATAAAGGAGCTCCAATTTGTCTGGCAACAGACTTCTCAGTGGAAACATACAGTCCAGGAGGGAGTGGGATGACATATTCAAAGTTCTGAAAGAAAAAACTGGCAACCAAGAATACTACCCTGCAAAACTATACTTCAAACATGAAGGAGAGATAAGTCTCACCCAGAAAACAAAAACTGAGGGAATTCATCACTGGCAGACCCACCATACAAGAAATGCTAATGGGAGTTCTTCAATCTGAAAGAAAAAAGACACTAACGTGAAAAAATAAAACATTTGAAGGTATAAAACCTACTGGTAAAAGTAAGTACACAGACAAACTCATAATACTATAATTGTGGTATATAATCCACTCATATCTCCAGTATGAAGACTAAAAGACAAATCTTTCAAAAATAATAACTATAACTTGTAAATGATCAGCAATATAAAAATGCAAATTGAGACAACAGAAGTCCGTATGTGGTAGGGGAATGGAGTTAAAATGTAGAGTTTTTTAGGTTTTTTGTTTGTTTCTATTCTTTTCTTTGTGGTAAAAGATAAGTTGTCATATATTTAAAATAATTTTTATGAGATATTTTGTGTAAGCCTCATGGTAACCACAAAGCAAAAACCTATACACTAAAAATAAAAAGCAATAAATTAAAACATTCTCCCAGGGAAAATCACTTAATCACAAAGGAAGATAGTATAAGGGAATAAAGGAGGAGAGAAGTTACAAAACAACTAGAAAACAAGTAACAAAATGGCAGTAGTAAATCCTTATCTATCAATAATGATGTTGAATGTAAATGGACTAACTTCTCCAATTAAAAGACAGAGTGGCTGAATGGATGTAAAAACAAGACCCAACCATGTGCTTCCTGCAAGAAACCTATTTCACTTATAAAAACACACATAGACTGAAAGTGAAGGGATGGAAAAATATATTCCATGCAATTGGAAATTTTAAAATAGCAAGAATAGCTATATTTCTATTAGATAAAATAGAGTACAAATCAAAGACTATAAAGAGACAAAAAAGGTCACTATATAATGTTAAAGGGGTCAATTCAGAATAAAACAATTATAAATATGTATGCACCCAATACTG
>NW_012148563.1:2266672-2266989 GCF_000956105.1 Propithecus coquereli | reverse complement strand
TCACAGCAATTAGGCAAGAGAGGGGTATTTAGGGTGTCCAAATGGGGACAGATGAGATCAAACTCTCGCTCTTTGCTGATGATATGATATTATATGTAGAAAACCCCAAGGACTCATCTAAGAGACTCCTAGAATTGATAAATGAATTCGGCAAAGTCTCAGGATACAAAATCAATACACACAAACCTGTGGCATTCATATATGCCAACAACAGTCAAGCCAAAGATCAAATCAAAAACGCAATTCCTTTTACAATCACCTCAAAGAAAATTAAATATCTAGGAATATATTTAATGAAAGATGTAAGAGACTTATAC
>NW_012148563.1:2250491-2263725 GCF_000956105.1 Propithecus coquereli | reverse complement strand
CCAAAAATCCATTACAACTGATAAACAAATTCAGTAAAGTTGTAGGATACAAAATCAACATGCAAAAATCAGTAGCATCAATCTGAAAAAGGGAACAATCTGAAAAAAAATCAAGAAAGCGGTCCCATTTATAATAGCTATAAAACATACAAAATACCCAGGAATAAATTTAACCAAAGAAGTGAAATATCTCTATATGGAAAACGATAAAAAACTGATGAAAAAGTGAAGAAGACACAAAAAAATGAAAAGATATTCCATGTTTATAGATTGAAAGAATTAGTGAATACTACCCAAGCAATTTACAGATTCAATACAATCTCCAACAATATATCAATAACATTCTTCATGGAAATCAAAAAACGAATCCTAAAATCTGTAGGGAACCATAAAAGAACCCAAATAGCCAAAGCCATCCTGAGCAAAAAGAACAAATCTAGAGACATCACACTGACTTCAAAGTATAGTATAAATCCACAGTAACCAAGAGGGCATGATACTATGATGCTGGTATAAAAACAGACACACAAACCAATTGAACAGAATAGAGAACCCTGAAATAAATCCATGCATTTACATTTACAGCCAACTATTTTTAGACAAAGGCTCCAAGAATATACATTGAGGAAAGGACAGTCTCTTCAATAAATAGTTCTGGAAAAACTGATAACCACATGCAGAAGAATGAAACTAGGCCTTTATCTCTCACCATATACAAACATCAAATCAAAATAGACTACATTTTTAAATCTAAAACCTGAAACTATGAAACTGCTAGAAGAAAACGTTTGGGAAAACACTCCAGGACATTGGTCTAGGCAAAGATTTTTTGGGTAAGACCTCAAAATCACAGGCAACAAAAGCAAAAATAGACAAATGGGATTAGATCAAGCAAAAAAGCTTTTGCACAGCAAAGGAAACATTAACAGAGGGAAGAGACAACCTATAGAATGAGAGAAAATATTTGCAAATCTGACAAGGAATTAATAACCAGAATATATAAGGAATTTAAACAACTCAATAGCAAAAAAAAAAACTCTTATTTTAAAATGGGCTAAAGATCTGAATAGCCATTTCTCAAAAGAAGATATATAAATGATCGACAAGTATATGGAAAAGTGTTCAATATACCTAATCATCAGGGAAATGCAAATTAAAACCACAATGAGATATCATCTCAACCCAGTTAAAATGGCTTTATCAAAAAAACAAAAAATAAAGGACGTTGGCAAGGATGTGGAGAACAGAGAACACTTGTACACTGTTGGTGGGAATGTAAGTGAGTATAGCCACTATGGAAAACTACATGGAGGTTCCTCGCAAGACTAAAAATAGAACTACCTTATGATCCAGCAATCCCATTACCAGGTATATATCCAAAAGAAAGAAAATCAGTATATCGAAGAGATATGTGCACGCCCATGTTTCTTGCAGCATTATTCACAATAGCCAAAATATGGAATCAACCTATCTATAGATGAATACGTGAAGAAAATATGGTATTTATACATAATTGAATATTATTCAGCCATAAAACAAAAAAAAGTCTGTCATTTGCAGCAGTATGGATAAAACTGGGGGTCCTTATGTTAAGCAAAATAATCCAGGACAGAAAGACAAATATCATATGTTCTCATTCATATGTGGAAGAAAGAAGTATTAATTTTTCAGCAGTACGTAATTTGAATGGTATAAAGAGAGTGACTTTTCTCTTTTGTATTCAGTGTGACTTTCTTCAGTTTGCTTTTTTAAATTTTTTTATTTCAAAATATTAAGGGGGTACAAATGTTTTTGTCACAAGAATACCTTGTGTAAGGCTTAAGTCGAGGCTTTTAGTGTTCCCATCACCAGAGTAGTATTCGTTGTACCAGATAGGTAAATATTTACCTCTCCCAACCTCCCCACTTCTTGTTTTCCAATGTCCTTCACATCTCTTTAGGCCCATGTGTGCCCATCATTTAGCTCCCAATTATTAGAGAGTACATGTGGTGTTTGTTTTTCCATCACTGAGATACTTCAGCTAAGATGATGGTCTCCAGTTCCATCCAAGTTGCTGTAAAAGACATTATTTCATTCCTTTTTATAGCTGACTAGTACTATATGGTGTGTGTGTGTGTATTTTCTTTACACACATGCTCATGAATTGAAGGGCACTTGGGTTGATTCCACATCTTTGCAATGATGAATTGTGCTGCAATAAACATTCTAGTATAGGTGTCTTTTTGATAAAATAACTTCTTTCCCTTTGTGTAGATACCCAGAAGTGGGATTGTTGCATCAAATGTTAAGTCTACATTTATTTCTTTGAGGAATCTCCATACAGTTTTCCATAGAGGCTGCACTAACTTGCAGTCTCACCAACAATGTATAAAGAGTTCCTATCTCTCTACCTCCACACCAACATCTATTGTTTTTTTACTTTTTAACAATGGCCATTCCGACAGGGGTAAGGTGATATCTCATTGTGATTTTAATTTGCATTTCCCTGATGATTAGTGATGTTGAGCATTTTTTCATATATTTAATGGCCATTTGTCTGTCTTCTTTTGAAAAACTTCTGTTCATATCTGTTCAAACTTCTTTTTAATGGACTTGTTTGGGGTTTTTTGCTGATTTGTTTAAGTTCTTTGTAGATTCTTGTTATTAGCCCGTTATCAGATATATAGTTTGCAAATATTTTCTCCTATTCTGTAGATTGTCTATTAACTGTGTTGATTATTTCCTTTGCTGTACAGAAGCTTTTGATTTAATTAAGTCCCATTTATTTATTTTTGTTGTTGCCGTATTTCCCTTTGGTGTCTTAGTCATAAATTCTTTGACTAGGCCAATGTCTAGAAAAGCTTTCTTTACATTTTCTTCTAGAATTCTTATGGTTTCATGCCTTACATTTAAGTCTTTTATCCACCTTGAATTAATTTTTGTATATGGCAAGATATAGGGATCCTGTTTCATTCCTCTGCATGTGACTATACAGTTTTCCAAGCACCATTTATTGAATGGGGCTTCCTTTTGCCAGTGTATGTTGTTCTCTGCTTTGTCAAAGATGAGTTGGTTGTAGGTAGATGATTTTATTTCTGGGTTCTCTATTCTGTTCCATTCACCTGCGTCTCTACTTTTATACCAGTACCATGCTGTTTGCGTTACTATAGCCTTATAATATAATTTGAAGTGAGGTAATGTGATGCCTCCAGATTTGTTCTTTTTGCTTGACATTGCTTTGGCTATTTGGGCTCTTTTTTGGTTCAAAATGAAGCATAGAATTATTTTGTCTAGATCTGTGAAATATGCCATTGGTATTTTGATGGGGATTGCATTAATCTGTAAATTGCTTTAGGCAGAATGAACATTTAGGAGTTAGGGAGAATTCCCTCCTTCTCAGTGCTATGGAATAATTTGTGTAGTACAAGTGCCAGTTCTTCTCTGTAGGTCTGGTAGAATTCAGCTGTGAATCAGTATTGTCTGGGGCATTTTTTTGTTGGGAGATTTTTTTATTATTGCTTCAATCTTGCTACTCATTATTGATCTGTTCAGGATTTCTATTTCTTCCTGATTCAGGCTTGGAAGGTTGTGTGTTTCCAGGAATTTATCTATTTCCTCTATATTTTCTAGTTTGTGTGCATAGAGGTTTTGGTAGTATTCACAAATGATGATATTTTGTATTTCTGTGGTATCAGTTGTAATGTCTCCTTTTTTATTTTTGATTGAGTTTATTTGAGTCCTTTCTCTTCATTTGTGGTTAATCTGACTAGTGGTCTGTTGATATTATTTATCTTTTCAAGGAACCAACATTTTGTTTTATTGAACCTTTGTATTGTTTTGCTGTTGTTGTTTCCATTTCATTTAGTTCTGCTCTGAGCTTTGTCATTTCTTTTCTTCTGCTGGCTTTAGGTGTGGTTTGCTCTTCTTTTTCTAGTTCCTTGAAATGTGACATTAGATTTTTAATTTGTGATCTTTCTGTCTTTTTGATATAGACATTTAAGACTATGAATTTTCCCCTTAGAACTATTTTTGCTGTATCCCATAGAGTTTGAAAGCTGTATCTTCTTTTTTGTTCAGTTTGAGAAATCTTTTGATTTCCATTTAAATTTCATCATTGCTCCAAGGATCATTCAGCAGCACATTGTTTAATTTCCATGACTTTGTGTAGATTTGAGTATTCTCTTGGAATTGATTTTCTAGTTTTATTCTACTGTGGTCTGAGAAGGTACATAGTATGAATTTGATTTTTTTGAATTTGTTGAGACTTGTTTTGTGGCATAAGATATGATCAATCTTGGAAAATGTCCCATGTGCTGATGAGAAGAATGTGTATTTGGTAGTTTTTTGGTAGAATGTTCTTTAAATGGCTGTTAGTTCCATTTGTTCTAGAGTCCCATTTAAGTCCAGTGTTTCTTTATTCATTTTCTGTTTCAATGATCTGTCTAGTTCTGTCAGTGGGCTGTTGAAGTCCCTAGCAATTACAATGCTACTATTTATTTCTTTGCTTATTTCTAGTAAAATTTGCTTTATGAATCTGGGAGGTCCTGTGTTAGGTGCATATATACTCAGGATTTTTGTGTCTTCTTGTTGAATTGCTCCCCTTACCATTATAAAATGCATGTTTTGTCCTTTTTCACCTTTGTTGATTTAAAGTCTATTTTATCTGATGTGAGAATGGGTACATCTGCTCACTTTTGGTTTCCATTTGTGTGGAATATTTTTTTCATCCCTCTACCCTAATTCTGTATGAATCCTTGTGAGTTAGATATGTTTCTTGGAGACAGCATATACTTGTGGTGGTTTTTTTAATCCATTCAGCCAATCTATGTCTTTTAAGTGGGGCATTCAGACCGTTCATGTTCAGTGTTAGTATTGATATGTGGGATGTTGTTCTGTTCGTCATGTTGGATGTTACTTTGTTGTTTTGTTTGCCCTCTTGTGTTATTTTTTATTAGAGCTGTGAGCTTTAAACTTGGGGTTTTTTAATACCAGTGGATATCTGTTGTCCTGTTCCTTGTATAATGCAGTTTTGTGTATTTCCTGTAGGGCAGGTATTGTAGTGACAAATTCCCTTAGTGTTTGCTTCTCTGGAAAAGTATTTCTCCATCAGTTATGGAACTTAGTTTTCCAGGATACAGAATTCTTGGCTCTCAGTTGCTCTAAGAAGACTAAAAATGGAGCCCCCGTCACTTCCGGCTTATAAGATCTCTTCTGATAAGTTTGCTGTTAGCCTGATGGCTTTTCCTTTGTAGGTTAGTTGTTGCTTTCTTCTTGAAGCTTGTAGAATTTTCTCCTGCATTTTCACTTTGGCCAGGTTTATGACTATGTGTCTTGGAGATATCCTATTTGCTATGAATCTTCCTGATGTTCAATAACCATCTTGTATCTGCATATTTGAATCTCTGGCAATCCCAGGGAAGTTTTCCTAAATAATTCCCTTGAATAGGTTTTCCATGCTTTTTGCTTTTTCTCCTTCTCCCTCAGATATACCTGTAATTTGTATATTGTCCCACTTTGTATAGTCTTATACTTTTCTGAGTGATCGTTCATTCTTCTGTATTCTTTTTACTGCATCTTTGACTGACTGAGTCAGTTTGAAAGCCTTGTCTTCAAGCTCTGAAATTCTTTCTTCTGCTTGTTCTAGCCTGTTGCTGAGGCCTTCTGTTGTATTTTGAAATTCCCTAAATGACTCTTTCATTTCTTTAAGTTCTAGTATGTCTTTTCTTATGTTGTCTGTCTCTTTAGCAGGTTTTTAATTTTTTTCATTCACGTCCTGATACATTTTTTTGGCTTCTTTATGTTAGTTTTCAACTTTCTCTTCAAGCCCATTGATCTTATTTGCCATCCATATTCTGAATTCCATTTCTGACATTTCGACAATTTCCTGTAGGTTGTGGTCCATTGCTGGAGACCTGTTGTGATCCTTTGGAGGTCTCGAAACAGCTTCTTTTTTCATGTTGCCAAAGTTCCTATTCTGCTTCCTTCTCGTGTCAAATCTCTTCTATCAGCTCAAGACAGATAAGCTTGTAGTGCACCTGATCCCCTCTGCTGGGAACTCTCCTACTTAGTGCAAAGAAACAGAGGTCCCTGGATGGCACACTTGTGTCCTGCTCTGGCTGACGGATCCAGCCGAGATAGGCGGATGTACTGTGAGCATTTAACGCTGTTGCTCTCCTGAGTCTCCTGCCTCACCATTCCCTGTGGTTGTCACTGTAGGTCCCGCATTGCAGAGTGAATTCCCCACCTAGTCCTGTCAGCAGTGGCGATTGTCAGCCTGCGCCAGCTTCAGAGCTGTTCTACTTAGATCTGCAGGCAGTGGTGTTTGTCACCCTTCCGGGCCTGAGCACAGCCCTGCCCATGCCTGTGGGTGGCGGCGATTGTTGCCGAGTGTGGCGTGAGCGCAGTCCTGCCCGTGCCCTTGGCGGCAGCAGCTGATGGCCTGCCCCCGCCGAGGGCTGCCCGGTCAGATCCGCAGATGGCAGTGTTTGGCTGTGCACCAGCTTGAGGGCAGCTCCACCCACGCCCACAGGTAGTGGCGATTGTTAGCTGTTGCTGGCTTGAGAGCTGCCGGTTCCGAGCCCCTGGCCGCAGCGTTTGTCAGCCGGTGCCGGCCCGAGCCCCGCCCCGCCCTCATCTAAAGGCTGCGGCAGTTGTTGGCCAGCCCAGGTCCCCGGGCAGCAGTGCGGCACAGGGCACCTGCCCACCGGGCTCGGGAGAGTGCCCGGCCTCCCCGCTCCCACCCCCCGCCCCAGACCGGCAGGGCCGAGGGGAGCAGCAACAGGCCTGACCCCTGGGCGGAGGCAGCGCTCTGGGTCGAGTTTTAAATGGCACCAGCCGCAGCACCCCGGGTTTGCGAGCCGGTGGTCCCCCCTGTGCGCGCTCTCTGGAGCAGTGTCTCTGCACAGCCTCCAGGTAGCTCCTTATGTCAGCCCTGTGGCCCTCTGCAGTGGAGGGTCCCCCGCGGGTTGGAGCCCCAGGACTCTCCCCTCTGTGCCTTCCCCACGTGTGCGCTCGTCTTCCCTGTGCACCTCCAAACCAACCGCAGAGCAGGTCGCCTCTCTACCTTCTCCTGCACGTTGGGTGCCTCCTGTCACCTCTCTGTGATTCACAGTGCTCTGTCTTAGAGGATGGATCTGAAGGTGACACCCACTCCCCACCTTCACAGCGCATGCAGACTGCTTGTAGGCCACCATCTTGCCCCTGTCTGCTTTTGTTTAAGGATGTCTTTGCTCACTATTACGTGTTCTACTGAAATTGTACACCATTGAGCAATAATGGATTCCATTTGTAAAAGAATGTTGTCTTCTGTTCACTGGCTGATAACCATAAAAAAAATCCATTACCCTAAATCCAAGAAATGTTTGTGATTGAATATATTTTCCACTATATCACTGATTAAGATACTGCCTACTCATTTTAAAATTTCCTTTTTTCATTATTTCATTTTGTCGCATTATGCCAATGTATAAACCATTGACTTATCTGATCAAAACTGTATTTGTATCTTTATGAGAAGGTTGACATATTTCCAGGAGTGACTATTTAGTAACTGAAGCCAGAATTAGAGCAAGGGACATCATTAGGCCTTCAATTCCTCACCAAATGTTTCTTTTAGCATTGTCATATAAATTATTTTTTTTTTGGATATTGCCATTTTAAATATTTATATTCTAAAATCTACAAAGAAAAATAAATAGCACTCTAAAAATTCATGTGCAGTTATTTTAATTGGCGGAGCCAATGGAGTGGATCAAGGAGAAGGAAACTTAATGAATGTAATACATTTCATTCTGCGGATCCCTTTGAAATAATTTGTCCTGCAGTCATGACCATCCTATATTTTATGTTACCCTGCAGCTATCGTGTTTGCATTATAATAAAGAACACTGGGGGAACACTTATTAAAGAGGAAGACCTACCACTTTTAAATGCATCAACTAAATCCTGAAAGCACCGTAAAACCCTGTTCACTTTCACATTCTAACACGAAGCAAGCTATATTCTAAATTATTTTTTGCCCAATAAATTAGACTTCTTTCTTATTAACAAATAACCCCAAGTACGAGCTTAGGCACCCAGACAAGCAGGACTCCCTTGCCAGGGTCCACGTGGAAAAGCTCGGTGCGTGTTGTAACTGCGCTTCTGTTGCTCCCAGAACAGGGGGCACCTCTTTGGGAATCGCTGTCAGAGCCAAAGTGAGCAAAGAATCTGAATGCAATGCTCTTTTATGATCACACTTTAATTTCAACCAAAACCGTGTGGTCCAGCTCGGTCATGTGTATTATTCATCATATTTGGCTCCAGGTGACCCCTGATTGTTTCCAGAAAATAAATGTATTCTCAAAAAATATATTTGCTATGATTTGTGGGGTTTTGTTTGGCTTTGTTTTAGTTTTGTTACATTTTTTAACTGCAGGTGAGCTGTTCCCTAAGTGTCTTGTGGGGAAGCAGTATCCTAGAAATGAGTGCAAGTCTCAAGGCACCAGCTTTGAAGGGTGGGGGGGCCAGCTGGGAGCACGTCCTGTAGAGGATGACAGACCTAGGTGCAAAGCCCAGCCCTGCAATGTGCCAATGAAGGGACTTAGAGTGACCCATTTACCCTCCCTGGGAGCCTCAGTTTCTTCTTGCATCAGAGCAGGTTAGTGCTACCCCTTGCACAGGGCTGTTACATTGTAGGTGAAGCCTCGCCTGTGCTTGGGATAGGATTTGCCTTCAAGAAATGCTGGTCGATGTTCATTGTCTTGAAAAATTATAGTACGTTGTCGTGATAACTGACTGATATCATACAGTAGCAAACTATTATGAAGTATGATAACTTTTTCATGCAACAAAACAAAATTTTTCAAAATAAATTGTTGCATAAAATAAATGTGCAACCAATTTTAAACTATAAAATGTCTTGGCCTTTGTTATTACATACTACTAAATTTATGAACTGGAAATTTGTTAAAAGTATGATCTTGAAAAGCAATGGGTTTGGAGCAGCTCACAGGGTTTGAGTGTAATCTGCAGCTGTCTTACCTATCTGCAAGGGGGAAAATTCTGGAGATACCTAAGACAGTGGACAGTGGTTGCTGCCCACACACACAGCCTGTGTTGTTGCACCCGAAAAAAGTTGCAAACACAACAAACGGTGTGTCCTGGCAAAGCTGTGCCGGCAAGGCTGTCAGATGCCCTGAGTAAGAACGTGGGAACTCAAGAGAGGATACCTGAAGAGTCTTTGTGATTTCAAAAGTCCACTTCAAGAGGCTTTGAACAAGAAGGAAAAGTTACCATTATCTTTTCTATTAAATGAGATTTTACTAAATTTTATTAAATGAGTCTAGTTACTTAGGAGCCTTTGGTTTGATTTCAAGTTTTTCCTTCTTATTATTCTGTTTTATTCTTGTCCCGGGTCTCCAGGTCATCAGAGACTAAATGACGAAAAGAATTATCTTTCTTACCCTCCCTTTTATCCCCTGAGCCCAGGATTCCTTTGTCTGCATTGTAGGGCGGGACATCTGCCTTTATTTATGGGGGCTCTTGGCAAAGACCTTTAATGCAGCGTAGCAGAGTGTGGTTAAGGCTAAGAACTTTGGTGCCAGCCTTCCTGGGTTCAGATTCCAGTTCTACTGTTTACTAGCTATATGGACTTGGGCTGGTGCCTTGACTCTTTATGCCGCAGTTTCTATATGTGCAAAATGAAAATACCAATAGGACCTAGCTCTTAGATTTGTGTTAAGTATTAAAGAAATTGGTATCTGTAAGGCATTTAAACCAGTGTCTGGCAGTAGCACACAGTAAGTACTACGTAAGTGTTAGGCTTTATCATTTTTTTCAAATAGCTCATAATCATGGATTCAGATGCTCACATCATTCATAATTCAAAAATGCTTATTAAATTACTATCTTTTACCTATTTAAGTTAGGAGAGATCAAAAAGTCTAATGTCTCAGTGTTGGCAAGGTATAGAAACACAGACGTTGTCATTCACTGTTGGTGGGGAGAGTAGATTATGCAACCTTTTTGTAAGGCAGTTTAGCATTATCTATTAAAATTACAAATGTACGTTTTAAAAACTCTGATCTATCATACCCATAAAAAAACATTTTTAAGCCAGAGGAAACCTATTAGCAGAGAGAGGCAAAAAAGCGCAGAGAGTAACAACAGGGACTCCAGAGAGAGATGCCTCAGGCCACAGCCCCTGTCTGCCACTTCCCAGCAGTGTGACCCCAGGCAAGTCCCTTGACCTCTCTGTGCCTCAGTTTCCTCGTAGATAAAATGATGATAATAATGCTACCTAGTAGCATAAGGCTATGATGCGGAAAAAATGAGTTAATACTTTTAAAGCACTCAAAATAGTGCCTAGGGCTGAGCACGTTAGCTCAGGCCTGTAATCTTGGCACTCTGGGAGGCCGAGGCAGAGGATCACTCGAGGTCAGGAGTTCAAGACCAGCCTGAGAAAGAGCGAGACTCCGTCTCTACTAAAAATAGAAAGAAATTAGGCGGACAACTAAAAATATATAGAAAAAATTAGCTGGGCATGGTGGTGCATGCCTATAGTCCCAGCTACCCAGGAGGCTGAGGCAGGAGGATCGCTTGAGCCCAGGAGTTTGAGGTTGCTGTGAGCTAGGCTGACACCATGGCACTGTAGCCTGGGCGATAGAGTGAGAATCTGTCTCAAAAAAAAAAAAAAAAAAAAAAAGTGCCTGGCAAACTCTATGTGCCATCAAAGTGTTCATTTTAAAATATTTTTAATGAAAGACCACAAAAGTACCAGATTAGGAGTCAACCACTAATCAGTTATAAGCTCAACTAAACCCTCTTCTAACCCAGTCCCTAATTAAGCAAATTTTTAAAATACTAAACAATTTTTTTTTTTTAGAAATGAGGCTTAACAGGCTAGCAAATTTTTTATTCTTTAATGGTTTTGTACCCACTAAAAGTGTGGCATCTAAAATAAGGATTTACCATAGCTTTACAATGAGCAGAAGGCAAAAGAAAATCACGGGCTCCAGCTTGCTGTACAATCTTTCTTTCCACTTCTCCTGCTGGGTTTATCTCTGTGAGTAGGTATATTGTATAAACACAGATACATAAATATAGATATATTACTCTGAAATGAAATGATGAAACAAAATGACTGATTTTAATAAACTAAGAAACACTTCCCTCTCCACACGATCTTGAAATGGACCCACTGAAGAGCAGAACATTCCGCGGCATGAGGTCTTCCATGTGCAAAATTAGAGCCAGGGCGTGTGGTGAGCCCAGTGATCTGACCGCACGAGCACCTCTCAGTGCTTCCTGATGAACACTGGCGTGTCCAGGACGGCCACGGAGCTAATTAATCTCTGCTCTGATGATGGCAAGACATTTTACAAGACGGCCGTTGGCTGGGAATAGATGTCTTCCCTGTCCCTGGCTGCTCCGTCTTCCCCTTCGGTGACAACAAAGGACCATGAAGAACAACACCCCCCCAAGACAATGAACATCCCCAGAAAATTACCAGCATTAAATCACTTATTTGCAAGTATATTTGTGACTGATAAATTGAACAGACTTTCATGTGGACAAATGTCCATTTTCTCTTACTAATTTGAACAAGGATTTTTAAAGACAAAGCCCATCAAACATTAGATAAGCATTTTAAGTTAATGGACCGTGTAGTCCTATTTCCCCACAAACTCAGGAAGCATCATATTATGTCCTATTTTTACAGCAGCATCAATTATTAATATGTATATTTTTGCTGACAGAGGACCTTGCTATAAATGTAGGTTTCGTTATCCCGTTCTGGGTCATTAACTCCAGAAAGCTTGTAAATATAATGGTTTATTCACATGGGAAGCCTTCATTAAGATGCATTATTCTACAGCTGATGTATTTCAATATATAGTGTACTATCGTGTTCTCTATCTCTCTTTAATATTCGTAATTTATTTTTAAATGAGTTGCTGTTTATGCGGCAAGTTAACAAATTTGAATTCCATATGACCAAAGTTGCTAAAGAGGAAAAGATGTTTTAGCCCAAAGGAAAAGCTGCTCATTAACATAGGACCTAAATATGTTATAACCTTTAAATTTGAAAGCAACTAGAGAAAGAAGCTACAAATGACCCAAATGTATTTTTGTCAGAGAAAGACTATATCAAGGAACACGCATGAATACACACGTATTAACGGCACAGCATGGTGTGATAGGAGAAACGCCGGACTGAGAGGACCGGGAAAACTTATTGCCGGCTGCTCCGTGAACATGTAGTGACGGGAAAGTCACTCAGTTCTGAACCTCCGTTTCCTCATCTGTTCCATGGGGTAGTCATGTCCTTGTTTCTGCGTCAAAAAATGGCTGTGGACATCCATGAAGAAATGCAGTGAAGGAACAGTAGGACAGAGTGCCCTGCCAACGGGCTTGTTGTGAAAGTCCAGCGAGAGCTGAGTGTTTTCTGTTTCACTCACTCACAGATCGTGGACGTGTTGGGAAGTTTGCTGGACTCTTCTCAGAGAGCCATTGACAACACGCAAATCAGAGTCGCCTACTTACTCACTCGTGTTTAGGGATGAAAGGAGAAAAGGCCCAGCTAAAATACAGTTTGTATACATCTACAAAGGAAATCTACAAATAACAACAGGAACAATGTAATTGAGGGTAATTCACCGGACAGCAGAGAATCATAACATTAATGCAAGACTTCAGCACCATTTTACAAATTCATTGGAGGCAAAGAAATTGGATCATTTGTTGTAGACATCCATGTTGACATCTTCACAAAAACAATTACCTTTAAAATAGCCGTTGGAAAGATTGATGCCTCTACATGAATTATGAACTTCTATTTTATACACTTAAAATGAAAAACATTACTTGGAAGATAGAAGAATTAGATTTTTTAATGATCAAATAAAGGAAATTTTTGTTTCTTAATTTTGACACAAAATATGTAATATGAAGAAAAGTCATGCTTTTGAGTACCTGTATACTCGATTAGGTCATTTGTTGTTAGCAGTGTTCTTTAAAATGATTCTGTAATTCTCATTCTTTATTTACTTTTAAAGTAATTGGAGGGGTTTTTGTCCCTAACATAAAAGCTGTATGTTCTCATTTTACTAAACGTAGGAAATTGGCTTTCCTTAGGTTTCCTAATGCATATATTTATAAAGCATTAGATGTGTGATTTTCTTTTTCCCCACTGGCTTTATGGCATTAAGTGGACACTGTATTCTAACATCTCCATTGTGAAATCCCTCCCAACTTCAGAAGTTCATAGGTGTTT
>NW_012148563.1:2242712-2250441 GCF_000956105.1 Propithecus coquereli | reverse complement strand
ACACAAAATACGTAATATGAAGAAAAGTCATGCTTTTGATTACCTGTATACTTGATTAGGTCATTTGTTGTTAGCAATGTTCTTTAAAATGATTCTGTAATTCTCATTCTTTATTTACTTTTAAAGTAATTGGAGGAGTTTTTGTCCCTATCATAAAAGCTGTATGTTCTCATTTTACTAAACGTAGGAAATTGGCTTTCCTTAGGTTTCCTAATGCATATATTTATAAAGCATTAAATGTGTGATTTCCTTTTTCCCCACTGGCTTTATGGCATTAAGTGGACACTATATTCTAACATCTCCATTGTGAAATCCCTCCCAACTTCAGAAGTTCATAGGTGTTTCTTAGAGATTGTGTGTGTGTGTGTGTGTGTGTGTGTGTGTGTGTGTATGTGTATGCTTGTTATATTTAACTATTTAATCCGTTCAAAATTTATTTTGGTATATGACATTGGTTGAATCTTTAAGGTAATAATTTTTTCCTAATTGATTTAAATTTATAGTTTTGCTAATGTCTATTGTAAATAAGGTCTTGAATTTCGTCATACTCATCTTTCACAGCTTTTGAAATGGACTTTAATGTTGTTCTCTTATCCCCAGAAGTTTCTTTACACTGCAGCTCCCTAGCATTCCCGGGTTTCACACACTTGGTTATTGGCGCAGCCTGGTGTGATGATGACAATCAAAGTAGGAACCACAGGAAACATCCACTGAGCACTCACTCCACCCCAGGCTCTGTAGCAGGGCTTTACAGAGTGCTGTGTTCAATCTTCACAGCCTAATGCTGTTTCTGGATTAAAGGGGAGGAAACAGATTTAGGAGATGAAGTGCCTTGCACAAAATCACAGATGTAGCCAAGATTTAAACACAGACATTCTGTCCCAAAATCCTACAGCAAGGCTTTGGATCAGATAAACTAAGGATTGTTTCCTGCCTTTTCCATTTGCCAGCTGTGTGAATTTGGAAAAGTTGATTAGCCTCTCTAGTTCATTTCCTTATATGGCGATAATACCTGCCTGGCTGGATTGTTGTAAAAGGGCTAGGAGATTATTTCTTTAGAGTGAGTTGTGCTCAGTAGGAGCTCGGGAAGTGATGCCGGCATTTTCTTCTTTGACTCCTCTTTAAACAACTCCTCCTCCATCATCTTGGTCATCATCATCATTTTAGTCTTTGCAGGCTGTGTAATCTCTGTCACAATGTGAATGTTGTCATCATGGTGTGAACGTAGACATAGACCATTAATGAATGGTTGTGGCTGTGTTTCAATAAAACATTATTTACAGAAATATGCAATAGGCCATTTTGACTCATCAGCTATAGGTTGCCAAACCCTGCTCTAGCACAGTTAATATTTCCCAAACGTGGGTAATTATCAGAATCACCTGAAGATTTTCCAAAACTACTAATTTCTTGGTTCTACCTTGGTCCTACCTTAGAACTGGGAATCTGTATTTCTTAAGGTCTCTAGAATTTCAAGGAAAAGGAGAATTTGGAAAAAGTTCCTCACTGGTATATTCAGAAATATTTAAGGATATGTTACACATAAAAAAAATTTCCCCATAGTGGCTACTAAAAACAAAAAAAGGAGCAAATGTAAAATAAGAAAGAATTTTGAGAAAATAAAATCATTCCAATAAAAGTAAAACAATAACAATAATCACCCCAAAATTTATAAATAAATCTAAATAACAAATAGACGTAACAAAAGTCAAATTAGGTCTGGAAGGTAAAATTAAAGAAATGCCCTGTAATGTAGTGCAAATAGACAAAGGAGAGATGGAAAATATAAAAGTTCAGAGTCATGAAAGATCAATCTGGTAGTCTGGCATTTATTTAATATTTGTTGTAGAGAGAGAAATGGAGAAAAAGAAATAACAGAAGGAAAATTTGCAGAATTGAACACGTAATTCTTTATAATGAAGGGACCCGCCAAAATAGAATATGATGAATGAGGAAATGCCTACACCTAGAACCATTCTGATGAACTTTCTAGACACATTTTGATGAACTTTCAAAACTCAAAGGGTAAAGCATCATAAGAGCTTTCAGAGGGAAAAACAGCTTATCTACAAAGGAATAGCAATTGAACTTGCAACAAGTTAGTCACTGTCAGCTCTACATATCAGAAGTATTCTCCAAGGGAACTGCCAAACTGCCATTAAATTGGGAGGGCCAAATAAGACATTTTTAGAAATGCAATTACTTAAAATATTTACAGGTAGACATATTCATTCTGAAAGTTATACTCAAGGATATGCTTCAGCAAAAGGAAAACTGAATACAAGAAAGAGGAAGAACAATAAACAGAGAGTCAAGGACAACTTATGGTTAAATTTAAACAGTTCCTTATTAAAAAAATTAATCACAATATATGATTATAAAATGAGAGATTGAGGGAAGAAAAGAAAACACATGCAGAGGTCTAGACTTGTTCAAAGAACCTCTAGATAATGATAAATTCTAGACAAAGATAGAAATATAGGTATTAATTAACATGTTAAAATTTTGAGAATAACTGGTAGAAGATTAAAATAAGATGTATCATTTTCAAACTATTAGATGACAAGAATGAACAAAGCTAACTCCATACACCCAACAGAAGGTAGAAAAGGAAAAACAAACAACAAAGTGATAGAAAACTTAATATGGCAGGATTAGCTCCAAATGTTTCTTCCATACAATGAGTAAAATTTTTCTTTTCTATAATTCTCAGAGTGAGTTTTTAAAAATCCAGGTATATACTGTTGACAAGAGAGAAACCTCAAACATATTGATGCTAAAAAATTCAACACAAAGGAACATAAAGAGTTACATAAGGGACTTTTGGTTAAATGGGCACAGTAAACACCCACTTAGCTTTGCTCCTTCTGTATCTTTGTATTTCTTATGTACCTTTGGTAGGACACCATTGGAGATGTTGACATATCTGATTAGTTTGTAATATCTTTTACCAACTCTGTCACTTATATGATCTGAAATCTTGTTGCCTATATTTTCAGGATCCACCTCCTTTCTTTAATGAAGTCAGCACTACGATAATCCAGGCCGAAAGGGTGAACCGTCTGCGGGAGGAGGTGCAGATGAAGCATGAAGAGGACTACAAGGAAGCCATGGTTACAATCAAGGAAAACCTGAAATTAACAGAAGGTCCAGACATCAAGGAGAGCCTTCAGGACCAGATCCGGCACTGGTTCATCGAATGCAGGTGAGCATGAGCTGCACAGTGGTATATCCACACAGTCTCTTCTTTAGTGGTTGAGCTTATTGTATGTGTTTAAGCACAAAAGCATGTTGATACAGAGTCACGATGTTTCTTTGGCTTCGTTTTAGAAAAGTGAAATGCCAAAGCTAAGAATTCAGAAATTAATTTGTTGACAAAATTGCTCTTTGTCTTGTTTTTTTAAAAATATGGAAATATGGTCCACACAGTGCTTCTGTGACCACATGGAATGGAACATCGTGGGTGGATGGCAGACCCACAATGGTAGAACTTCACAGGCCAGGTCTGTCTGAAAGCCAGGGGACCCTGGAACCCCTTCTGGGACCTGAATGGCCTCTCTATTTGTAAGAGGCTTGAGATTCTTGATCACAGTTCATCTCTGTCATAACCTTTGAGGCAGCTGCTGATTCCTGGGTCTCGACACCTGGCCCCCAGGTCTCCCTGAAATGACAAGTGTGGAGGAGTTCTGGGGACAAGGCTCCAGGCTATTCATATATTAAGAGTCTTCTTTAACACTCTTAAATGTTAAACAATTTAAAACTTGTTTACAAAAGATGGTTTTTAAAGATATTCTTTATTAGAGTGTATTTCCACGCAGTAGAATAAACACTTTATAGGTAACCTAATTAGAGAAGTTTTTAAATCAATTTTATTTCGAGAGTGGAAGAACAGAGGAGAATGTTGCAATCAGTCCAGAAGCCATCTGTTTCCTTGAGTGGGTATTGTGCCCTATCAGGTCCCAAGATGCATGGACACCATCTCTGTTAGTTCATCAGGACCAGAAGATGTAACTGTTGGCAATAGAAAAATCAAACTTCCTCTCGAAAAATCTATTAGGTTTTATGTCTGTGGTAGGCAGCCTCTAAGCAGGCCTCCAGTGATCGCCCTGCCCCCGGAGTGTGATATACCCCTAGTAATTCACTCCTAAAGGAAAGGACATGGCAAAAGTGATGGGATATTGCTTCTGTTTCCTCTCCCGGTCTCTTGCGTGTTTTTCCCTTCGCTGGCTCAGAGGAGTCAGCCACCACGGTATCCGCTGCCCCGTGGAGAGGCCCACGTGGCAAGGAGCTGAGGAGGGCTCCCAGGCTACAGCCAGCAAGGCATGGAGTGCTTCATTCCAGCAGCCTGGGAAGAAGTAAATGCTTCCCCAACCACATGTGTCGATGTGGAAGCAGACCCTCCCCCAGGTGAGCCATCAGATGAGACCACAGTCCCACTGACACTGATTACAGCCTTGTGAGAGACCTTGAGGCAGAGGCGCCAGCTGAGCCACATCTGGTACCCTACCTGAAGAAGCTGGGACACAATGAATGTTTGACATTTCAAGCCACTAAGGCTTGGGTAACTTGTTATGCAACAATAGATATTTAATACATATCAATTACTTTTCGAATGATTTAGAAAAATCTACACTACTAGAGTTCTCTTGTGGTAACTTTATGTGGGATCTTAACGCACTATTTCCTTAATACTGATATTTTATAACAAGGTTTCTTTATGAATGTTTGATGTAATAGTTACATCCTTTTGATTGGAGGGTTCTGTCCTTTCCTACGAATACAATTTTAAAATACTGATGATTTTTAAAAATTCAAAATTGATTAAATTTGTGAGTTTTTATTTTTATATCTTACTTATCAGGGATATTTTATGGCACAATGGGATATTTTGAATGGGAGGGATATTTGACATTGCGTAAATTCACGCAAGTAATAATAAGGACGAGACCGAGGAAAGCCGTTGACAGGGAAGGAGGTATAGACATGGTCTTATCCTCTGTTTTTCGTCAGTTTCCTCTTTGTGTTGGTTTCATGGTGTGTATATTTGTCAAAACTTACCAAATATTAGCAGTTTTTTGTATGTCAGTTATATCCCCATGAAGCCGTTAGATCATCACGGCACTAGTAGGATGTCGGCAAAAATGCCAGTGCTTTAGTTCTTAAGAGTAGCGTGTTATTCTGTCATCCAGGGTCCCAAACCCTGGTTTTCTAGTTGCTATCCTTGTTCTCAGACTCTCAAGAATCTTGCCCCATTTTCCTACTCCTTACGGCATCTGACTAGGAAGGAGGGTCCACATCCCCACACCTGGGGACTGGGGCAAGGTGTGAGCAGTGTCCAGACATCTTGTTTACCGCACCCTGGCCGGTTTCTGCAGGTATGTGGGGCAGCAGCTCTGGGCCGCCCAGCAGTCCTTGGGGGCCCTTCTGCAGCCCTGGTTTCTGCAGTCTGCCCATAATCACGGGTACCAGCAGTCCAGGCCTCTCGTGTCTGAGCCCTGCCCTGCTGGCTCTCTCGGGACCTCCATGTCCCCCTGAGCATAGGTGGTGCAGGCCCAGGTCTCAGGGGACCATCCAGCAGGTCCCCTCCACCTCACTGCCATCGACCCCACACCAGGCTGCACAGATGGGGAGACGGGCACCACCCACAAGTTCAGAGAGTCTCCTCAGCACCGCCCGGGCGTCCACAGGCCCTCCTTAGTGCCACCCAGGTGTCCACAGACCCTCCTTAGTGCCTCCTGGGTGTCACAGACCCTTCCTGGTGCCCCTCGGGTGTCACAGGTCCTCCTCAGGCACTCTGGGGTTTCTGCTGGGGTCTCAACATTCACCCCCTTTCACTGAGACCCTTGGGGGGTGGGCTCAAGGACTTAGTTGGTGTCCCCAGTCTCACCTCCTCCCTTCCCTTCCCCACCACTTTGCCCACCGACTTGTTCAAGCTGAGAATGACTCCTGTGAGTCCTGTCTCCTGCTGGAGCTCTGCAGAGCCCTCCCCTTTCCTCCTCCAGTCCTACTGTGCAATGATTAAGAGGCAAACTGGAGTCATTGCTTCCTGCAAAATCTCTGTGAAACCTTGGGCGAATCCTTTAACTTCTCTGTGGGTCAGTTTCTCATCTGTGATACGAGGACAAAAATCAGCCCATTTCCTGTGCTTGACCTGAGCGTGGGCCGTGGTCATTTCCACCGCACTGGAACCATCTGCCTCCAGTGCCCTCCGCACATAAACTGCAAGTCCAGTTAGGCCTGTGCTGGTGCTGAGAAGAAATTGGTATATCAATTTCAGGAAGAAGCAGTGAATGGTGCAAGCTAATGGTATTGCAGTTTTTCATTCTTATGCAATTGCATAATTGTATCTGGAGAAAATATATTAGTTGAAATGATTTTGTGCAACTGCAGTCACAGAAATTTAGGTGTTGTTTCAAAAGAATTAAGTCTTCTGATTAAATCACTTTGATTCATACTTAAAACCTTCATTTTCATAGTTGACAAGGATGACATGCCCTACGTTCATGAACTTCCCCTCTTTTCTCATGTGTCAGAGAATAGCTATTCAAAGATATATTTCCTATAAATGAAATGATTCTTTAAATTTATATAGACATTTTAAAATTCAGTTTATTAAGTGACAGAACCAAGGTGAAAGTACTATGTACAATTATAACCCCAAATAAGTTAAAATATACATACACATATATTCAAAAACACATTTAACTTATTAAATATATGTTTGTACATGCCAAGAAAATTTCTGGAAGGATACACCAGAAACTGTTAGCATGACTACCTCTAGGAGCTAAAGTGGGGAGGGGGGGTTTACTTTTTATTTTTATTTTATATTATTCTGTATGAAGTCTTTTTTTTCGATAAGTACTATCTTTATAATAAAAACCTAAGTTACAAAATATATTAGAGGAAAAAGAAAGAAAGTAATCAATTTGGGTTGATTTTAAATTCTTAAAACACCCTAATTTTAGGAAAGTAGATTAATGCAATAACTTGGACACTCTTGGAAATGGTCTTTTGATAAAAGTGCAGGGAGACCTGGGGCTGCCGTGACTGTGAGTCGTTTTCCCACCTGAGGTCCCTACAGGGCCGTGGGAGACTTGGGCATGCCTGGATGTCATCCCGGGTGTGCCTGCTCCGTGGTTGCAGGGTTCACGGGCTTCCTTGGAAGATCCAGCCCCGCCGACCAGTCCCTTTGGGAGCACTGCCCCAACACTGTGGAGGCCAGTTAGTCGTCCTTGTGGCTGTGCTGGCAGAATTCACAAAGATACAGAAATTCCTCTTTCCAAAGTCATACAAGGCCCAGGGTGCATTTATTTTCATAATTGGATTATATTTATCTGATTGACTTTGATAAAATCCTTTTTCTTGCTTTTTTAAATGCAAGGCAAATAAAAAGCAAATATTATCTTTCGCAACATGAAACATGATCAGTCCTCAAAATAAATCCCAGTAGGACACACAATGACAACTCAATAAATTATTGAAACTTTCAATTATTAATAATATATGTTCCCACAATTCAGAATACTTATTTAATCGGAACTTATATTTGCCAAAAATTGTTTTTAAGTCAATCTTATTTTACATGAAGTATTTTTTTCTAATGTTAAAAATAATGCAAGCTTATTGTAGAAAATTTGCAAGATAGGGTTTAAAGAAGAAGATTTAAATCATATATGATTTTAGTATATAGAGATATTGTAGCTACTGTGAAAATTCTTGATAAATT
>NW_012148563.1:2231687-2242567 GCF_000956105.1 Propithecus coquereli | reverse complement strand
TAAGGAATTGATTATAATCTTTTTTAATATTTTGCGAAATTGACAAGAGAAAAATGCTATCTCAGTAATCTTTTAATTTGCATGCATTTTATTAATAGGAGAGATTAAAGAAACTTTTGGGTTTTTTTGTCAATAGCGTTTCTTCTTCCGTTAAATACCCTGTCATTTATCTGCTTCCATTTGTAGTGTTTTTTTCCTTAAGTAATCTCTAAAATGTAGTTGTATATATTACAGACAATAAAGCTTTTCAAATTATTGCAATAACTACTTCCAAGTTTACCTATCATTTGTCTTTTATTTTTTAACTGGCCTGTAGGAAAGTCAGAAGGCGAGGGAGGGCGAGAAACAGAGCGAGAGACAACAGAGGCACCGAGAGCCAGGTGCCCATTTTCCACCTCTGAGGGCACCACTTCCCTGACCTAACCCTTGTCCTTGTCACCTGTAAAAGGCGGACAGCAACAGTTCCTGCCGCCCAAGGTTGCTGTGGGGATTAAGTGAGATAATGCAAATAAAATACTTGGGCCCCACAAATCTCTTGTTGAGGTTATGAACTTTATATTTATTTTTCCTATTTGAAATGAGATTTTCCCCAATATCCTTCTCTCTTATTATATTTGCACACCTCTCTGTAGTTTGTGCGTCACCTAACTGAACTCTCACGTTAGCTCTCTTAGTTCTTCTGCTGATTCTCTTGGATTCCATGCCCTTCCTCTGGTGCTTTTTTCTTTGCTTCACACTTAAGCTCTTGGGGCCTAGAATTCTCTGGATTGTGTGACAGTTGTGTTTATTGTCCTTTGTACAGGATGAACTATTTGAAGTAGCTATTCTTGTTAAATTTTGCAATTTTGGAAACATGATTTCAGTTGGTGGGTGCTTCAGTGCTCGTCAAGATCTTCCTCGACTCAACCTTTCTTTGTGTTAGGAATGTTCCAATTCCACTCTTCTAGTTATTTTAAAGTATACCCTAACTTATTGTTGATTATGGTCACCTTGTTGTGCTATCAAATATTGTTCTTTCTGTCTACTCATCTAACTATATTTTTGCACCCATGAACCATCACCACTTCATCCCCCACTCCCCACTACCCTGCCCAGCCTCTGGTCACCATCATTCTACTCTCTGTCTCCAGGAGATCAATTGTTTTAATATTTAGCTCCCACATATGCATGATAACACGCGAGATTTATCTTTCTTTGCTTGGCTTATTTCACCTAACAATGTCCTCCAGTTCCATCCATGTTGTTGCAAATGGCAGGATTTTATTCTTTTTATGGCTATATGACATTCCATTATGTATATGTACCACAACTTCTTTATCCATTCATCCATTGATGGATACTTAGGTTGAGTCTATATCTTGGCTGTTGTGAATAGTGCTGCAATAAACATGGGAGTGCAGATATCTTTTCAATATACTGATTTTCCCTCCTTTAGATACATACCCAGCAGTAGGATTGCTGGGTCATATGGTAGTTCTATTTTTAGTTTTTCAAGGAACCTCCATAGTGGTTGCACTGATTTACATTCCCACCAACGGTGTAAGAGGGTTCCCCTTTCTCCACATCCTCACTAGCATCCATTATTGCTTGTCTTTTTGGTAAAAGCCATTTTAACTGGGATGAGAATGATATCACATTATAGTTTTGATTTGCATTTCTCTGATGACTAATGATGTTGAGCATTTTTTCATATCCTTGTTGGCCCTTTGTATGTCTTCTTTTGAGAAATGTTTATTCAGATCCATTGCCCATTTTTTAATTGGATTATTTGATTTTTTCCTATTGAGATGTTGCAGGTCCTTATATATTCTAGTTATTAATCCCTTGTCAGATGGATAGCTTGCAAATATTTCCTCCAGTTCTGTGGGTTGTCTCTTCACTTTGTTGATTGTTTTCTTTGCTGTGCAGAAGCTTTTTAGCTTGATGTTCTAAGTGCTTTACATGTTAACTAATTTAACCCTTGTATTAGTTTGCAATTACTGCTGTAACAAATTAGCACAAACCAAACTTGTCTTAAAACAATAGAAATGTTTTTCTTACAATTTCGAAGTCAGAAGACTGAGATCTGGGTGTTAGAAGGGCTGTACTCCCTCTGGAAGCTCTCTCCTGCCTCTACCAGCTCTGGTGGCTGCCGCATCCCTCGTCTTGTGGCCATATCCCTCTCTGCCTTTGTGGTCACATGGCCTTCTCCTCTTCTGTGTGTGTCTAATATCTCGCTGTCTCTTTCTTATAGGACACTTAATATTGCATTTAGGGCACAGTTGGATAATCCAGGATAAGCTCCCCATCTCATGGTTCTTAATTTAATCACATCTACAGTGACTCTTTTTCCATACAGGATACCACTTATAGCAATTAGGACCCAAAATCTTTGGGCACTGTTATTCAGCCTACTACAACCCTCAAGAACCCTATGAGTTAAGTACTCTTATCCCTTTCATTCATTAATAGCATTCATATGAAGAACAAAAATTACAGAAGTTTACATCATTCTAGACCAGAACTGTCCAGTGGGACTTTCAGCAGTGATGGAAATGTTCTCGCTTTGCACTGTCCGGTGTGGTAGCCACTAACCACATGTGGCTGTTGAGCACTTGGGAGGTGGCTGGAGTGACCAAGGATCTGAATTTTTAATTATATTTATCTTTAATTCATTTAGATTTCACCTTAGATAGCCCCATGTTGCTAGTGGCTGTTATATTGGACAGCACAGTCACGGGGACACTTGTTATCAGAAAACATCTTGCTATACTTTGCATTTCTCTTGGCTTGGGACCTGTCAGGAACTGCCATCTAAGTTTCAGGATTTATCAGTACGCTTCATTTTAAAGTATCATAAAGGGGTCTCAGCGGAAACCTCATCCAGCCACTTAGGGTGATAAATGAGAACCCTGAAGCCCAGATGGACTGCGTGGCCCCCAGCCGAAGACCCGGCGGTCTCTCCTCATCTCCCTCACGGGCATCAGAGCCACCTGAGTGGTGTCATCTCTGGAAACTGGGACTGATTCTAGACCTTGGGGTCTTTCCAGATGAAATTCTAAATTGTCCTGTTGTGGAGCTTTGACATTTCTCTGCCACCTACATTTGTTACTTATTTTGTTAAAATATGCCTGATTCCAGCTCACTTGTTAATGCAGAGAGAGGTGACACCCCTGCTCCTGGTGGGATTCTAGCTCTAGGATTGGCCCAGGAGCACTTCTAGTCACAGATGTGAGCACACTCCTTTTCTTTCATGTAAGCTTAAGCACTCTGAAAGTGATGTAAATCAGGCAGCCTCGTTTCATTTCTTAAGCCAACATGTGATCAGTCAGCAGTGGAGGTCAAGTGGGAAAAGCTCAGGGCTTGAGGTTGTCCGGGCACTCAGCAGGGGGAGCCTAGATGCAGAGGTAGACCAGCCACTGCTTTCATTCTGATGCTGTGATGGTGTGTCTTTTGCATCTGTAATAAACACACATTGCAAACGAAGTGCGTGTGTGTGTACTCTCTCTCTCTCTCTCTCTCTCTCTCACTCTCACACACACACACACACACACACACACACACACACACACAGAGGAGCAGAGCCCCTAGAGCCAGGCTGCCAAGGTTCAAATCCCAGCTCTACCACTTACAGACTGTGTCGTCTTGAGCCAGTTACTTAACTTCTCTGTGCCTTCATTTCCTCATCTTAAAATGGGAACAGGGGAGTATTACTAGTGCCTACCTCACAGGTAGGATGATAGAGATATTCATAAATATAAAACCCTAAGAACAATGTGCAGCACTTGGTACACCCTCAAGAATGATCTTAAACCTACAGGAAGACCACAGATTCCCAGATACACACTTTCAGTTTGGAATGTTTGCCATATCCGTCATTCCCCATGGTTTTATTCCTGAGTCTGGGACCTTTGTATTCACAGCTGTGTGTAACTTTTGTGGCTCCCTCGGTCACGATGGTGAGTGCCAGTCCACAGGAGGAGAGGCTGGCTGGTCTGGAGGCGGGGACCGAAAGGGCTGCAAGCGCTGGGGGTGGGTGTCAGCTGAGGGGTAATAACAGGGCAGGCAGCATGGAATGTGCTTCCAGTCCCCAGGGCAGGCCAGCAGCCTGTCTCCAGATCACCAGCAAATGTACATTCTTTCTGGAGGAGGTCTTGGAAGGCTTTGTTAATTTTTTTTTCATTTTAAAAATTAAGATACAGTTTAAATGCAGTAAAATTCACCCTTTTCAGTGCACAGTTCTGTGAGTTAAGCTTTGTCATTTTTAGGCTTGTGGGACCACCTACAGACTCCTCATCTCTCCGTCCCCTGCAGATGCCTTTGGAACTCTAGAACTACCCTGCAAATGGAGACAGTGACAGTTCTGTTGTCCAGGAGAGCTTCAGGCAGTGGACAGAGATTTTCTCAGAGTGATGTTGTCTTTGGAGCAAGGCGAAACTTCAGTCTCCATTGGCCTGGAAAAATCTGATCTCTTGTCTTCACTTTTCTCCCTCTGCTTCAGCCCAACACTCTCCCTGCCCATGTATTCTCCAAGGCCCCAGGCCTACACCACTTTCCATCATTAGTCCTGACTTTAGAAGCTGTCCTTTCTTTCCAGCAACCCGGTATATGTCTTTACTGCTCCTGCTAGATCCCAGGAGCTGCCCGTGCATGCCCTCGTGGGAACCCAAGGCTGGGACATATCGAGTGGCTTTCCCAGGGTTCATGCTCGTAAGAGGCAGGGCTGGAATTCACACTCAGGTTTCTTGATTCTGACAACCCCAGGCGTGTCTCCTCCTCCTGAGCATCTAGGAGCAGAAACCTCGTCTTGAGTGTCCTTGACTCTGTGGTGCAGAGGAGTGGTAAGTAGTCAGTGTCATCTTGTTGAAAAAAACGGTGAGTGCCCGAGGTCACGTGGCTGACTAGGTACCAGCTGGGAACCCAGGGCCTTCCTGCCGCTCATTCCTTCTCTTTCTCCTGCTTCTTAGTGTCATCATGCAGAGCATGGTGATGGATCTGGTTAAAAGGAAAGAGAGACAGAGGGAAAAAGAGAGGGGAGGGGAGAAAGGGAGAAAAAGAAGAGGGGACGAATCATGGGCTTGGAGAAAACCGGCTGTGGCTCGCCCCAGTTATTTCACAGATGACAAAGCAATACAGAAAAGTCAGGTAACTCAGCTGCTAACCTGCCTAGTTACTGTCAGATTGGGAACTAAAGCCCAGGTGAGCAAAGACTTTCTGAAACGCGAGCATTGTGTAAAACTGGAATTGTTTCTCAAGGGAAAGTGCAGGACTGTTCTCCCTGAGGACAGGACTGTTCTCCCCAAGGACTCTTAAGGACATCAAAAAGAAGCCACCCGAATGTTCATAACAGATCACTTCGGAGCAGGGGGATCGTGGCTATATGTATTCTTTTCCTCTGCATTCCAGGCTTTCTGCATGGAGCATGAGTTACTTTCAGAATGAAAAAGGAGGTTTTAGAAAGATGAGGGGAGAGTGATGGTCACAGACAGGGAGGTGAGTTAGGGGCTCATTATTTTGGATTCCTTGTGTTAAATATATTTTTAGTAAATTCTCAAAGCAGCTGTGGTTTGTAGAGGAGATGCACACACATGTGTAGGTTACTCATGTAAAAAGGCAAATAACTTTTTTCTACCGTTTGCTTTGAACCTAAAGTATATTAGGTTGAGTGGGAGACATAAGAAGAGGTGGGATGAGAACTTCAGGCCCCAGCATTATTCACTGAGGCCGTAGGGACAGGTGCATGGCTCGCGTGAAATCGCAGGTTTTGGTGTCAGTCGTCACAGTAAATCAAATTAAGAACACCCGGCAGCTGTAGGCTCACGGGGTCTGCCCAGGCGCCAGGTCAGGATGAAAGGCAGACTCGAGGCTCTTGGGCAAATGCATCGAATGGATTCCCTTTCCGTGGGCTGGCGGGCTGTTCCGGGTCGCACCCTCAGGCCCCAGCATACTGTGATTCCTGCCTCTCTGTCCATCCCACTGGGCTGCAAGTGTGAACAAGCTCCCACGTGATGCTGGTGTGGCACGACCTTGAGTAGCCATGGGCGAGAGCCACTGCTACCCTCTGCGTGCCTTCTAGAGCAGGGATTCACTCTAACAAGCGGCAGAACGCCACTGAAGACGGCAGCCAGGGAATGTAGAAGATCTCAAACCTACTGCACCTCTGCTGCAGTCACCGTACCTGGGGAAGCGTGACGACTTTGGAATCACACCTTTCTCAGTACTTAACACATTTGCAGCAGAGGCTGAGCTGTTCTTTGCATATAGAGGCTTTCGGTTTGTTTTTGCAAGCTCTTAGTTTCTATGTCATTTGGTGATGAATGTCAACATCTATGCGTTGCTTTGAACAGAAATGGTCCTGCCTTTGTGTTTCATAAATATGATAACTATTCATTTACTGCTTGGTCAAACAAGGTTGGAGGATCTTCAAAATTAACCTTTAGACTCTAAAGCTGCCCTTTTCTGCAATTCACTCTTGTGCTGCTTATAAAAGATTACGTATTTTCAAAGTATGCATAAGGAGCGAATTTAAAATGAGAATGGTTGGACATTTTGCTAACTTACACTTTTTCTCCTATGTTTATTTTCCTAAATTTTCTGGATTCTTGAGTTAGAAAAGGGAACGAACGACCTGCTTCTTTCAATGAGGAAGGGCTGCTGGATGCATGATGGCTAGCATTTGAGGGTTTTGAATGATGAGTCGGTGAACAGAAAGGATTGACAGTGTCTTTGAATTGGACAATCTTTCCATTCCTTCCTAAAGTGTTCTGTTCTTGCCTAGGTATTAATTTTTCTATGCAAAGAAATATTTAAGATAGAAAGGTGAAAATTAAGCATGTATATCATTTTCTCAACAGAAGAGTAACCAAAACCAAAATAGCCAGTTATGTAATCAGTAATATATTGTTGCTTTTAATAAAATTAAAAGGTGAGATTGGGTAGGGAGGTTCCTGTAGAATTTAAGCCTGAGTATGATTCAAGATAATACTTCCAAATCAAGAGGGAAGCTTCAGTCTTGGGTGATAACTGCTAGTAATATCCCACTAATAAGTAGAAACATCAATGAATAAATCAGATTTTGTAATGTGCCACTAAGAAATTGCCTTGCTTTGCATACAACTTTTTCCTCCTCTCCTTTGAGGAATGGTGAGGCCCTCAGTTTCCCAAGGAGGGCCTGGTAATTGAGTCCATGTGCAGTCAATTGCCTTTATTGAGTGTAAGTGAATTTATAGGCAGCAACTGACACCTTCGGAGGCTTCTGTGCAGTGGCACAAGCTGCTTTCTTTAGAACGCAGGAAAAATTTATGAGCCTGCTGACATTAATGGAGGTGGCTGGATAACTTGGGGGGAATCGGCCGGAAACCCCTCCATCCATATATTTTTCATACTTGATGAAACACAGATAAATCTCTGTCCTGTGAGTCTGAAATGCTGAGACCCGCTAAAGCTCAGTGTCAGACCTCAGGGGGGAGATTTATCATTTTAGTAGTTCTGCTTTCTAAATCACTGCCAACTCTAGAGCCGGTCATTCTCACATTTGTGCAAGAATTTTTGACAATATGCATAAATTTTTAATAGGCCCTAACTTTACCAAATGCTCGTCACCTCACATTTGCTAACCGAAAGATACGAGGCAGAGGTGTTTTTCTTCTCCAGCTTCCTCAGCAGAACAGAAAGGCAGATAGCTACGTTGAACATATCTTTATTGAGTAACATTAATCACTGAATAAATTCTGTAAGAAGTTAACATTGCCCCCCCCCAGCATTTGTCACATGTAAATGGCAGAGGTTCTAGAGCAGAAAGGAACTGTAGAGATTGTCCAATAGGCATACAACACTTATATTTTATAAGTGAATGGATAAACCTAGTTCAACTGCACCATTTGCTGAGAGGAAAACTAGCCAGGTTCTCACAGCGATGCAGTGATTTGCTCAAGTCACACAGCTAATTAGTGGCAGCTGCCCGGGTTTCTTCATTTCCAGTAAAATACAATTTTCCTTATACATCCAGCCTCCCAACTGCTTCTTTATCGGGTGTAAAGCCTATTTTAAGCTTTCTGATTGGAAAGTCCTTGGCCACTAGGCTCGGCCCTGTGTGGAGGGTCAAGCAACCGAGCCTGTAGGTTCTGTGTCGCTCTTTCTGGTTCAAGGTTTGACTCTGCTTGGGCAAGTCCTGCTAAGCCTCAGTTTCCTCATCCCAAAAATGTCAATGACAAGAATAGTAACTCTCTACTAGGATTGTTGGAGGGTTTCAATGAGACAGTGATACCAAGTTCTGAGCATGTAAGTGCTTGACAAATGAATATGTTATCACAGAGGGTTCTGTCTGGTAGATTATTCAAACAAGTCTACTAAAGCTAGCTATCCAAAAATGAAATTGTATTTCCAGTGACCCTAGGTTGTCTGGTTTAAGCACCATTCAGTTTACAGGAGAGAACCAGCAGCCTGGTGTAGAGAGCATGACCCCGCTGGGAGCTCAGGACATGGAAAAGCGGCCAGACCTGAAGTGCTCTCTGGTACCTTCACGAAATCATCAACTTTGTCTGACAAATTTGCTGTCATTGAGGCTGACTTTGGTTTCGTCATGTAAATGTTAGTGCAATTACGTGACAAGAAAGATCCTCAGACACAAAATACATGGCAGAAACGACTCGGATCCACTGCGGGTCCCTCCTCTTCTTGCCCTCCCCTCATGTCAGAGGCCCTGGGGCCAGGCCTGGTCCTCCTGGTCCCCTTCCTTTCTCTCTCCCCATGATAATCTCATCCAGGCCATGGCTTTAAGTTCCATGTATGTTTTGCTGACTCCCAGATGTGAATCTCCACCCAGAGCACTCACTTAAACTACAGACGTGTAGCTCCAGCTGCCCACTCAACATCTCCACTTAGATGCGTGGCGGCCATCTCAGGCTGAACGTCCAAAACCCACTTGGGAGCTTATGCCTGAACCTGCTCCACCCACAGGGCTCCCACCCAATGGTGGTAAATCCATCCTTCCTGTCCCTCAGGCCAAAACCCTCGGTCCTGACTCCTCTCCTTCTCCTAGCCGGACATCCGTTGGCTCCACCTTCAAAAGATGCCCCAATCCACCCACTTCTCACCCCTCCCCCTTCCCTGCCACTGGGGCTGAGCCGCGTCACCCCCAGACCATCACCCCCAGACTGGACTGCAGCAGCCTGCTAACCATCTCCCTGTCCCGACACTTGCTCCCTGGAGTCTGTTTTTGGCAGGGCAGTGTATTAGCTATCTGGTGCTCGTACTGCCACACACTTAGTTGCTTTAAACAACACACATTTGTTATTTCACAGTGTCCAAAGGTCAGGAGTCTGCGCGGTAGGTAGCTGGGTCCTCTCCTTAGAGTGTCACAGGCCCCATTCAAGTGTCAGCTGGGGCTGAGGTCTTGTCTACATCCAGGCTCTGGTGGTTGGCGGCAGCCTTGAGTTCCTCACAGGCTGTCAAACCAAGGGCCTCTCGGTTCCTCACTAGTTGTTGGCTGGAGGTCACCCCAAGATCCTACCAGGTGGGCTTCTCAATGTGGCAGCTTGAGTGAGTCTGGAAACAAGGTGGAAGCTACAGTGTCATGTATCATAATCCCAGAAGGGACATCCTGCACCCTGGCTGTATTCTATAGTGTAAAAGCAAGTCACAGGTCCCGCCCACACTCGGGGAAGAAAATGCACAGTGGTGTGGCGTGATGCCAAGAGGCAGGGACCACAGGGCCGTCTTAGGGTCCATCTGCCAGGTAGAGCCAGCATCATCCCTAGGAGCCTAAAGCAGGTCACAGCGCTGCGCTGCTCAAGACCCCAGGAAGGCGAGTCTGAGCTCACTGTCCTCTGGCAGTGGAGCAAGTCTGGGGCTCCCAAACCCAAGCCCTTCCCATCAGCCCACGGACGTGCCCCTCAGAGGAGGAGCGATGCCTCTGCCCTGGGCCCCCTCCGTAGGCATTCCAGCGTTTGGGAGATGCAGTTCCATGCTTCCAGCTTCCAGAACTGTCCCCCAAGTACATGTTTTGTTGTTCATTCTAGCAGTAATCTGGGAGAAGGGAAGTTAGAGGCTTGTGTTCATCTTACTGAATTCCTATTCTTCAGGATAAAAAAAAAATTGTATGTCGTGATTTTTTTTTTTTTTTTTTTTTTTGGTCATTCATTTCCAACTTGTTTGTGCTTTGATTTTTCTCTTGAACTCAATTGTTATTTCAGAAGGCACTTTTAGATTTCCAAGTGGTTCAAAATTAAACCACAAGTGTTTATTCCCAGAAACATAAATAGTTATATAGTAGGAAATTCAAAATTATATACATTAATAAAAGCAAAACGGTCATTTTGGTTCATGCAAAAAAGGCATTTGATAAAATTAAATACCTATGTCATATTTTAAAAATTTAAAAACAGAAAGAAAAGGATTAGTTCTTAGCATAATAAATATAAGCTCAATAAAGACAGAATTTTTATGTCTTCTGTTCACTGTTTTTTCCCAGAGCCTAGAACGGTGTCTGGCACATAGTAGGCACTCAATGCAATGTTATGAATGAATGGATGAAATATAGACAGCTGTACTCTTAGTGGCCTTCCCAGGAAAGGAAACGACAATGTGGATGACCTTTGCCCCTAAAAGTAACTAGTGGCACAATATAAATTATTGTTAATATAATGACACGAAAAGGAAATAAGAAATGGATATTTTAAAGAAAGCAACAAAATGTATTCCTTACACAGTCAGTGATGAACTAAATATGAAATAAAAATATAAAAGCTATACGAAAATTTAAGTCTGAGTATTAAAAGGAAGAAATGAAAAAACACTTGAATAAAAGGAAAAATATACCATGTTTCTGGTTAAATGGGAAGATGATAAATCTGCTCTAGGTAATTTATAGAGATAATGCAGTTTCAATTAAAATCCCAACA
>NW_012148563.1:2228306-2231229 GCF_000956105.1 Propithecus coquereli | reverse complement strand
AATGTATTAAAAAATTAACAGCCTTCCTCCTGTCCCATGCCTCCAAGCTAGCCCAGGTGGGCGGCTTCTCGCCTGTCTTCAAGCACCTGCAATCATGAATACATTCACAGGGGCTCTCCTCTGATCCCTTTTCCTATAAAGGAAAGCATAATGATAGCTCGTATCTCATCACAGCCCAGTCTTTACTCTTAACATTGTATCACTGTTTCAGGAAGTGACGGGGCATTTCCCGGGGAACTTCTATCCTCCCACCAAACGCTGGGTTGGGCAGGGCGATGTAGTTAACATATAATGCATCTTAATTCTTCCCATTTAAAATAATGAGAAATGTGCTCCTGGAGAGCATTTCTGGTGCAGGGCATCTGACTTTCAAGAACGGGTTGCTGCTGTTAGCAGAGATGCCTGCAAGGTATGCACTAAAGGGACCAGAACCGAACAGAGTGGCAGTGCGCGGCAGGTCCAGACAGGCCACAGGCCGGAACCGCTGCCTCTGAGAGTGCAGAGGGAGTTTCTCTGCTGGAGGGAGTCCCAGCCCCTGCTTCCAGATTGTGAAACTTGGGAGGAAAACTTCAGGGACAATAAGGAAATAGCAACAATGTTGCCTGAATCACTCAGCTGCCAGGCAAACACCCCTTGGACAAAATAAGATCTCCCTGCAGAGACGAGAGAGTGGGCAGGTCTGGCGCCCCCGGCTCCGTGCCAGAGCCGTGCCCCGGCAGGTGCGCTTGTCTGGGGCTGAGGGAGGCTGGGGGCGAGTGCCATAGCTGTGGGACCCAAGATGGGATGGAAAACTGGGTGGTGCAGCCCAGAACTTGGATGGAGGTAGAGGGGGCAGGACTAGGTGAGAATGGGTTGGGATCTAACGAGGAAGGGCGCGATGCCTGGGGATAAAGAGAGGTTGCTTTGCACGTCTGAACCCCCACGTGGAAGCTCACTGAGGGGACGCAGGCTGGGACAGGGTGCGGGCCTAGATTCCAAGCCAACACGCTAGGTGGTGCGGTTCGAGGCGATGCTCGCTGAGTAGAGAACCAGGATCGATAGAAGCAGAAAGAAATGTCAAAGGATGAGAGCTGTCCACCCGGGAATAACCTGAACACCCCAGGGTGGGAGCTGTCCACCCGGGAGTAACTCGAACACCTACCACTTAGAAGACCAACTCACCCACAGAGATGGGACTGGGTGGCTGCTCCTGGGCGTTTTTCCTTTGTAATACTCTGGGGGCAGTCTGGGACTTAGTGATAGGGAGTGTCATCTGTTTTTGAAAAATATTAAACAATCTCTAAAGTTGTGGATAATTGGTGTTCATATTTAAATTTTTTAAATCCTTTTTAGGAAGTGAACTAAATGAATAATTTAAAGTCTGTCCTTTCAAAATTAGTACTTGGTTTAATACAGATTAAATAGTGTCCCAAAAAGCTGAATCCTTGCTTTTAAAAATTGTAATCCCCGTACTCGTAGGTGACCAAATGCTGACTAACAGCTCAGAAATACCCAGCAAATCCACCGTCTTAGCAAGTCAGCATCCATTTGTCAAACTCTGTGCTCTGGTGACTTTTGCCTTTCCTGTTGCTCCTTTTCTGTTTTGTTCTGCGGGTCTGGGTGAAGTGAGAGAGTGCGCCTGCGGACAGCCCAGGTTATTTTTCAGGCATGTGATGAGTTCCATTTTCTAGATACAAATTTTAACATATATTTTGAAATATGTACCCTACAGCAAATTTTGTCATTTTTTAAGGATAAAACTAATTCAATTTCAGATTATAACTAATCATATAAACTAACATGACTAAGGATAACTAAAAATGTTCATTTATCTATTAAAAAGAAATATATTTAACATTATTTTTTGCAAAAAGTCCTGTGAAAAATGTAATATTATTAAATCTTAGTATGACAATGGATGTATTCCATAGTTAAGAATTCCACATTAGAAATGGCATATGTAAATTATAAAAATGTTTTTGTGTTAACATATAGTGGGTTTACTATTTTTTAATGAGCTAAAATGCATATTTTAGAAATGTCTAAGTTTTAGTATTTACTACAGTAAATATCAATAACTATAACTCATATAACAAACGTTCTTTGGGATCCTCAAAAATTAAGAGTGTAAAAGATTCTTAAGGCCAAAAGTTTGAGAACCACTTTTGTAGGGTCATTTTAAACATGGTGGTCTCTTCCAAACCTTAGATTCTATACTTCTATGAATTAATGGAACCAACTTCACAGGTAGTCTTTTCTTTCTATGGTAGAATAAATATAATATTCATGTCAAAGTCAATTTCTCTTAGAAATATTAAGTACATATCCTTTCTGAAATTCTCAACACTGAATTTCAAAGTCTGCTTTTTAAAATATGGGAATTATATGGTTACAGAAAAATAATACTATTTGGAACCCATAAAATATAGGCCTCAGCTTAACTAAAACCTATAGCATGGACATATATTTCATTCACTATTATGAACTTTGTAATTTGTACAATGCCATCCTTCTGTTTAGTTTCAAAATCTTGTGTTTATCCTAAATTTTAAACAGGAAGAAATGATTTGTGCTTCTGTCTTCATTCTTAACTCAAGTACAGAGCATCTCAATATTTATAAAAATAAAAGGAGGAAGAAAAATACAATCTGTTTTAAAGAGAAACGTTTGTCTCTAGAGGAAGGAAACCTGCTACTGAATGTCTCCAGTTCCTTTAGCTCCTTAGAGATGTCATGACGGCCCTCCATCTACAGGGAATCCCACCCTTAATAACTATTGCTCATTTAAATCAACATAATGGAATATATTTTAGTGGAGTATATAACAAAGCAAATCAAGTAATGGAGTACATAACAGACAGGACTTCATTCATTTCTATTTTAATTTTCTTTTTTTTTCCTCTGCAGGAATTTAACTGGCAAATTTCCTGACTACCCTGAGGTAG
>NW_012148563.1:2224873-2226441 GCF_000956105.1 Propithecus coquereli | reverse complement strand
AAACTCACTAGCAAAGAAATTTAAATATAAAGTAACATTGCTGTATCTCTCTTCACCCATTGGACTGGTAAAATTTTTAACTCATGATAACTGGAATTGGTGTGCATGTGGGAAAAAGTCACTCTCATACATTGCTGCTGGATATATAAATAAACATGGTGTTTTTTAAGGGACATGGACCAAAAAGTTTTAATGTGTATTCCCTTTGACTCATAAATGCTATTTAAGGTATGTATACTAAAGAAATAATAATAAGGTGTCATAGATCAGAGGTCAACACACTTCTTTCATAAAGGACCAAACAGTAAATATTTTAGACTGTGGCACATACGTTCTCTGTCACAACTAGTCAGCTCTGCCATCGTGGTGTGAAGGCAGCCATAGACAGTACACAGGTGAACGGGCGTGGCCGCGTTCCAGTAAAACTTCATCTCAAAAATGGGCAGCCGGCCAGATCTGGCTCCTGTGCCGTAATTTGCAGACCCCTGCCGTGGATGATGGAAAAGCTGTTCATGTCTGCCGTTGTTTACAGCATTGACAAAGAGGAACACAGCTAATGCTTTTTCACAGGGAATTAGGTAAGTGAAGGACTGTGCGGCAGGAAACACCAAGCTGTCAATCAGCATTTCAGGACCCCAGCACTACTGACCCGCAGTCAGCCTCCCCGTGCCCCGTGCTCCCCTGCGTGAGCCTTCAGGATCAGCGCACAGGGGCCCCTTCCCTCCACTGCTGCATCAGAAGCCAACCTGGGCTCCCAAAGCCTGGCCTCCGCCCTCCAGAGGGCTCCTGCCTTCTCCGTGAGCTCCGTGAGCTCCGTGAGCACTAAATAGCAACCTTATTATCTGGCAGTTCATCAAGCCCTGCCTTGAGTGATTGTCATTTTAATTTGCTGTTATTTCAGTTTTTCCCATGTGTAGGTGTTGTCCCTCCAGCTAAATCGCCAGGCACAAGTTGTGTCTTGAAAGTCCATGGCAAGCAGTCAAACATGTTTTGTGTCAGCTTAGAAAGGCGGCAATTATAGGATTAAGAACGCTGGTGGAATGTCTAAATTGTCCATGAGAAACATTAAAAAGTAGAGTCATTTTAGTCAAACTAAAAACAAAAGAAAATTGAGGATGCCTGGTTAATACATTGAAGTAAAACAAAGGGAACCACAAAGCAGCTTAACCTAAAAGGCAGATGATTGAAGAGTCAGAATAGCACAGCGATTAGAGATCGCAGTGGCACCACACACTGGATCTGCAGCCTTGGATGAGCTACTTTGCCCTCTCTGATTCGGTTTCCTCATCTGTAAATGGAGATCCTAGCAATACCTACCTCCCTGGGCTGATGTAATAATTAGATGAGATGTTACATGTGACATCCTTAGAACAGAGCTTGGCACATTGAAATCTTTCAGAACATCTTAGCAGTTGTTACTACTGTTAGTGGTAGTAGTAATAGCAGCTGTAGTAGTAGTAGTTATGAAGAAATACCAGACCAAGCATGATCATTGTAACAATGTACATAAATGGTTAATTTATATTTCTAAAGCAAAAATAATACAAATACTTTTTATGAAATGAGCA
>NW_012148563.1:2224305-2224823 GCF_000956105.1 Propithecus coquereli | reverse complement strand
CCTACAAATATTTATATGAAAATACTCTTGGGTGTCATCAATGTAGATACTTTCAACTTTATTTCAAAATGAATTCATCCTTTTTCCTTTCTTACCTTTGACAGACATGTGATGATGTGTGGTCATTTTCTTGGTAAATTCTGAGCAGCTTGACTGCAGGAGCCCTTTGTGTTCTACTCCCTGCTTCCTTCTCCCTCTCTGTCCTCCTCAGCTCACGGGGCTATTCCTTCCGTGTGTTTGGCATGTCACGCTCTTCCTTAGCGCTGGGCGTCCTTCTGCTTAATTCCTGTGCACCTGCCAAGCCCCAGCTCCCTGCCGTATCAGAAACACCTTTGACCACCTCTGTAGATGCTCCGGTGATATTGGATGAGATTGAAATCTGATGTAATTTCTTAATGTCTTAATAAACTAGAAATAAGAAAACTCTTCTTAGCCTCACTGTATTTATCATAGAAACCAAGGGAAGCTTTGCATCAAACTCAGTAATGAGGCATTAGAGACATTGCCATTAATAGTGA
>NW_012148563.1:2210431-2213565 GCF_000956105.1 Propithecus coquereli | reverse complement strand
TGACATACTGGGAGAATTATTTGTAATAAGTATCACAGACAAGGGATCATTTTTCTAAAACATAAAGAATCCCTACAACTCTGTAAGAATAAGATCAATAACCTAATACAAAAAAACAGCAAAAGGATGTGAACAGCCACTTTTCAGAAAAGAAAATGCAAGTGGATTTGAAACATAATAAAAGATGTTTAACATGTGAAAAGATGATCAACCTCACACATATAAAAGAAATGCAAATTAAAACTATGCTGACAAAATTGATCAACTGAACCTCACCAAATTTAAAACTTTTGCATTTCAAAAGACATCATTAAGAAAATGAAAAGACGGGGAGAAGATATTTGCAGAACATATACCTGCTAAAGGGCTTATATCCAGAATATACAAAGTACCTTTACACTTCAATAATAAGATGAGCAATTCAATCCAAGAATGAGCAAAAGACTTGAATGGACAATTCACAAAGGCGGATATATCAATGACTAATAATAACACAAAAAGATGCTCAACCTCATTCGTCATTAGGGAAATGAAAATTAAAACCACAGTGGGATACTATTTCACACCCACTAGGATGGCTATAATCAAGAAGAAGGTAATAACAAATGTTAAGGTTGTGGAGAAAAAGAAACCTTCACACATTGCTGGTGGGAATGCAAAATGGTGCAGCCATTTTGGAAAACAGTTTGTCAGTTTCTTAAAAATTAAACGTAAGTTTACCAAAGGACTCAGCAATTCCACTCTTAACATATGTCCACACAAAAAATTATACATAAATATTCTTAGCAGCATTACTCATAAAAGCCAAAAATTTGAAACAACCTAAATATCCATCAATGGATAGGCAAAATGTGGTGTATCCATGCAATGGAATATTATTTGGCAATTTAAAAAGGAACAAACAACGGACACAGGCTACAACATGAATGAACCTTAAAAACATCAAACAAAGTGAAAGAAGCTGGACACAATGGACTATATATTATATGATTCCATTTATGTGAAATGTCTAGAGAAAGTATATCTGTAAGATACAGAAAGTAGATTAGTGCCTGCCTCAGAAGGAGGGGAAGAGAGAGCAAAGGGATTAATAATTAATAGACATGAGTGAGTTTTATTGGGATGATGGAAATATTCTCAAACTAATTTATAGTGATGGTGCACAACTTGATAAAAAAAATATTCCATGCAAATGGAGGCCGAGAGAAAGCAGGAGTAGCTGTTCTTATATTAGATAAAACAGACTTTAAATCAACATAGTAAAAAAGAAAAAAAGACAAAGGTGGTCCTTGTGCAATGATAAAGGGATCAATTCAACAAGAAAACATAACAATCCTAAATATATTAGGTCATTAAATATGAAATGTCTGATTTTGAATCAAAGATGTAGTTTATTATATCTCAAACAAGAAGCAGTACAATTAACCTAAACTATCGACACAGTTTTGCCATCTTAATGGTAGCCTGTTTATACCAGCAGCAAAGAAGGCTGGAGAGTGAGTGGCAATGAAATCTCAAAAGGTGTTTTCCACAGTTTGTTGAGAATTGAATAATTTTCCTTGCAAGAAGTGGTCCAAAGCCTGGAAGAAGTGGTAGTCAGTTGGTGCAAGGTCTGGTGAATACAGTGGATGGCAGAGAGTTTCCAAGTCCAGCTTCTGTAGTTTGAGCAGCGTTGTTTGTGTGACATGTGGTTGAGCATTGTCTTGTAAGAGGATTGGCCTGTCTCTGTTGATCAGACTTGGCTGCTTAATCACAAGTATCCTCATCATTTCATCCAGTTGTTTGCAGTAGACATCTGCTATAATCAATTGATCGGGTTTCATGAAGCTGTAGTCGATAACACCAGCACTGGACCACCAAACAGACACCATTAACTTTTTTTGATGAATATTCAGTTTTGGACTGTGTTTTGGCACTTCATCTTTACCCACCCATTGTGCCAGATGCTTGTGATTGTCAAAAAGAATCAATTTTCCATCACACATAACAATACGGTGTAGAAATATGGCAAGCTTCAAGATGATTCTCTGATGATGCTTATTTAATTCATGTGGAACCCATCTATCCAGCTTCTTTACCTTGCTGATTTGTTTCAAACGATCCAATATTGTTGGAATAGTAACGTCAGACCTTGCTGCTAATTCATGCATAGGTTGAGATGGATTCACTTCTGCTACAGCTTTCAGCTCATCATTATCCACCTTGGTCTCAGATTGCCCATGTGGCTCATTTTCAAGATTCAAAACACCACAGTGGAACTTTTCAGACCATCGACATACTGTGCATTTATTAGCGACATCCTTCCCGAAGACTTCGTTGATATATCAAGCTGTCTGCATTGCATTGGTTCTATGACATAACTCATACTTGAAAATAACATGAATTTTTTACTTATCCATGGTTTTACAAAAATTGCTGTAAAAAAATTTTGAAAGATAACCACAAGCCAAAATATGCATATGAAAGACTGCACCTTCACAATAAAAAAATAAAACAAGAGGTGTCAAATTGAAATGTCAGAGATAGCAACTGTCAAACTTAGTACTTAAGGAACTCAGACATTTCATACTTCATAACCTAATATTATGCACCTACCACGAGAGCTTGCAGATTCATAAAACAAACACTACTAGACCTAAGAAATTAAATACTTCAACACTCCACTGACAGAACTAGACAGATCATCGAGGCAGAAAATCAACAAAGAAACACTGGACTTATATGGCGCTCTAGAACAAATGGACCTACCAGACATTTACAGAACATTCTACCCAACAACTGCAGAATATGTTAATACATTCTTCTCATCAGCATATGGAAGATTTTCCAAGATAGACCATATGTTAGGCCATGAAACAAGTCTCAGCAAATGTTAAAAAATCAAAATCATACCATGTATCTTCTCAGACCACAGTGGAATAAAACTAGAAATCAATTCCAAGAGGAACCCTCAAAACTATACAAATACATGGAAATTAAACAACCTGCTGCTAAACAATCTTTGTGTCAATGACAAAATCAAGATAGAAATAAAGAATTTTTGAATTGAATGACAATGGCAATACAAGCTACCGAAATCTCTGGGATACTGCAAAAGCAGAGCTGAGAGGGAAGTTCGTAACACTAAATACCTA
>NW_012148563.1:2208917-2210049 GCF_000956105.1 Propithecus coquereli | reverse complement strand
AAAAATTTAAGCTAAAATATTAGCACACTAAAACCAGCAGCACATTAAATAAGCAAAACACCACAATCAAGCAGCAGTCATTCTAGAATGCAGAGCAGTTCGAGTTTAGGATGTCTGTGCCTACGCTGCATCACATAAAGAGACCTGAAAGGAAAAAACCCTAACTCATCACTGCGGATGCTGCAAGGGCGTTTTACATCATCCATTCTTGATATTTAAAACTAAATCTCAACAAAACTGGAATATATGGGTACTTACTGAACATGACAAAATATTTCTTAGTTCAAAACCCAATGTCATGCTTAATTAAATTCACCTGAACCATTTCCACTAATAGCAGGAAAAATACAAGTATAGCCACTCACTGGTATTATTTAGCATTGTGATGTAGCAACTGCCGAACGCTATTGGGCAAGAGAAAAAACGTACAGATACAGAAAGTGGACTGGAAGAGACAAATGATCACTGTTTTCCATATGTTCTATACTTAGAAAAGCAAAGAGAATAACTGAAAAACTACTTAAATAAAATGAGACGTAAGATGGGATTATGAAATTAATATGCAGACAGCAATAGCTGCTATATCTACGAAGGGCAGCTAGATAGAAAACATCATAAAAGAGTTCATTTACAACAGCAACAACAGAGGGGTCAAATGCCCAGGAATGAACTTAATGATCGATGTGTGTTCTGTGTGAAGAGAAGCTTAAAGTGCTTCTAAGGGATGCAGACGAGGAAATGGGAAAGCACACCTTGTTTCTAGTGGGGAGTGCTCCATGCATGGAACACTCAGCTCTCCCAAACATCGTCTACAAATGGAATGTGATCCAAATAAAAATACCAACAACACTGTGTTGGGGTACTGCGGGAGGAGAGACAGGGAAGGGTGACGACTCTAAACTTTAAGTAGAAAGCAAGTAACCAAGAATAACCAGTAGAATTCTGAAAGCGAAGCCTAATGAGGAAGAACTATTCCTGCCAGGTATTAAAACATATTCTTACGAGCCCATTGCCATGGGCAAAAGACTAAAAAGACACATCGGTGGAAAAGAATAGAACATCAAGTAATATACCCAAATTCATGTGGAAATTTAGTATATAATAAAGGCGGCATCTCAAATGTATGAGAAAA
>NW_012148563.1:2193414-2195547 GCF_000956105.1 Propithecus coquereli | reverse complement strand
CTTTTAATTATTATGAGTACGTAATAGTTGTATATATTTATAGGGGACACTTTGAATTTTCATTCCTCAAAATAAATTATCCCACTTGTGTTTCCTCAAGAGTAGAGAGAAGAAAAATGTTTGACAAACCAAGTAACCACTGGAAAGTTGAAATGACTGTATCTAATTTAAACAACATGTGTTCATTCAAATTTATCATTTAACATTGACATCTGGGATATATTTTAGTAGAAGTATTTTTTTTTCCAAAGGAAATCAGAGTTCACACAGTGTCACTTTGGACCAGGCCTTCCCTTGTGTGGTGGGGTTGAAGCTGAGGTGGGGCGGGCTTCCCAGATGCCTTTATCTGCGGTGCAGCAATGGGAGGGGAGGACAACTGCACTCTCAGGGCTGCCGTGTGCTCTCAGCGTAAACTCTTTCTGTGGGGAGTGGAGCTCAGGCTTGGAGATGGCGTCATCCTAAAACGTGACTAAGTTTAGAGCTGCAGATACCACTTCACAGCTGCCCCAAATCGAATCCGAATCCACTCTGAAGAGCGGATCCGTAAAGATCCCGACCCTCTGTGACTCTAATCTGAGTCAGCTCTCCGGGGTGGACCCCTGCAGGTATAGGCCACCGTGACTCTGTTCGGAGGCGGAGACCGGGCTCTAGCTCAGGTAGCAACAGCCACAGCCTCATGCTGCAAGGCCGGGTTCTGACCATCAGGCCCGCGAACTTCTCTGCGGGAGAAGCAACTGGATGGGGCCGGCCGGGCTGCGTCTGGGAACTCTGTGCCCTGTCACGGTGAGAGAGAAGTGGCCCAGAGTGCGCGCTCAGGCAGGATGAGCTACTTGAGTCGGAAGTTGTGCGCAAGGGAGAAGGGGTGATGGTGAACATGAAACGGCAACACTCAGAGTCGACATAAATGCAAGCTGTCGGCGATGGTGGCCAAAGCCAGTACTTTGTTTAGGATCCCTCGGCATGAGTGCGCTGGCCAGCCGCAGGTGACGATTCCTCTCGCCTCGCTTGTCAGTCTCCTGCACCGTGAGCGGTGGCAAACCTCCCGCTGCTTCCCTTTGTCTGCGTCTGTGTCTTTAACCACGTCCCATTGTTGTTCATCGTTGGGGTATTTTTATAATCGATCACTTATCAGTCAGTTGCCAGTCCCGTATATACGATCCCAGAAAACTTGGGAAAGACCTCATATAAAAAAACAAATAGGATTATCTGAATATTTCAACTAACCTCTTTAAGTGGAAAATAGATTCTTTTAAAAATATCATACAGATAGAAGGTTGAAAACTTCCCAAGTCCATGCAATAGTTACAAATTAACATAAATATGAAAAAATATAAGTTCATGAACAAAAGAAGGGAGACCCCCTGCTGCTCATTCGGAGCACGCCCCAGTCCGCTGGCCGTGGATGCTGAATGGGCCCCTCAGATGCCCCCTCAGGACGGAGGCACTCGATCACCCAGCTGCCCAGGGTGTCGGTGCTGACAGCTCACTGCTAAGTCTCTCCCCAGAATCGCTCTGTTCTAAGGGAGCATCTCCAGATGAGGTTACACCCTCCTGGGGCAGCCCACATCCAGGGAGAGTCATGTGTTTGTACCAAAACCCAGCCCCTCACCTTGCTGGGGCAACTCCTAAGGGTTCTCCCTGCAGGATCAGCTGACGGCTTTCTTGCAATTGCATCACAATTCAGCTTCTCCCTCTGCCCAGAGCTGCTTCCCTCCCTTCCTTCCTTATGGATGGTGTTCTCAGTAGACCCCTGCACGAGTCTCCATCTGAGTGTTTCCAGGGAACCCAACCCATGAGACCACCTACTGCCTTATTGTTCTGCCTGTACGCCAAAAGTTCTAACTTGTTCAAGAAAAAAAACTTAATACAGTTAATTTTTTAAATTCTCCTCTTACTCCGCAAGATAATTTTGCATAAGTGCCCAAGAATAAAGAGAATTGAAAGACTTTTAATTTTATTCTAAGCATCTCTTCCTCTAAATATGCATGAGGGAGCTTTACACTTGCAAATTAAAACCTCACTGTTAGTGAAGCTTGTTCCATATAAATCTGCAATTACCAGCTACACAGTATGGTCTTTGTTGAGTGAAGGTATTTTATTAACTAGCTATTAAAAAGTCACTTAGCAATGAAC
>NW_012148563.1:2192147-2193364 GCF_000956105.1 Propithecus coquereli | reverse complement strand
ACTGAATTTGGAGTTTGTTACATTCCTTTATGCTTGGACTGCATACGCGTGTACCTGAGACCGTGGTGTGTGGATTCTTAATTTGACTGTAGGCTTCTCATACTGTAGCATAAATTGGCGCATATTCTTTCGCATGTTGCCTCTTTTCTTTCTGCATTATGAGATTCGTCCTGGTTTAAATCCCAGCTTAGCTACCTACTAGCTGTGTGTCCTTGGCCGAGCTCCTGAACTCTGTGCCCACTTCCCTTAGCCATAAAACGAGGCAAAGCAGAGGAAACTGAGTCTCGGTAGGTTATGCATCTTGTGGCAGCCACGGGACCCGTGACGAGCAGGGCCCTGGGGCCACACAGGAAGTTTGTCTGTGAGGGTCACCTTTCCACCTCCCAGAATTCACAGCTCTCTGTGGCAGTGAGTGCCCAACAAGCACCTGTTGTACTGAACTGAATTTTATGTTTTTTTACGAATCTATACTAATTCTCCAGTGATGCTAATCCTATGTGAACCAGATACTTCTTAACAAGTATTTTAAATTTTAGGAGAATAAATGGTCTTTTGTCACAGTAGGAAATAGAAATTAAGTCACAGCTGAAAGACACCAACTCTGAGAAGAGACACGTGGTCATTCATGGAACTGGGAAGCTATTAATATCACAAGAGCAGCTGTTGCCATCAGAGTCCAGACAGGAAATGGAAACATGCTCGGTGTGGACTTGGACGAGTTGTGGGCAGAGCTGGCACATCCAACCGCTACTGAGATGTCGCGGAAGCCGTGACCGCCCCTAGTGTCTGTGGAGGAGCAGCTCGGAATCAGGGAGGGAACTGGCTGAGAAATGTCCAGCCTCTCTCCATCTGCCCCTGAAAGCCAATGGCTGCCTCCCTCAGATGGATCCGACCACAGGTGGAGGGCAGGCAGGGAGCCCCGCCACGCCCAGAAGGGGACAGCCTCCAGGGGCCAGAGCAGGGCAGCAGTGTGACAGGGGCCAGCACAAATACTTCCTTTCAGACAGGAAAGACAGTCCTCCTCTTGATCGGGATCTATTTCAATACAGTGATTATTGTGTTTCTTACCAGGTTATTGATGATATTATTGCAAAACAAGAAGAGGAAGAAAAAAGCAGAAAGAAAAAGAAGGAAAAGGCAAAAAAACCCAAGAAAGCCAAAAAAGAGAAGGAAAGGAAAGGAACAAAGGAAAAGTCTAAGGTAAAGAATTTGTTTGG
>NW_012148563.1:2111483-2189083 GCF_000956105.1 Propithecus coquereli | reverse complement strand
ATGGCAGATCTCTGCAGTTGTACACAGGCCTCTTTAAAATAAAATATTTGTCATTAATGATCTTGCATTCATTTGATTATCAAGAAATTTGGAAAAGCAGTTTAACACTAAAAATATGAAAGATTTTAATTCCCTATACAGATCCATCTGAAGACCCTCCATCCTGAGATGCTGAAAGACAAAAGAAAATAGAACAATCTAGGAATTTTCATCTTCAGTTTAGGGCTAATGGAAGGGAAAATATAAAAGCACAATAAGCATATTCAAAGGTGAGCTTCCAAAAAGTAGTCTTTTATCCATAGGCAAGAAAATGAATCTCCACCTTAAACTTCACACCTTATAAAAGTATTAACTCAAATGGGTCATGGACTTACATACAGAACTATGAAACCTTGAGATTAAAACATAGGAAAAAAACCTTCAGGATCTAGGGCTATGCAAAGAGTTAGACTAGACACCAAAATCAGGATCCATAAAAGGAAACATTAATAAATTGGACCTCATCAAAACCAAAAACTTTTATTCTGTGAAGACCCAATGAAGAAGATGAAAAGACAAGAAAATATTTGCAAACTTATCTGCCTGACAAAGGACTAGTGCCTAGAGTATTTAAAGAATGCTCAAAATGTAACAGTTAAAAAAAATAGTCTTTCTTTTGAATCCTTGGTTTTAAATCCAAAATCGTTGAGGATTGCTGATGAGGAGTTCCCCTGCCGGAAGCACTTTAATGGAGGAGAGTGTTAGCGCCAGTATTTCCTGCAAACCCATAGCAGTCCTGCAAATGTGCTTTCAATACTGAAGTAATCTCATTTGCCTCACAGTTGCGTAGACCTCACGCTGGCTTTAGAAACAAAAATAACGGACGTGGAACACTATGCAATCCATCTCTACAACTGTCTTCTCTGTTATTTTCCGAGCCACATGTTAAACCATTTGGAACTATTTAAAGTGGTTTTGACCTGTCTTAACACATGATCACATGAACACTAAAGAGTCTTCTCTAAATTCACTCCAGCCATAAAATGACTGAACTTAGTGACAAATTCTGGAAAGATCCTTGGACCTATATCCAGCACAATTCACTTTCAAAGCATTTATTTATCTGCAGAGCCACCAGACATATCTCTGCCCACAGCGCCTCCTCTCCAATCTCTTGGCCCAAAGGGGTGCTCCATACTGAACTATTGAGCCAACCACATTCTTAAATTATTTTAGAGCATTTCAAGCCAAATTCTGCACAGCTTCACAAAGATGGAAACGTGAGTGTCGTCATTTCCAAAGGAAGCTATCAGGAAAGAGGATGTCATCGTGGACAGGTAGATGTTGAGCATATTCCATGTCCACCGAAGTGCAAGAAGGGAAGAAGATGCGAAGACATGAAAGGCTGGGCTGCCGGGCTGTGGAGACAATGGGGTCCTCAGCCTAGGGAACAGGGACCCTGTGGTTAGACCCCCTGAACTTGTACATAAACTTTTATGGGGAAGTGCATTCTCCTGGGGAAATGGTGTGTGAACTTTCATCGTGTTTTCAAGGGATCCTTCTCCATAAAATAGCTCAAAAACTGCTGCTTAGGAAAGGACGTGTCTGCTTGCACAGGTGCTGGGCCAGCAGAAGCTCTGCAGACCAGAAGAGAACGGTGATCTCTAAGTGCTGGAGGCAACAGGGGAGGGTTCACGGAGGATATGGGGTGTCCGTTGGGAGACTCTTTCAGGAGTCTACACTTATAGCCCAAGTCTACCCACATCTCCCCATCTCCATAGCTACCATCTGACCATGAGGCATCATGGCCTCTCGGGGACAACTACGCCAGCCTTCCAGTCCATGCCCCCACCTCCTCTCCTGCATGCTACCGTCTGTTCCCCACAGCAGCCAGAATGACCCTAAACTCTGCTCAGCACCTCTAACAGCACTGGGGACTCAAGAGCTGTGCAATCAGTATTTCTGAAGAAATGAATAAATGCTCAGATGAAGGCCTGCCCTAGAGTGGAAGTACTGGCTATAAAAAGATGGAACAGATGCAAGAGACATCAAGGACGACTGACCTGGCTGACTGGGTGTGGAAGTTCCTATTGAATGTCCCAGCTAAGTGCATTTCTGGAAGGACTGTCTTCTCAGTCCATCCACCACAAGAAGAGAGAACTAAGAATATGACGAAGGCAGTAGGGAGATTCTTTAAAGAGAGGCGACCCCTGGTGTCAACTGCTGCAGAACAGTCAAGGAGAATGCTTGAGAAAGCAGCGTGGCCGGGTTCTCCAGAGAAACAGAACCAATAGTACGTATGCATGCTCGGTATGTATGTCCTATGTGTCCTTTTGTAGTTGTATATAAGGGGACTTATTATAAGGCAGGGTCCACGCACTCGTGGAGGCTGAGCAGTCCCACATCTGCCATGCGGGAGCTGGAGACCTGGAAGAGCCGCTGGTGTAGTTCAAAGCCCAAGAGCCCAGGAGCCAGTGGCATGGGTTCCAGGCCACAGACGAAGGCCCGGGAGCTGAGCCAGCAGCCAGCTGGGTCTCCATGGCCCGTGCGAGAAACGTGGTTTATTCCTTAAACACAGATACCATCAAGGAAAAGTGGGACGGACGTGTTCGGGACACGGCTACACATTTTTAGACTTCACATCACAGATTCTCTCAGATCCGTCATATTTCTTTTGTGTGGGAAGAAAAGCACTCTGAAGCCCTAAAAGGCAGGAAGATTCCCCAGTGTTGACAGAAATGCATGAGCAGAAAACTAAAGCAATGTTCTAAATGCAAGCTCAAAAACAGTTATGAGATCTTGATTTTTTTTCCAAGTTAAATTCCATGAGCTATCATGTTGTTGGGTGTGTTTTTATTTTAAAAATGGAGTTTTTGGCCATGAGAGTTTCTGGACTGGCTTTCACTTCCGAATCTAGAGAAGGGGATTATTGTTCCTCTTTCATCAGTTCAATGAGAAATGATCAGTCTCTTCAAAATCACTGGTCCACCCCTGCCCACCCCCAGGACAGACCCCGAGGGCAGGAGCAGGTAATCTGCAGGCATTGAGTGATCAGGTTGACATTTGAACTTGCACGTTAACAGATATATGCCAAAATGTATATCCTCATTTCTGGAAATGTAACAGTCACGGCTCTATTTGAATTTTTCCACATGTCTACCAATGTGAGATGTCAACCATCCCTCAACAGCCTACTTCAGACACACGTATTTGGCAAAAGAATATTTTCAACAGAACCACCATGCATTTGACACACTCTTTAAGCCAGGCAGGAAAATATCTTAATAGTTAACATTTGAGGAGGCACATAGTTTATCTCTGACCACCCTCCTAATTTCACTAATACCAAGGATAAAATATTTGACCATGAAACCTCTTTTTGCAACATTCCTCTGCATTGTCATCTCTGCATCTCTCAGTATAGCTCATTGACTCTGAGTAAGAAAAGTTAAAAATATTCTGCACGCAGCATTCATCTGCATTGTGTAAGGACAAGTTTCACACCGTCAACCTACTAGAAATGGTCAGTTTCAATAAATCGCCTTTATAAATATGCATAGCCCCCCTTATCTGTGGTTTCACTTTCTAAGGTTTCAGTTACCCACAGTCAAGTGTGGCCCGAAAATATTAAATGAAAAAATTCCAGAAGTAAACAATTCATCAGTTTTAAATTTCGAGGCATTCTGAGTAGCATGATGAAATCTAGAGCCGTCCTGCTCCATCCTGTCCAGGACGTGAATCATCCCTTTGCCCAGCGTAGCCACCATGTATACACCACCTGCCTGTTACTGTGTAGGAAAAAAACATAGTATATGTGGGGTTCGGTACTATCGCAGTTTCGGGCATGCACTGGGTGTCTCAGAGCATATCCTCTGTGGATAAAGCAGACGTACTGTAATCTGCAAATTGAACGGAAAGGCCTCCATCAGCTTATTCTTAATGAACAACTGTTTTGTCCTGAGTGATTTGTAATTGATCGGGCCGTGAAAAGAAGGCAGGGAGCTGATCGGAAAGCAACTGGCCACTCCAGAGAAGCTGTGTGTTGAGCGTCTTAGCAGCACCAAGGACTGAGCAGGCCGGGTCTCACTGCTACTAATTGCGGTGTTTGAGGTGTCCTGGGGAAAGCGAGGCTCAGATGACTGGAGCTATGGAAATGACTCAATTTGCAAAAAAGAAAGGAAAGGTGCTGCAAACGCAGATCATGGAGTGCTGGTGTGGCCACGCGGAGGACAGAGAATACATGGACTCAACTCTCAGGTGGGTCTGGATGTGAGAACCCCTCTCACTTGCTGGTTACTCAGACAGCCAGCAGCATGGAAAGCCATGGGGATATCAGTGGGCCATGAATAAACACTGCACTCCAGTGAGATGGTGTTAGGGGGTGATTAGGTTTCAACATAAGAATTTTGAAGCCTCTGTGGGATGAACAGGCCATGAGCGCGGAGCCTTGTGGCTGGGGCCAGTGACCCTATGGAAGAGGCCCTGGAGGGCTGCCATGGCCCTTCCTCCGCGTGAAGATGTGGCTGAAAGTCCCTGTTTGTGAAGCAGAGAGCAGCCCTCACCAAGCACGGAATCTGCTGACACCGTGATCTAGGACTTGCCAACCTTCAAAACTATAAGAAATACATTTCTGTTGTTTATAAGCCACCCAGTTTACGATGTGTTGTTATAGCAGCCCAAGCTGACCAAGACATTAGGAATAAACGTACAAAACTAATTGAAATCAGTACAATTTCAAGGCAGGAGCAATCTTTCTGCATGGTACATGCATGAAAAAGGCAGGAGGACTCTGTCAACTCTGGGACTCATGGTGTGATGGAAACACCCAGAAGGCCACAGGCCACCTTCATTGTTCCTCAACTGGGAGCCTGACGGGCTAGAACATGCTCATGGGAGATAGACAGCAGGGAGAACAATCTGGAAATCTCCTCTTGAGCAATGGAAGGCTTCAGCTGGAGTAGACTTTGGGCATGAAATGGGTGTGGACTCTGAGGCTCCAGGAACTGGGCCTTGGCTGATAGAAGGGCGACCTCGGTGAATCTGGGACCCTCTCTCTAGCCGCCCACTCGAATCGCCTCCAGTGGTTTTAAGAAAAAAGACCTCCCAATGTCCACGCCCCTTTGGAAGAGATTCTCACTTAATTGGTCTGGGGCAGAGTAGGGTCCTGGGATTGTTTGTTCAGCTCCCCTTTGGGTTAAGTATAAAGAGTTTTCTAACAGTGGAGCGGCCACTCCCCAGTGAGTGTCGGAACACAAGTCACTGTTGGCCTCGGCCTTCCTCACCTCAGCAAGCAGGCCAGAGCAGAAAGGCCAGGTACAACAGGAGGCATGGGGTCTGGGAAGGTGACCCCAGTGCTCATGGGGGCAAATGTATATGATAGTCACGGGGCAGCCCAAGCCCCAGGAGCCACCTGGTAAAAGGTAACTCTGGCAGGCATCGGGGAGACGTCATGTAATGGGGGCCCCAAAGCATGGTCAGCAAGAATCTGGGTGCAGGAGGACCCAGGGACCCCACAGGCAGGCCCTGAAGGCACAGCCTGAAGCTTATAGCTCTAGTACCGAGCAAGCCCACACTTAGTAAGTGCTCAGGAAACGTTTGCAGGTACACAGGGGGGCTCATACATGTTCATTTGTAAAGATCAAGACAAAGTCATAAAGTTAGTAAACAAGCAAAAAAAAAAAACCAAACAAACAAAAATGAAGTTCAGCCACACCAACTAAAGAAATATAAATTTAAAATAAATACCATGTTACACCTATACATCTGGCAAAACTTGTAAATCATAATTATGCTGTGCTGTAACAGACAGGCATCACATATGCATGCAGACAAGGAAAGAGGAGAATGAAGAGTTCATTGAATAAAGGTGATAGTGATGGTGATACGGCTGATTTTTTCCCTTTGATTTTAAAATTTTCTCTGGTGGTGTCATTTGGGCAATTGATAAGCATCAGTTTGTTTTGGGGGGCTTTTTTTGTTTGTTTTTGCAAAATGTGCACTGTGGCCCTGCCATTGGCCAGCAGGAGGGTCCAGAGGGTGGCTTGAAGAAGCTGCTGTCCCCATCTGGGCATCCCTGACACGTGTGCAGAGGGCTGAGTGGGTGGAAGGGCTGGGATGTATCTGGGCTTGGGCTCATTATTGGGACTCTGGACTTGTTGGGTGGCAAGAACACAGGCTTGCCTCGGTCAGCTGGGATGCAACGGGGTTGGGAGCGTGGACAGCTCAAGGCCGAGAAGCCCAGCAGGCACGGCTGGAGGAGGGAGTCCTCAGGAAGAGGTCCCCCGGGGCCAGCTCCTCCTTCTCTGAAGACGATGCAGGCAGCCCGCATCCGCCTCACTCCCAGAGGCCGGTGATTCGGAGAGCCAGTGTGACTGCGGCCGCCTGCCTGCTGAGCAGGGCTGGCCAGTCCGGCTCCTCGGACAGTGCCTCCCTCTGTTCAGAACAGCCTGCAGCCACTTGGCTGAGCCGGGCCTGGTGGGTGTGGTGGTGGAGAAGTTTCCATCAGGAAGGGCAGGCACCACGGCAGAGTGCCGAGGGCACTTGTCTGGCCCCAGCACAGTAAAAGATTCAGAAAAAAACAGGAGAAAAATGACTGTGGGTTTGAGAGAGTGGATTCAATCTTCCTTGTGGAATTTTTCTCTACCAATAATTGTCAAAATGGGCAAAATATAAAATGTTTAAAACAGCAACCAAAGAAAGGGATACATCAAATAAACTTCAAGACTGTTTATCAAAGAAAAATGTATTTAAAAGGGAAAACAAAGTTTCCTCTGTGCTTTGTCCTGTAGTTAAAAAGTGACTGCCACCGCTGTCATCACCGCACAGAAGACTGTGCCGTAATAGTCACGGGAGTGTGTAGCATCTGCTGTTCTATATTAGCAGGATTAGCTCTTTCCAGAACCAGCCTTGCAATGCCCTTCCCCTTGAGAAACTTTATATTTGTTATAGAAATGAAGCTGTACAAACAGACCTATAAATTTTACTTTTACTTGCACGGCTTAAACACCTGTTACATGCAAGGCTCTGTGCCGGTTCTGCATAGGGCTCGACACATTCAGCCAGGTGGAACCCTCTCCAGGAGGGGGTCTCACGGCCCAAGAGAGCAGTTAAGACAGTCACACAAATAGCCAGTCACGTGCACAGAGAAACAGGTGCCAGGAAGTACAAGCAAATCCTGCAGAGCACCGGGCCTTTTTCACCTGGGAGAGCCCAGGACGGCTTCACAGAGGAGGGCACATTTGCCTTGGGCCTAAGAGGAATTTTCCTCCAAAGAAGACGGGAGAAGGCAGTCGTGCTCAGAGAGAAGGTAGGCACCCATTCCCCCACCCAGCCTCCCCCCACCCCGCTGCAGCCAGAGCGGTGTCCCAGCCGGCCGGCCAGTCTGTTCACACCAGGCTCCTGCTGCTGCTGCCTTGCTCTTGAACCAAGTTCAAGCTCTCTGAAGAGCACAGCTCATGGCTCTTCCAAGGCCAGCCCTTCCTCTCTCCCTCCCTCCCCCTCTCCCTCCTCTCCTCCTCCCCCAACCCCCTCCACCTCCCCCGACTCCAGCCTATGTCTGTGCCGCCCCCACACGGTACACCTGGCTACCAAACTGCTTTCAGTCGTCCAGATGAAACAGCCTCCCCCGCTAGACTCCACTCGCGCTGTCCTTCTGCTGCAAACACGTTGCCCCACCACATTCCCCTTCCCTGGAGTCCTCCCCCTCCCCCTCCCCCATCCACCTGTAGGGGCTCCCAGAGGCCAAATACAGTACGATCAAGTATCCAAAACAATAATGGATGGCAACGCATTGACTAAAAAGTAACAAAGATTCATGAGTCCTTAAGTCCTTAGTGATAGAGAGAGAGAGAATATGAGAATATGCCCAACAATAAATCATATTTCTGAGAATACTAATTAGAGTTGTTTTAAATTTCTCTTCTATCCATGAATTATCTCTTTCCTTTGGACATGCTTTTTCCGGCAGTGGTCTTCTTGCTCCTCTTGCAGGCTTTTCTCAATAACTGGGTCTCTTGGTAGCTAAGAGTGGGGCAGTTGCCAACTCTGAGCATTGTGTCCTGGGTGGGACTCTTAGCCAGTGAGTTTGGTGTAACCTGAGTCCTGACAGGTGGGTTAATTGTTCCATAGGCTTTGAGCCTCCTGGCGTTTCTGGGTCCAGGTTCCCTCCCGGGTTCTGTAAGGTGAGGGGCTTCCCTGCTAGCCGCAGCCCCCTGTGTGTTCCATGAGCTGCGGTTTCCAGCCTTCCATGGCACCCACCTCCACACGAAGTGAGAATCCCCAGTCCCCTGGCACCCTGGGCCTCCCCTTGCAGCTCTTGCATCTCTCCTCTCTCGGTCTTCCCGCTCCTCTGAAAGCTCCAGGAGAGCAAGGACATCCCAGTGCCTGCTGCCTGGCAAATACCTGAACGAAGGACTAAACCACCTCCACAAAAGCAAAGCTGAAAGACATGACACAGGCCCGAAGGTGGCCCGGGAGGCCAGCGTGGCTGACACAGATGAGAGTCGGGCACGGACAGGGAGGAGAGCTGGCAAGTGATGAACGAGCTCAGGAGGCTGCAGAGAGCCCCAGAGATGCTTGGGTGGGCTGAGACTCGGCGCTCCCTCGGGCTGGGAGCGCTCTGAGGATGCTCGAGCTCGCACCCGCACGCTGCACGGCGGCTTCTCCTGTGCAGCCGTGACTATGCCGCGGGCGCCGCGCTTCTCAGCACGTGGGCACACGCTGGGGATCGTCTGCATGGCTCCAGACAGACCTCTTTGATTCAGTAGTTGTGTTTTATTCTAGTGTGTGTTAGAAAACCAACAGCCTATCAACTGTGGTTTCACCATAGTATTAGAGAGTTTCCTCTTTAAAGAGCATAAATTATGTTAGTGATAGTCATGCTTCCAAAAACATAAATAAATAAAGAGTATAAATTTAAAAGTGAGTCTACTTAAAGAAACAGTGCTTCTGGTGGTCGGGGATCTCAGATCTGGCAAAATTCTCCATGAGGGATGCAGGGAAGTATCGTGACACAGTGCAGATGTTGGGCGGAAGTGTGTGGCCCTTGTACTCTGACAGGTGTCCTTGGACTGTAGATTCCCTGCCGGATACCAAAGCAAAGAATCAGGCTGGGAGTGGCAATTCTCAGGTTGAACATGTGATTTTTTAATTGAGGGAAAATTCACATAACATAAAGTTAACCATTTTAAAGTGCACAATTCCATGGCAGTTAGTACATTCACACTGTTGTGCAGCCATCACCTGTATGTAGTCCCAGAACGTTTTCATCTCCCCTAACGGAGGCCCTGTCCCCACTCCCCTCTTCCCCACCCCCCACCCCCTGGCAACCACTGATCTGCTTCCGTCCCTGTGGCCCTGTCTGGTTTTCATGCACATAGGGTTGTACAAATAGGGCTGCTCTCAAGGTGCGCGCATGCTACGGCGCGCGTCAGTGCTCCGTTCCTTTCTTTGGGAGAACTAAATATTCCATTGTGTGGATAGACCACATTTTGTTTATCTTCTAGACGATAATGGGTGGATTGAATGTGCACTTTCTCTATTCTTGTTTCATCCAACAAATGTTTGTTAAACACCTGCTGCACACAGGCACAGGTGCCAGGTTTGGGGCCCTACGGGCCGTCCCTGCTGTCAGCGCCCTGTCTGTGTGGTGAGGAATCAGGGGAGGTGGACAGTGGCAGGGGTGAGGGCTGCAGAGGCAGGTTGGAGCCCGGTCTTGGGGGCCGCACATGGAAGGGCTGTGCATAGCCTGCTGAGGGGCTTGACCTTCATCTTGTGGGGGCGGAGCCTCCAGGGAGCTCCAAAGAGACCCCTCTGTGGAGCTTCAAAGGGAGGAGGTCATGAAGCCAGGTCTGCCACGAGCCCCTGCTGGCAGGAAGGGGGTGGCCCTGAGCTGGACACCCTAGGCACAAGGGCCAGAGTAGCGGGACGGGGACTGGGGGGAGGGGGAATGCCAGGAAAGCTTAGAGGGCCAAACAGGTGGGGTTTGGGGCTTGCTTGGCCACGGGGAGTGAAGAATGAGGAGAAAGACGTCAGGATCCAAGGCACAGATGCTGTACAACACCAGGGCATGAAGGCGCACAGTGTTTGGCCGCCACATCCCAGAGCCTGACACTGGAGCCCAGAAAAGGAGGGTCACGTCAGGTGCCAGAGCCATGGGGTGCCCCGGAAGCCACCCGGTGGAGAGATGCTCGCATTATCTCACTGTCTGCTTCCCCTGTAAGCTGCACAGGGAGGATGTGGAACACTTTGGAAACTCGTGGACGTAATGCAGACCAGTGTCATTCCTTTTGCCCTTCCCGAAGGTAGCCATGGCCATGACATTGGTCATCAGAAGCCTGACTATAGATACGCTGCAAACATTGTTGCCTGGAAACATAAGATGAGGGGTTGCAAGGCAGAGCTCTCACTGTTGGGAGCAGGTGGACCCTGGTGGCCCAGGGGTAGAGGGGTGTTGTTCTGGGGCTCAGAGCAGAGCTGTGGCCTGTGCAGGCGGTGGGTGGCACTGCAGTCTCCCATCTTGGTGCACACAGAGTCGGCAGCTGAGGACGACATGGTCAGGCGTCTCTGTCATGGAGAGGCAGGGCGCCCGGGCCAGGCTAGCTAGACCCCAGCTCCAGGAAGGAAGCAGGGCCTCCAGGAAGGAGACAGGACCAAAGCGAGACATGAAGTACCCCAGGGAGGCCACTGAGAAGGGAAAGCCGGCACCAGCAGAAGACACTTCCGTGAACCTGGGCCACCCACACCCTGCTTGGTGGACGGCCCTCCCTGCGCAAACAGCCCAGGGCAAGCTGCCCAGGGGACAGGACCTGGGCCTGAGGGACATAAACCATCATCCTGGTCATCGCAGTGCACGCCTTTTTACTGTCTGGTCTTGGCAGATAAACTGTGCCTGTAATTAACAAAAATATTATTCTGCTTTGGACAGGAAGAAGAAGAGGAGTGGAAGATGTCACCGAGTGTTTTCCTTCACACGATGGAGGAAGGAAATAACTTATACAAAGGTCAGTTAGGAGGACTTGCGTGGTAAGTGAGACGTCACTCTGTCTGCCCACCACATGTGGGGAAGAGTTAGATGCCCCGTCATGAAAGGCCACAAGTATGTAATTGGTGAAAGAGCAAGACACATACAGGATGAGAACATAATCGAAACCTACATCCTCCTTTTGAACCCCTAACACTTCCACTGAACATTCTCAGCTTAGTGACAGGGAGGAAAGTTATTTCCTAGATTGTTTAGATTAAGAAAATTGATACCGTATGTACAGTAAAATGTCTTAATCCTATTAGACTGAGGCATGCGCCTGAATTCTGATACATGCTTCTTTTGTGGGTTGTTCGGCGTAATTAGCATAGCTATAATCTGGCTGGATCTGCAAGCGTGTGAATTGGTCTTTCAGATATTTCCATTATAATTTCCTGGAACTATTATCCAATTCCTTTGGTTCTACGCCACCCTCAGGATAAATCCCAACACAGAATGACCTGCCAAGACGACCCTGGGCCTTAGTGCTATTGTGTAAGTTCCTGACAAATGCAATAAGGATGTGAAGTAGAATGTTTCCCAGTGTCAGTCATTCCTGCCTCCTTTCCAATTCCGGTCTTATCTAGACAGTGCTGGTACTATTCTTGACTTTATATATTTTTAAATTCACTCACAGTTTTCATACCAATAAATTCTCATCCTAAGCAACAATATCAATGTAGTTATAGGTTTGATATGCTAATTATGGAAGATAAAAATGTCTGTGTACCACTGCAAATTCTCTTAGAGACCACTGGTGGCAAGGGTCCCACCATGCACTAGACACTGGACTAGGCCGGGAGCCCAGAGGAAATGATGACTTTGGCAGGATTTGTCAGTTGATTTCACTGGGGAGAAAGGAGGTCAAAGGGGTAAACTAATATTTATCGAGTGCACAAGACGTGCAAGGCGTATTGTTTTCCATGCTCATCCCATTTAATGTTCACAACGACCAGGAGAGGTAGCTGTTGCTCTCCTCGCGTCAGCAGACACTGGTAGAAGGCCCGCCGTCCTCCAAATGTGACAGTTCATCAACTCTGACACAGCAATGCAGAGCAGTTGCTATCAAAATCACCTTCACATTCATTCAACAAACACTGAGTGTCTCCAGTGTGTCAGGTGCAATGCCAGCCTGGATGACACAAGGATGATACCTGCCACCAACAGCTCATGATACACTGGGTGTCACAGCAGCGGATGGGGTGGGGATAGTGGCACAAACTGGGTAGTTTATATAAATTGGGATGACAGCTGGGAGTTACAGTAATCCACGGGCCACAGGCCTGGCTGGGGGCACCCCTGGAACTCAGTGTGTGTCTGCAACAGTAATGCCACTTAAGGCCCTGCTCCGTATGGCATCTTGTGGTCTTTACAGCAACCCTCATTTGCTTCGTATTCTACATATCTGTCATCAGCCTTCAAGATAATTTCCCAGGTTTCAAACATGTCAGGTAACCTACGAGTTCATTTTCTCCTGAAAACCTCCCTCCCGCACCCCTCCCGGTCAGCTCCGATCCTTGGGCCTTTCTTGGCCTTTGCTGACTGCTTGCCACTCCCTTGTTTCGGTGGGGCTCATCCCAAGACATCCCACCACGTACATCTGCGTGTCATCCTGCACTCACGCTTGGGTGACAGTTTCCTGGGCGTTTGGAAGGCATGGCCCCTGCTCCTCTGATAACACCACATGAAGACAGTGAGGGCACAGGAAGAAAGCGGGGAGAGAGCAAAAGGCTGCTCCACATGGCAGCAAGTCAGGAACTCATGCCCGAAACTCACGCATCGTGAAAGCGTATGAGCGTGTTGTGTGCCCACGGGGAGAAGCACACGGAAACCGCTGAGAGCGCTCCTGCGAAGCTAGACCATTCCACACACCCTGGTGGGTGCTGCACTTCCTCTGACACACCGAGACCCTGCACCCACCCTGTCCCGCTGCACTTAGCACGTGGCCGTGAGCCTGTGTTCACGGTGTTTCCCGCCGGGACGCCCAGACCCCGAGGGCAGGCCTTTCCATCGTTTCACTCCGAGAGCAGTGCCTGGCCGTCAAAATTGAATAACTGAATTCATTCCATGTATTTTTAATGAATGAATCAATTTAGGAAACGATGCCATTGGGCAATCTAACTGGCAGGTAGACAGGTGGAACAGTTTTTTTATTATAATCCTTTTCATACTCTGTATAAAATGATGTGTATTATTTCGATAAAAGCAAAAATGAATTTGGGGAAAATCTAATGTTCCCATGGGAAGCCAAGGCTTGCAACCCACTAACCCACCCAAAAGCTCTTAAAACTATCCACACCTTTTATGTAATATCGGTTTCCATGAAGGCTGAAAACCCAAGCAGCGTCCCTCCAGAGCAGCCAACCTGAAGTGTCATTCTGCTAGTTGGAGGTTGTGGCACTGGGTGTGTTATCTGCCAGGTCCTTGGTAACTTAAAGAAATGAAATGTCTTCGTCTTAGAATTCTTTTCTTAAAAATCAAAGGTTTTCCTTTTCAAATAAAACATTAGCATTTTAATCACTAAGATTATCCCGCCCCCCGCCCCTTTCTTCACCCCCCCACGTGTGAAACTGCCTCGGCCTCGCTTTTCACAATCTCAGGATAAAAGCTCTTTCTCCGCTCTAGGAGAGAGTGGGGCAGTTGTTGCCCTTTGAGGGCCATGAATAGCTTCCTGCATTTATAAACGTCCATGAAATTCTTGAAGGGATTGAAAAGTGCCCTGCGCAAAAGTGTCATGAGAAAAGCAAAGTTTCGGTGGAAAACTCAATCCGTTTAAACCATCTACGGGGGACACGCGCAAAGCTGCTCCCAGTGTTTCATTTTGAAATACAGTCACAGCCCCGGAATGAGAATCCAGCCCACCACTGTCTCTACGCGCACAGCCGCGTCGTGGCTTCCTTTCTGTTAAATACTCGGCATTCCTTTTTTTATGAAATTCTTTGTTTCTCGAATTTAGTGAATCTATCTAGTGAAAAAAAAAGAAAAGTAGCATTCTGAAGTAACAAAGCTATTTTGTTTAAAATATCTTAATGTAACAGGTAAGTGTTGTTGAAGATTTAATAATCCTACAAGGGGGAACTCTGCAAAGAGTTATTAGTAAATAGTACATTATAACACATCTGAACCTCTTTTCTCAAGGGGGAAAGCTTAAAGTTTTAAACACATAAAAAGAATCATTTATTACCTTTCTTACATTTTATTTCTACATGTTATTCCTACATTTTGAAGTTTTCCAGTTTAAGCTTAGGTACATTTCAGAAAATGTACTAAAAAAGAGCAATTATCTTCAAATGAGGAAATCATAAAGTAACTGAGCGCCCGGTGTACACACATCATACAAGCTAACCACGAAATCCACCTTCTGTGGGGGTTCAGGGCAAAGAAAGAACTTCCAGATATGAGTGGCTTACGGTATTTTTCAATCAGCCGGATGACATAGACGATCTGCGTGATGCATGTGTTCTATGTGTTCTGTGCCCTGGCTCTCAGGCCCGCACCCGCCAGGAGGGTTATGTGACAGGAGAGGAACCCATCCGGGCTCTCCAGCCAGCTCTGGTGTGCCCACTCCAGCCTGCCAGCCTTCTTCAGTTCCTCTCCCCTTCTGTCCTCACACCTCAGTTCTGGCTGGTCGCCTGGACTTAGACTCACCTCCGCGGCTGCCCTCCGACTGATTTCCAGGGGGCACGATCCGTGCCCTCTCCCCACCCCCAGCATCCGCCCTGTGCTCTGTGCCCCAATCCCCGGGCCACCTCTCATGTGGCCTCCGTGTCTGGGGAAGGACACATAAGTGCATTGATTCTATGAAAACTTTACCACCCTTGTGATTTATTTGTTGTCTCTTTCTTACAAGTCCACATTAAGCATTCTAGATGAAATTTGGGTCCTCTCAGCACCATCATTTTCAAAAACCTGCTTGCCCAACCTTGCATCACGGTGGGCTGAGCCTTCATGTCTTTGTGGCAGAGGCTGAGGTCAGCGCTGCCCAGAGCACAGCTCGTTTGGACGCGCGGGAATCCGGGCAGGCTCTGCTCTGGCCGACACCTGCTGAGCCAAGCTGCCCACAGCCCATCCAGGCAGGAGCATGGGCCCGCTTCCCCTGTGAGTGGCGGACAGCCATTTCTGCGCAGAAACCCCATGCTAAACACCGGTGTCAGCATCTGCAGCTGGTGGAGCCGACCCACACTTTTTGAAAACTGGAATTGCATTTCCATGTCCCATCTTCCTGCAGTTGTCCTGTTCCTCAGGGTCCTTGCTGACCACTCTAAGATGGACAGTCACTGGCCCCCTAGGGCCCACAGATTCCTCTTTGCTGACACATGTCTGCTTTAGCACAGCTGTTTCCAGTGCAGCAGCCAACCTGCTGGTTCCTCTGCTCCAGGGAGGTAGATTGTCAGTAAGGCAAGCTGAGACCCTGTGAGACGCTGCTCTGGGGGATGGCGGCAACTATTTGGGCTAAACTGGAAACTTTACATGTTTTATTCCACTTACCCCCTCCCTAGCAGTATGAGGAAGGGGGTGTTTTTATTACTTGGAAAAGGAAACAGGTTCAGCAAGGCTGTCACCTGCTAAGGTCAACAGCTGGTAGGTGGTAGGACAGGGGTTCCACCTGATCCCAGGCTGTAGCCCTGGCACCGGCTGCGCTGCCCAGGCAGGTGTCGGGTGGCCAAAGCCCTCAGGACGACAGTCTTGCCCATTTGCCAGCTCTGAGCTGTGTATCACAATCTTGTCACCATCTTCCTGTCTCTCCCTGGAGTCTGGCTTTTCCCGGCTCACATCGCATCTCGTCCCTCCTTTCTCGCTGGTTTGCCCACGGGATTCTCCAGGGCCCTTCTCTGCTCTCGGTCTTCCCATTCGATTACCCTGGTTCTCGGTCGCAGCCAGACTCCTGCTTCTGTCTCACTGTGACTTTCGAGTGTGAGCACTGCCCTCTCCTTCCCCAGCCACTCGCATCGGCCTCGGGGCCCCCGTGCTGTGCTCGTGGGGGAACCTCCGTCCATCCATTCATGACGCCACCTGCCGTGGAGGCCCCACAGACTCTTCTTCCTCCCAAGTTGTAGCCACTGTCTGGCAGGGGTTGGGTCACTTCTGCCTCTGCCTCGGGGCCCTCAGGTGCCTTCCCAAGTTGGAGGTCACCACAGCACGAGGTGAGTTCCCAGTGAAATGTCCAGACTGGGTGGCGGTTGTCAGTTTGGTGAGTTCCAGCAAATTCCCTTCACATTCTGAAAATAGATTCCAGGAAGAGACCCCATTTCCCAAGCTGGGAAGTCTCGTCTTCCCATGGGAGATCATGCCCAAGCCCCGCTGCAAGGACCCCATTGTTCCAAACCTCAGCATACATGTGGAATTCCCGTCTGGGAAATGAGCTCTATCTCAGTTTATTTTAGTGATAGGAAATTATTCTTATTTTCTCCAAGGTCAGCTTTCTCTAGGTCCATCCTCCTAACCACCAAGATAAGACAAAAGGGAAATTTAAAATACACAATTGCAAAAACATCCAAAAAGTAATTCAAAAATATAGCTGTTGAATTAGGGGAAAGTCATGGATATTTGTGTATTTAGTTTTGTCTGTTTTATAACAGGGGACGAGGGTAAATTATTGGAGAGAGTTCAACATGGCAAAAAATCTTTCATACTTTTAACAAATCATTTGAATAATAAAAGTAATATAAAACATATTACAAAAAGAGTAACCTATAATTCTAAAATCCCACTATTAACATGTTGTTTTTATATGGCTATAATAATAGAGTAGGATACTATTTGCATAACAATTTTTTGCTTGATATTTTCACATTAGCAATTTTCTTTTTTAAGATATTATACAAGTACATATATGAATCTCATCACTTATTTTATTCAAATTTTCATTCTATGCAATAAGATATAAAGTTAGACTCATGTTTATATTGCAATAACTGCTTTCATTAACCTACATGTTGAAAAAGTTTTTTCATTTTCTTTTTCTTTATCCTTCTGGAGTATAGACAGGTGGATGAATAAAGATGAATCTTGGAATTTCCCTCAAGACTATGATCCAGAACTGATCAAAGAGGAGAAATGGAAAGAATTAGAGTTGGAGCTAAGGGTGCAGGTATAGCTGCATTTCTGTTGTAGTAATGACACGTCACCTACTGCAGTGATTGTGCTTCTTTACAATTTCCTATTAATGACCTATCTCATGATTTCACATAGAAAACGCAGGGCATGCAAAGTTGCCTAAAAGGAGTATGTTTTGTATTTACCTAGGTTGATGAGCTGATGAGGCAAGAACTAAAAAACTTGAAACTAGCTGTGAACAGAGAAAAGGAATACCCAGTCAAACCAAGAAAGAATAAAGAGAAGGTGAGTAGTGAATGACTGTAGGGAGGGGGTAGGTTCAGTCATGACAAGGAGCCCCTGCCCATGCAGTGGCATGTCCAGGAGGGCTGCCTGTGGACGCCTCACAGAGAAACACACCTTCCTTTGGTAAATTTACTTGGTCCACCATTTAGCCCGCAGGGTGTGGCCTCATAAATGGGACAGATCCAACCATCTGAGAGTGTCCTCTTCGAACTTCCCTCGGCCACAGATTCTTATCACCCAAGCCCCACGGGTAGGACAAGAACTATCAAAGAAGCCAGAGCACATGCCCCTCATCTCATGCTGGGGGTGGTCTACAGGGGGCCGTGGCAATGAGCAGGTTCCGTACAGGGATCATAGAGAAAGGAATCGGATGAATTGAATCGTAAGTTGCCACCAAGCTATCTCACAGTGGTTTATTTTTTCTTAGAGGTGTTGGGAATGATGGTTTGGTTTTATTTTACTTTATTTTTATTTCAATAGAATTAGAGGGTGCAGGTGGAGTTTTGTTACATGGATACGTTGTGTAGTGGTGAAGTCCGGGCTTTTAGTGTTCCCATCACCCAAATAGTGTACATTGTACCCTTTTCATCCCTCACTCCCCACCCTCCCTCCTTCCAAGTCTCCAGCATCTATCATGTCACTCTGTGTGACCATGCATACCTGTGGCTTAGCTCCCACTTGTAAGTGAGAACCTGCAGTCTTTGGCTTTTTGTTCCTGCGTTACTTCACTTAGGATAATGGCCGCTAGTTCCATCCTCAAAATGGGTTCAGAGCATTCAAAGTTCAGAGCATTCCAAGTTCATTTACCCGGGCCCCTACCTCTGCCTCCATCCTAGAGACAGCCTTGCTTGCCATCCGGGCCAACATATCCAAGGTAGAGAGCTAAGGCTGCTTCTCACAGGGAGTCTTTGTTCTGTGACAGCTTTCTCTAAGTTCCACGGCTGATCCACTTTTCCTGTGATTCACACATTCAGCTGCATTGGTGTCTAGTTTTCTCAGCTCAAGGGCCGTATGGTCTCTTTAGGATGACTCTACCTTGATCTGTTTTGTACTGATGTGGTTTAACTCTGAAGGCAACTGAATTTCCCTCATAGCTCTGTTCTGAAGGTCCATCATTGTAGTCCGATAACACTGATTTAACAACCAACAATCATCTACAGATGAAAGCACCTTCACAAGAGCTCTGGAGTCCAAGAGAGGGGGTGCAGCACCCAGTTGGAGCACAGAAACATTTTGAAAGATGCACCAAAGAGACTAAAAGGAAAAGTTTCACTTTGTCTATGTCACTCCTCCCCAAAGCCCACACATCTCCCAGGCCTACTAGTTCTCCCTTGCAGGAAAGGGACAGAGAAGTGAGCATCTGACTTCACCACTGACCCCACCACCAGACCACTCTCCTGCAGACCCTAGCACTACAGGCATCTTACAAACCCTGACACGAGGCAGGTCCTTGGACCCCAGCATCAGAAAGGAATCAAAGTATATCACTGCAAAAAAATCATCAAATTACAAAGGAAGACAATGAGAGAAGAACAAAAGAACCACAAAACAGAAAAAAAAATTGATAGGTCCTTACCTATCAATAATTACTTCAAATGTAAATGAATTAAACTCACCAATCAAAAGATATAGAATGGCTGAATGGATTAAAAGAAAACAAGATCCAACTATATGCCATCTACAAGTGATTCACATTAGATTTAAGGACACATATAGGTTGAAAGAGAGGGGATGGAAAAAGATATTTCATGCAAATGGTAACCAAAAGAGAGCAGAGGTGGCTATACTTAGACAAAACAGTCAAGTCAGAACCTGTCAGAAGAGACCAAAAAGATCATTACATAATGATAAAAGGGTCAATTCAATAGGAAGAGATAACAATTATATATGCACACTTCATCAAAGCATCTAAATATATAAAGTGAATATTAACATATCTGAAGGGAGGAACAGCAATACAATAATAGTAGGTGCCTTCAATATCCTACTTCTATAAAGGATGTACCACCCAGACAGAAAATCAGTAGGGAGACACAGCAGACTTGAATACCTCTGTAGACCAATGGTCCTAACGGTTATTCTACCCAGCAGCAGCAGAGTACACGTTGTTCTCAGGTACACATAGAACATTCTCCAGGATGCTCTCCACATGCTGGGTCACAAAGCAAGTCTTGATAAGTTTAAGAAGATTGAAAACATTCCAGATAACCTCCAACCACAGTGAGATGAAACTAGGAATCAGTAAAAAAGGAATATGGAAAATTCACAAATACGTGGAAATTAAATGACACACTCTGAACCATCGGGTCAAGGAAGCAATCTAAAGGAGAATTAGAAAATATCTCAAAACAAAAATGACAACAAAACATACCAAACTTTATAGCAAGAGCAGTACTAAAAGGGAAGGTTACATAAATGCCTACATTAGAAAAGAAGAAAGATCTCAAATAAACAACCTAACATACTTCAAGGAACCAGAAGAAGAGGGGAACAGTAAACCCAAAGCCAGGACAAGGAAGGAAATAATAAAGATAAGAGCAGAAATAAATGAAATAGAGAATTTTAAAAATTGATGAAACTAAGAATTGTTTTTCTGAAAAGATTTTAAAAATTGGCAAACTTTATGCTAGACTAAGAAAAAAAGAGAGAAAGCTCAAATAAATAAATTCGGCAGTGGAAGAGAAGACATTATAATCAATGTCACAAAAATTAAAAGGATAACAAAAACTATTATCAACAATTATACACTAAATGGACAACCTAGAAGAAATAGATAAATTTCTAGAAACATACAACCTACCAAGACTGAATCAAGAAGAAACAGAAAGTTTCAACAAACCAATAACAAATAAAGAGATTAAATCAGTAATCAAAAATCTTCTTGGAATCTGGGAACACCAAAGGACATTAGGGAAAAATCAGTGGAAACCTAATAAACTGTGCATTTTCATTGATAATATTGTGCCAAGGTTGGTTCCTTAGTTGTGATAAAGGTACCATAGTAACGTAAGATGTTAATAGGAAAAGCTATGTGAGGGGTATACAGGACCTCTGTGTACTATATTTGTAACTTTTCTGCAAATATAAAACTATTGTAAAATTAAAGTTTTCATTTGCAGATGACATGATTGTCTATGTAGAAAATCCCAAGGAATTTACAAAGAAAGTTCTAAACAATAAGTGAGCTCAGCAAGTTTGCAGGATACAGGATAAACCTGTGTTTCTAAATAGCAGCAATGGACACGTGGACGTCAAAATTAAATATAACGTCATTTTAAATCACTCAAAAAATGTAGGTGTAAATCTAACAAAACAGGTACAAGGCTTATGTGTTAAAACTACACAAAGCTGATGAAAGAAATCAAAGAGTAGATAATTAGACTGACATACCATGCACACGTACTCAACAAACCAATAACAAAGAGATTAAATAAAGAGAAGTTGAGTCTTCTCAACATAAACGTCAACATAGTAAAAATGTCAATTCTCTCCATATCAATATATAGGTTTAATGCAATTCTATCAAAATCCCAGAAATATAATTTGCATACATAGATGAGATTATTCTAAAATTTATATGGAGAGACAAAGGAACTAGAATAACTAAAGCCATTTTGGAAAAGGAATAAAGTGAGAAGGATCACTTCACCCAGTTTTATGGCTTATCGTATAGCGACAGCGACCATGGCTGTGAGCTCTTGGTAGCGGGATAGACAGACACGTGGAACAACAGAACAGGACAGAGAACGCAGAGCAGCCCGCCCAGGTGTGCCTGGCTGATTTTGACAAAGGTGCAAAAGTGCTTCAAAGGGGGAAAGACACCCCCTTGGATAAACGGTGCCGGAGCAACTGGACATGCATAAGCAAAAAGAAATGAACCTAAGTCTCGCACATTGTCCAAAAATTAATTCAAAATAGGTCACAGACTTTGCTTTTAGAAAAAAATATAGAAGATGTTTGGAATCTAAGGCTAGACAAAGGGTTCTTAGAATTAGTACCAAAAGCACAATTCATAAAAGGAAATATTGGACTTCATCAAAATTGAAATTTTTGCTCTGTGAAAGACGCTGTTAAGAGGATAAAAGGACAAGCTACGGACTGAGAGGAAACATTTGCAAACCCCATATCTGACAAAGAGCTAGTATTCAGAACATACAAAGAACCTCAAAACTCAAAAGCTAAAAAACAAGCAACCCAGCGAGAGAGTGGCTGAAAGACAGGAAGAGATATTTCACTGAAGGGGACGCAGAGACGGCAATTAGCACGTGAACAGATGCTCAGCACCACCGGCCACCAGGGAGATGCACGCGGAAGCGTGATGACAGCACTCCCCCTGTTATCGTGGCTGGGATAAACACCGGTGACAAACCGAGTGCTGGGGAGGCGGGAGAAACTAGGCCACTCGCACGCTGTTGGTGGGCGTGGGAAGCGGCACAGCCACCGCGCATCACAGTGGGGCCGCTGTTTTAAAAAACCAACCGTGCACGTCCGGCACGGCCCGGTCATTGCACTCACGACATTCATGCCAGAGAAACGAAGACTCATGTTCGCTGCAGTGAAGTCTTAAAATCTTACGTCGCCTCAGCATCCGCGCTGAGTATAAGTTTAACTTTCTCATACTGGAAGCCGGGCTTAGTCACCCCGTCCCAGACCCCAGTTCTCCACCTCCTCAGCATCATTGGCCCAGATGGCAACCGCCTCCTGGCACCCACCGCCCTGTGGGACAGCTAGATACAGCCTCCTCGACTGGCCCTGCTGACCCCCACATCCCACACAGACAGCACAAATACGCCACAGTGACACCCATGTGTCACAGCATGATGCCACGGAACTCACGCCTGCTTGCTGAAAACCCCCCAGTTAGAACTCCCTGCGGGAAAGTAAGTTACCCAGGTCACTCCCTAGACCCCAGTAAAGGCCTCAGTCCATAGGTCCCACGCTTAGTGTGTCCCGGATGGAGCCCCACACACCACCCCCCGCGTTGGCCCTGCGAGGGGGCTGCCCTCTTCTCTCTGGGATCTGTAAGTACTAAAAACTGCATCTGTTACTCCGTGTGTTCTGCTGTGCTGCCCGCTCTGTGTCTCGCCCAGCCAGCACGCCAACCTACCTCTCCTCCTGCCAGGGCTCTCCTAGGGAGTGGCTGTTTTGGTAGGAATAAACCGGACACAGGTCAGACCGGAGCCACAAGGGTGTCTGCCACTATAAACAGGAGTCCTGTGAGAGAAACATCTGGTGACGGGGCAGGCACTCGGGCGTCGGGCCGTCCACCAGGGTAAAGAAGTGTCCCATAAAAGGCACACTGAACACCCACTCCCCGAGCCCCGTGAGGGCAGGGCTGGGATCTATAACCACTCTTCAGAGAGAGGCCTCAGGGCCGAATTAGAGAAAAATTCAACATTCACACACACACACACACACACACACACACACACGTACATGCACGCACATGCACTTAGAGCTGCTTACTTAATTCATAACAGCCTGAAACTGGACACAGCAATAAGAAGGAACGAGCTATTGATACACACAATGAGCTGAGTGAGTTTCTGGAGAATTATGCGAAAAGCCGGTCCCCAAAGGCCACACGCTGAGCTTCTGTTTACGCAGCATTCTTGGAAGGACACAATTACAGAAATGGAGAACAGATTGGTGGTTTCCAGGGATAAAGACGGACGGGTGGTCTGGGAGGGAAGCGGCTGTCACTATAAAAGGGTGACACGAGGGTCCTTGTGGTGGTGGAGACGTTCTGTGCTTTGACCACGTCCACGTCGACGTCCTGGCTGTGATACTGCGAGACAGCTCTGCGAGGCGAGGCCGCGGGGAGAAACCTGGCGGAGGCACACGCCGTATCTCTGTGCTGTTTCTTACAACTGCATGTGAATCTGCCATTATCTCAAAATGGAAAATCAAGTTTTAAAAAACTGGAAAACATGAATGAAGTTTGGCTATATGCAGCCGTAGGAGTGCGTCTTGCAGTCCCAATATTGTTCGAAAGAAGCCAGACATAAAAGAGTTTATGTATCAACAGTGTGATTCCACTTACAGGAACAGTGTCGCCTACAGATGGGAAGCAACATGAGAGGGAGCTCAGGGGGCAGAAATATGTTCTGTATTTTGAACTGGGTGGTGGTTATGTGGTTATCTATAGAAACTAAATGTAAAAGCCAATCAGCCTGCGAATGGGCGCGCACTACATAAATTACACTGCCATGAAAAGGACTGAACGAATGAGGAGACGGGCGTGGAGGATGAGCGAGAGTGAGTGAGAAGGCGCGAGATGTGCATAGTGCGTGGGGAGTGCGGGTCACCTGAGGGGCCAGAGGTAGGAGGTGACACAGAACAGGAAGAAGGACCTGTCTGGAATTCGGCCCTGCGCAGGTTACGCAGCGGAGACGTCACCTTCCGTCCACACAGGGACGTGTCCACGTAAGCAGCTTGGGATTTTTCCAGGCCAAACCCTACGCCCATGAAAACACCGCGGCTCCGTGTTCGACTTGTCACTAACTTTTCACTTCCCGCCGCCTCCAGAAACAGTTTGCTTAGCTCATTTCTGGGCTTATTTGCTTGCTTGTTTTCACTAAATTGCTGGTTGTTTCCTTTTTTTTTTTTTTTTTCTGTTTCAGAAAAATAAAGGGAAGAAAGGCAAAAGAGGGAAAAAGGACAAAGACCTGACAGCTGACAGGTGAGGACCGGCTCGCGCTGTTGCAGGGCACGTGGACGGGCGCAGCCCAGAGCGGGGCGCAGGAAGCCCTGAGACCGGCCTCAGCGCTGGCGGTGCCTGGGCGGGCACCCGCTGCCATACCGCAGCCTCCTGTCCCTCGCAGAGTGTCGTGGGAGTGGTAGGCGCCGCCGCGAGTCCTGCGCGAATCCCAGGTTGGAGAGGTGCCTGGTGGGCTCGGAGGGAAACGCAGGTCCTCACCACATCTGAGCTCATGTAACGCTTTAGGCTTTAAAATTCACTGGGGCCGGGGGAAGTTCTTAAAAAATTGTTTAAGAAATAACACCCTGATGAAACTTGTGAGGAAATGCCTAGATTCTGCGTTCCCTCGGGCAGAGACGTGTCCTGTCCCCCTGCACAGCGCTGGCCCAGCCAGGAGGCGCTTCATCCTGCTCATTGTAGGGACGAGTTCATTGGATGAGGCCGAGCCTTGTAAAGGGAGTTCCCACTTCCTTGAGCTTCACTGGCCCAGCTTCTACACAGGACTAACAAATAACTCTAAATGCTCATTTTTTATGTTGAAATGGCCTTTAAGTGCTTAAACATTGAAAATACATAGTACCTGCATTTTCAAATATTATTAAGGAATTTAATTAAAATCTCTGATAAATAGATGTCAGACATAACTTTGAACATATCCCTTTCTTCTCTTGGGTTTTGTTAATGGGCCAACACCTGATGCTCCTATATTTAGGGGTGTTCTCTAGCTCTCCCTTGGATCCAGCATTATTCTTCCCAAAGTCTGCTAGACAGAGACGCATGAGACAGGAAGCCCAGCTCAGAACTGTCTAGAGGGGCAGAGAAGACCAGGTTAGCCCAGAAGCCAGCACGTGTGTCTGCAGACACCTCCAGTGAGACCGGGGCCCTCAGAGCCAGCACGCGTGCACGGAGCCCTGGCACGCAGCCTCTGGAAAAGCAACTGGAGCAGGTGTAGGCTCTTCAGAGAAACAGCTCCCACAAGGTACCCCTAAAAGGAGGGGCCGCAGGTTTCCCCATTTGAGGCTCCATTGTTTGGGCAATGGCTCAGGCCAAGATGCCGCGGCCAACTGCTTCCTAAGAGGCCTGGTCAGCACTGAGACTCGGGCGCCCCAGTTCCTGGGGAGGCACACGTCTCCACGCACCAGCACTGACACCTCGGGGGCAGCGACTGGGGTTAGAGGGAGCATCGTAGTCCCATCCCGCGAGGAGGGTCCAGCCCACACCTATACACAGTGCCACCGGTGTCTCTCAGTGGCTTTCAGTTGCCACTTTTCTCCTTTGTTCTCACATTAGTCCCAAAACAGGTGAAGTCTTTCAAGTGGAGATCAGGTTAAGTGCCTTATCCAATGACAAACCAAGAGCGGAAATCAAATCTCCCAATATGACCCCACCACTAACTTAAAATTATTCACTCACATTCTCTTGCACGTGAAGTATCGCTTTACTGAATAAAATGTTGCTTTCAAATGTAGACCACACACATGTGCCTCATGGCCAGTGCCTGTTAGACATCGAGAATGTTCTTGGCTTGTGCCCCTTTACAGCCGAAACATCGTAAGTGAGCTGGGAATAATTCTCCAGTGAAATGCAGAATGACTGTTATTTGATTCATTTTTATGCCCAGAAATACAGATATATCTGCTCATCGAACTCCTGAAAGACTTTTCATGTTAATTTTAAAGACCCTGTGTCACTAGAGTAGGATTAGTTCTGCCATGATCTGTAAGACAACTTCTGTTTCTCTCACTAAATTAATATAACCCTTAAGACAGTATTTTTTATCCTAGTTTAAAGTAGTTTTAAGGTTGAAAATGTTTTATTCCATAACAAAAGATCATTTCACTGGAAAAATCCAAATATAGGTTTGTGTTTAGGCCTTCTCAATATATTTTGTTTTGATTATGTTAGAGAATCTTCTTTCATTTTAAGTTAATATTTTATGCCTATGGTATTTATATTAAATAAGTATTCAAGTTAAAATACTAAATTGGTACTTCCTTGATATAGGTCAGATACTCTTATCCCAAATTTCATCACAATTAAACCTTTCTTAGGCCAGGCATGGTGGCTCATGCCTGTGATCCTAGCACTTTGGGAGGCCAAGGCAGGAGGATCCCTGGAGGCCAGGAGTTCAAGACCAGCCTGAGCAAGAGCAAGACCCCATCTCTACAAAAAATAGAAAAAATTACTGGGCGTAGTGGTGTGTGCCTGTAGTCCCAGCTAGTCGGGTGACTGAGGCAGGAGAATCACTTGAGCCCAAGAGTCTGAGGTTAGAGTGAGCTCTGATGACACCTCTGCCCTCTATCCTGGGCGACAGAGCAAGACCCTGTCTAAAAAAAAAAAATTAAACCTTCGTTATTTTTATCAGAGGGCATACTATTTTAAATACATTTGCTGGAATACAGTTCAGTCAACCAAAGACTGAGGTCATTGGATTAACATTTATCCTAGTAGTATTTGGCTTGAGTCTAAATGATATTCTTGGGTCTCTTTTAATCACACTAACTTGAATCATAGTACAGTTGAAGAACTGTCTACATATGGGTGTATTTACAATTCTCAACATAAAGAAAGACGAGGGAGGATGGAAGAATAAAGAAAAGGAAGAGACAAAACATCTCAAAGGATCATATTGAATAATATTTGGGCTTAACCCATCTGAATTCCTACAAGCCAAACCCCAGCTAATATCATTGGGAGTTTCATCCATTATGTGGGATACTATATCCATTTCTTCTTGGTTAGTATAAATTACCAGTGTGCAGACTATATGCCCAAGGTCCTCTTAGAGAAGTGGTTTTGACATCTGTAAACACTGCAGGAAAGTATAACACCCTCCTAAAAAATCATCACACTCATTACTTGAGACATTTTATCTTCCATGTAAGAATTATCTCCAGTATAAGCCTTTGTTCTTTGTAGATATTTCTTTTAAACTATTATGCTATTGAGTTAACAGGAAACATAAATTTCACAAAGGATTAATGATCTACTACAGCTTGCAGATGCTAACTGCATATATAATTATAGGCCCATTGCATTACTATTATTCGGTAATTTCTAATTCATATTTGTGCCATCAGGAAGACTGATGGAAGGGCAGACTGCAGGAGTTATAGCTGGTCTCAGATGCCCAGAGATATCATTCTTATTAATGGGAAACATCAGATATGCACATGGATGAGTGAAAGTATTGTTTTTAAAAAGCCTAATTTATCCCCAAATTGTGGAAACACTTCAAAATTCCGTGTATTTGCGTATATACAAACGTACTTTGAAACAGATCTGATTTGTTCTCTGCATACGTGATGATTAATAGCGATACCGCTGATTTTATGTGTGTGCTCCTGGAACCGACAGTCTGCTTTCCCCCAGGACCATCGAGTCTCTGTACAAGGAACTGGTGGAAGAGGGATTACTGATCCAGGCTCTGAAAGTCAACCTCTCTGATTACATCGGTAAAGTATACGAAGAATAATGCATATACATGTCACATGTCACCCCTTGTGTTTTGAGTTCCCAATAGCTGGAAATATTTCATTGTGTTTTTGTCCGAGCCAAAGCCTGGCCCATGGTGGCTTCTGGAAAATGTTTGTCTGATTGAATTGATTTGAATAACCTAAGTGGATGCTGTGAACTAATAGGTTCTCTGAATAAAATGGGCCCAGCCCTCTCGCCTAACGTGGTAAGAAGCAGGATTTTAACCTGCTAGCAAGGTTCTGTGGGCATGCTTTCTGGCATTACCTGGCTTAAGGACATGAGGAATTGTTTACGCGTTCATGCGTGAACAGAGCACCCTCAGAGGGCAGCACCTGCTGCCTCCGCAGTAAACAATCCTTGCAGAGGATTCCTTCCACGAGAGACAGCAGTGGTTGGGAGGAAGGAGGTGGGGATGTTTGTTATCACATCATCAACTAAGTTTTTCTCTTAATTTTTATAAAAACTATATGATGACCTGAAAACACATAGCTCAAAATTCCTTGTTACTCGACCCCCACCAGTGTCACTTTTATGAAGACAACATCTCCAATGACTGAGGACATGCTCCTGCATAACCACAAAGGGACGGTCACACTCAGGAAATTTAACATGAGCGCAATACTCGTATCTAATGCATAGTTGATATTCAGTTTCCCCAACAGTCCTGAAATGCCCTTTGTGACTGTTTGTCCTCCTTGATCCAAAATCCAGTCGAGGGTCACGTGTGCATTGTCACACCTTTTTAGTCTCCTTAATGCCTTTCATCTAGAACAGTTGCCCACCTGTTCGAAGTCTTCACAACATGGACATTTTTGAAGAAGCTGAGCTGTTTTACAGGCTGTCCCTCAACTGGATTTGTTTGACAGTTTCCTCATTGCTTGATTCAGGTCAGACATTTTTGCCAGGAAGTCTACACAGGTGACGTTGTGTGTTCTTCTCAGTGTTCCCCATCGGGGCACGTTGTGCCACCTCATCCCATCACTGATCTGGTGGCGAAGGTATAGTCCCCAGATGTCTCCACTGTGAAGCTTCGTCTTTCCCTTTATAATTAATTACTGGATAATCTAAGGTTATAATTAGTGGATAATCTAAGGTTATAATTAATGGATAATCTAAGGGGTGACACTTTGAGGCCATGGAGTTCCTGCTCCCAGCAGTCTTTCTCACGGGTTTTAGCAGCCACTGGTGACGTTTGCCTGCGTCAATTATTGCCGTAGCAGCTGTAAAATGGTATTTTCTCCATCGTTCCTTCTATGTTTAATAGATACCAATCTTCTGTAAGGAAGTGTGGAATCTTTTAACATTGTCGTGGTATCAGGACTGTGGAAACATGGATTCTCCTCTTATTGGATGTATTATAATCTGTCCCTGTCATTATTCCTCCTGATGTTTACATTGACCCAGTCTTTGCCCATGAGAGCAAGGAGGCTGACTTGTTCCTTTGATCCAAGGATGATTGTTTTGATCCCTTTGAAAGACAGCCTGTTTTCTTCTTGAGAGCTTGGAGGAGCCTTCACATTTCCTAACAGAATAAGAATTTTACCAGAAGATAGATTGGGATATGTATTGGATTTCTATTTATTTTATTTTATATGTTTCTTTTTCAAATGCTAGAGAGTTTTCTCCTGTATTCCCTTGATTCTGTCAGTTAATTCTGTTAATGTTTGTAAAATAACCATTTCTAGCAGAACCATCTCTTATTTGTGGCTTGCATTTCTGAACCAAAGACCCTCATGCTAAGTACCATGTCTGGCTCATGGTGGATTCTCATTACCTATTTTTGGGCTGATTTCTTAACTTAGTAATTTCTTATCCTTTCAGGACTTTTCCAGTGATCTGCCGTGCCTAAGGTCAAAGTAGATGGGCTCAGCCACTCAAGAGTGACTCTAAGTGTAAATGACCCAATCTACCACAGTTAATCAAATTTCCCCAGGCTGGCATAGTTTGACCTTGTCCATATTTTCCTTAGTTTTCTCCAGTTAAGATCCTTAGCTTGAACAATGGCAGCATACCTTCACCAAATCCCCACATAAAAAATAGAGCAACTAGGTAGCAACAGCAAAAGCCCACAGGCAACACTTAATGACACCAAAACTAAGTGACAAGTTTTCCCTCTCGAGCCCAAAAGTACAAGCCACTGGGGACACTGAAGGACCTGAGAACAGGAGACACCCCCTCTCCCAAAATAACCCGCAAGCGCTTGCTGGAAAGTGCAGTGGACTGAGGTGAGAACTGAAGCGGCAGCTGAGAAGGGTTTGCCTACTTCCTTAGCAGATGAGTGCAGAGGGCAGAATAACAAGGCATGAAGGGCTGGACCTTGGAAGTGACCGGCTCCGGTTCCCGTGCTAGACAGGGCTACGTACTAAGAGGAAACTCTTGGCAGTGGAATCAAAATTGAACAGGATGGGGAAAATGAAGATGAAACGCAGAGAAGGCCCACAAGAAATTAGGGGAGGGAACAGAGCCAGAACATCTCCGAACGCAAGACACCACATTTTTGACATAAATGAAAGCAACAGAAGAGGGAGCCCTATGAAACTAGACAAGCTTCCCTGAACCACACTTTCCTCTAAAAGTATAAAACTATTAACTCACATAAATCCGAGCAATGGAAGCTCCAAGGTCAAAGCCCACATAATTATCATAAGAAAAAAAGAATTAACATCTCAAAAAGTCATCCCTATAAAGAAGATCTATACTGGAACCTATTATTTCAAAATACACTAATATACATTAAGAAAATTATAGAAGACATGTAAGAACAGCATCAGATAGAATTAGTAAAACTCAGAAATGAAGTGACAAAACTCCAGAAATATTATAAATAAAAGGAAAAATTGTCTTAGAAAAAACTAAATTACAATGAAAACAAGAACAAATAAGACAATAAATAAGGCTTTAAGAGAAATAACAGGTGAAAAGACACAAATTTTTTTAGAAGTAAAACTATAAATGAAGAGATTAAAAGAATTTAAAAGAACATATCAAATATTGAAGATAGACAAAGAAGATCCAACACACAGATAATACAAGTCCCTAAAGAAAAAACCAAAGCAAAGGCATGAACAAATACTAAGAATTTTAATTCATGAAAACTTTCTTTAAAAAAACATTAAAACCGCCAGGTGCGGTGGCTCACGCCTCTAATCCTAGCACTCTGGGAGGCCGAGGCGAGTGGATCATTTGAGCTCAGGAGTTCAAGACCAGCCTGAGCAAGAGCAAGACCCCATCTCTACTAAAAATATAAAGAAATCTGGAAATCTGGACAACTAAAAATATATACAAAAAATTAGTCAGGCATGGTGGTGTGTGCCTATAATCCCAGTTACTCAGGAGTTTGAGGCAGAAGGATTGTTTGAGCCCAGGAGTTTGAGGTTGCTGTGAGCTAGGCTGACACCACGGCACTCGAGCCTGAGCAACAGAGTGAGACTCTGTCTCAAAAAAAAAAAAAAATTAAAACCACGTAATAAAAGATCACACAGTGTACCTGAGAGTATTGACTCAGATTGACCCACACCAAGACATATTCTAATAAAAGCACCTTTTGGCATCTATGTGAAAAAGACCACATGATTTATAAAGAAAAGAAAATTAGATTATCACCAGACTTTTCAACAGTAACATTTTATACCACAAGTAAATGGAGTAACATATCCAAGATGCTCAAGGAAAGGAAATAAGATCCAAGGATTTTGTGCCAAATTTATTTTCAAATGCAGTACACAAACTTATAAACATGCAAGAACTCAGAATACATTCCCCAAGAGCCCTTCCTAAAGAAGGTACTAGGAATATGCTACAGATGACCAGAAATGACTAGAGAGACCTTGACACAGGGCCTGGTGGTGAGCATTCAATATGTATTTGCAAAACCAAGACTACATGAGCACTGCAAGGAGAGTGCAGTACACGACGGCTGTGTGCCCTGATGGTGTGACTACAGTACACCCCAAAAAATAGAGAAGGAAGAATTAGCACATACAAAAAACTTAACCATGTTCAGCTATCATAAATAATGTTGATAGTATTGGTTGTATTATGAGACTGTGTGTGTGGGTTTGTGCAAGTGTGTATGTGTGCGTGCCTGGGGCAATGTGGAATAATGCAAATGAGAAATTATGAAGAATCTGTGATCCCCTGTGTCCTTGGAGACTGAGATTCTCGATATGGAAGAAAGGAGGCACAGATGTAATACAGGAGTTAGTAAAACCCATAATCCTAAATTTGAACTGAAAATATCAGTTTCAACACACGAGGTATTTTATCACACACACATGCATGCACACCAGTGATGTGCCGATACCAGCTCACAGGAGCTGATCATTAAATTTTTTAGGAATTTTGTGAGGCCGTTGTGACACACGCCACAGTATGTAAGTTTCCTAGCTCTGTCTATTGAAAATGCTTTAAAGGCCGGACACAGGGGCTCACGCCTGTAGTCCCAGCACTTTAGGAGGCTGAAGCAGGAGGATCACTTGAGGCCAGGAGTTTGAGACCAGCCTAGACAACAACATAGTGAGACCCTGTCTGTACAAAAAAAAGAAAATAATAAAAAATTAGCCAACGTGATGATGCACACCTGTAGTCCCCACTAGTGGGGAGGCTGATGTAGGAGGATCACTTGGGCGTAGGAGTTCAAGGTTACAGAGAGCTATGTTAGCACCACTGCACTCCAGCCTGAGCAACAGAGCAAGACCCTGTCTCAAAAAAGAAAAAAAGAAAGAAATCCTTTAAAGACAACGAACAGTCAACCCATTAGCGTGAGTGTCCCTAGCTCTCAGATAAAACACCATTTCCTACTCAAAGAAATCAGCATTTCTTGGGAAATTGCTGGTTTCAGACAGGGACAGGAAACTCTTCTCATATTAGAAGCAAGGAAGTTCTCAGAGACCACCAGGTTCATGGCAGAAACCTCAGGATCCAAACTGAAGAAATTCCCTCTGGCCAAAGACGGGACATACTGAGATCCACTGAGGATAACAAATATAATGGATTGAAACTCATAAAATGTGTTTTATTCACAAGTACATAAGGGTATTTAAAAACTGATTAACCATCTTTGGAGGATGACCAGAAGACAGGTCATTATCTTGAAAACTGGCAAGTAGAAAGAATGGAACACTTGTCCTGCCTTTCCCATGTGAACTGTACCGCCAGGTAACAAAATAGTACATAAGGCACACGCTTCTTTTTAAAGTAACTTCAGCTAATGAATGAAAAATAAAAGAATAGAATTAGAACATCACGTGTTGCCACCTCTTCTGGATCTAGGTAGTGACCCTCAATGGCTGGTGATGTCACAAAATAGTGAAAACTGGACATTGTGCCTCCTGGCATGGCACAGCACGCCTGCGGTCTGCTAACGGGGTCCTCTGAGTCTGATCGCGCCTCTGGCTGCAGCTGCCAGTGTTCAGGGTGTGCAGAGGACCCGGGGGACCACGCCACGAGACCGCAGCCGGCAAGTGCAGGGCTCTTCCTCAGAGACAGTGTGCAGGGAGCGACGGGCAAAGGAACCTGTGGGTTAAAATAGACATCAGAGACAGATTAGAGTCTCCAAGTGTGCACACCTCAGTGACAACACTGTAAAGAAACACAAGGGAGGGATGACTAGGATTTGGGGTAGTGGTTCCTGTTGGCAGGAGGGCAGGAGCTGTGACCAGGGTGGGGCACACGGTGTTTCTGGGGTGACTGCAGAAGGTCATTTCATAACCTGAGCAGTGCTCATCTGACAGTAATTCACTAAGCTACACATCTATCTATGTGGTTCTCCGTATCTGTGTTTTAATTTACAATTAAAGGGTATTGTTTAAAAAGCTCCTTAGCTTACACTCTGAGACAGGCAGTTGATCTCCCCTCATTTGGCATCCAGCATAAGCCATTTGTGTGTCTCCAAGGGACTCCAGACTCGCAGCCCTGCCCTGGGGTTTCAGGGGAAGGGATCTCGTGGACTCGCCCCCACCCACCTGTGCATGCACGCACGCACACAAATGCACACACATACATGCACATGTGCACACGTACATGCACACATGCACACGCTCATGCATGTGATCGCAGGGCCTGCTGCTTCCCGCCCCAGCCCGCTGCGACGTGGGCTTTCCTCCTGTTGTTCCCGGTGATGCTGTTGTCTGTCCTTGGCGAGTTCCCGAGTCCACATTTTATTCACACCTGCAGCGCCCTCCCTAATCTCGTGAAGCGACAAACCATTCTTTCCTGAATGGATCTATTGATCTTGCAGATTATCGGAAAGCCTTGTGTTCTCAAGCAAAACTTTATCCTACCCTTGTTTGCTTATGCCTTTATTCTTTAACCACAGAGTCCTCTCCTGGGCCTGACTTCGTTTCCTCATCCTTCTTTAACCCGAGCTAGTCCTCTTGGTAGGACTGGGCCACACAGAGGCTGTTTGACAAGCCTGTCCTTCCTTCCCCACCCTCGGATTTGACACCAGCAGCCAGCTGTCTAGAAGGGAGCCTCGACGTCTGGGCAGTCATTCGATTATTGATCACTGCCCGCCCCCCCCCGGTCCCATTGCTGATGGGGGAACAGACCGCCCGTACCTGCAGTCAGCCTCGCCAGCCAGGCAGGGCAGATTCCCACGTTAGGGACCTGGGATCCTGCACAGCTGGGAGCCACGTCCTGATCAAGGAAGTGCAGGGACTTGTAAACACCCCTTCCCACCCTCCAGTTCTCAACACTCAGCTAATTGTTGCCTCATTGTCATTGTCTTGTCTAAGAAGAGAATTAAGGAGAGAAGGACCCAGTAATTGTCTGTCAGCTTCCCTGATTTCAATTTTGTTTTCTGGGTTTCTTTTTCACACTTGTACCCAGAGCTTTGGCCCAGCTGGTCCCTGCGTTTCCCACTCTGCTGTACCAGCGGCCAGAGCGTAAAGGCTGAATGCTCAGAGCCTTTTCTTTTGTTTCTGCATCGAGACAAGGAGAGAGGGTGGGTGTAGGCTGTGCCTTCCCCACCCCCATCCAGGCAGGCGAGAGCACAGACCCCCAGGCCCAGAACGTAGCTCCACCGCTTGGACGTGTCCACCAGACCAGGGACCCCTGCACAGATCCAGCCCACTCAGTGCCACAGGGACACAAAGTTGGTTTTTTTGGAGTCTTAATATTGGTAATCCCACCCTCTTCTCAATACCACTCAAATCCCAACAGTCGTTAGAATCGCAGCAGCTTGGAGCTGCAACAGACTGTGGAGGAGGAAGGGAGCCAGAGGGTGCTAAGCCCGTCCCTGTCGGCTTTCTGTAGGCCCAGCCCACGCTTGCCGTGTCCCCACACAGCCGCCCAGCTCCAAGCACTGGCCTGTGCCCAGTTGCAAGCTCCTGCCACAATTTCAACTGTGCAAGAAATAGCACATTTCCTTATTTTCTTTAAATCACCTTAATTTGGCTTCACAACCCCTAAACTACCAAGGTTATTGAAACTTGGCCTTTCTTAGTGGCCCCACCCCAGCCCTAGGCGACAGCGAGGTTCCCAGTTCCCAGGCAGGATCAGGGTGCTGCTGAGGTGCTCTGGGCGCTGGATGCCACCAGGGCAGGGGTCTGAATGCCCACAGCTCAGGGACCCTCTGACCAGCTCCCTGTCCCCAGGCGAGGGGAGTCTGCCTGCCTCCTGCAGCGGCCTCCCTCCCAGACACTGGTCCTTTACTTCATCTCTCTGTGCCTCGGTTTCCACTGTTATAGGATGGGGTAATAACTGCTGACTGACTCGCTGTGAACATGAAACGAGTCATGAGACAGAGCGCTGCAGGCCACGCTTGCACAGCCATCAGCTATTGCTCCTGCCACAGTCCTGCTGGTGCGGCTGTCACCCAGCCCTGCCTGGCTCGGGGTTTGCCACGAAGAGGACAGAGTGCTGACTCCGCGGTGCCTCCACATACCTTCCTCCCCGTCCGTGTCACAGAGGCATGAAGCACGGCAGAGAGGGGAAAATACCGGGAGAACAAACACAAATCAGTATCCCTAAATTAGCCTGCCACACCCATGCTCAGTAACTGCTGTGCTTGGTTGAAACACTGACCCAGCCCACAGTTGGTGTTATTCCCATTTTCCTCAGTATTCATAGCCCGCTCTAAAGGTTGGAAGATTCCACAGCTTCCCAAAAATCCAGTCCTAGAAGATATTACTTACATTTTTGCATATGAAAAATGTCTGAAGCTTTGGGATAGACGCACACCCTCACACATACATAGTCTCGGCAGAGCTGTTGCAGCAAAAAGTTAACCTGTAGTAATCTCTCCCTTGGGTAGCTGGGACAGTTACACCTTTCTGGAAGCTGGCTAGGCTGCGTCAGACATGAAGGTAACCCTTCAACATCTCCGGAAAACTTTGTGACCAAGTTAGTACGCCTGGACTTTAACTATGGAGCATTGGGCCACTGTCCTGTGGCAGGAGACTGTGCCACATGCAGTCCCTCTGGGAGGCCCAGCGGCCAAGGATCGTGTCTACTCTCATGCCCCTCCCCCCGGTCCTGGCACCCCTGGTCGTTCCGTAACTCATTTCAGAAGCTGGTATTTCTTATAGATGGCTCCATTCTTCACTCTCTTTTTAAGGCCGTGTGGTGTAGAATGGAAATATAAGAGGGCGATCTCATCTTTATTTCTCAAATATTTTTTATTTCTCATTACTTTTTAATCGTATTCTTAGGTTCTTATTCTCTTTAATTATTTCACTCATTCTGTATTAGTTTTCTGGGGCTGCCATAACAGGTGCCACAAACTGAGTAGCTCAAACAATGGAGATTGATGGGCACACAGTTCTGGAGGCCACAAGTGCAAAATCAAGGTGTAGACAGGACTGTTCCTTCCGAGGGCCGTCCCAGGCCTCTCCTCCGCTGCTGCGGTTTGCTGGCAGCCTTGGTGTGTCTTGGCGTGGAAGCACCCCCGTCTCTGCCTTCATCTTCACGTGGTGTTCTCCCGCTGTGCCTGCCGCTTCTGTGCCCAAATTCCCCCTTTGTATGGAGACACCTGTCCTGCTGGATTTAGGGCCCACCCTAATGAACCTATCTTAACTAAATACATCTGCAGCAACCCCATTTCTAAAGAAGGTCTCATTCTGAGATGCTGGGCACACTTTCACAGCCATCGTAAGGGGCACAACTGAACCCCTTACACGCTCCCTGTTCTGTGTTCTTCCCATCGTTCTAGGCTCCCTAGCCCTCTTCCCTGCCCTCTGCTCAAATGCCTTTCTCAACACCGTTTTCTTCTTCCCTCCCTGTGGAAGATCTGGTGTCTGTGCAGGGAATCCTGAACTTTCTGGGCTCCGAACGAGTGGATGAGGAGGGGAATGGCTTCCACGCGGGCAGCAGCAAACACAGTAACGTCCTTTCAGACCGAGTCTCGGAACTTAGCAAACAGCCCGGGCTAGTTGTGCCCTTCACTCTGTTGGAACCAACACCCACTAATTCAACTGAATATAATTTGTTTAAATAAAATCTGTTAGGTTCTAGAAAATATGGTACATCTGGATATTAATGTGGGTTTACATAAGCAGGAAAATTGGAGTCACTTTCATATCACCTCTACTGGCATGTTTACTGCAACGAACGCTGCGTTTAACGGTTGCTGCAGGATCTCTTTCTATTCTAGTGGAGGCTAAATTAACCACTCTTCTATTTATTACCTGCTCATTAAAAAGTGTGGTATCTGAAGCCGTAATGAAAGCTTTCATTATCACTCATTCTCCCAACCAATACCCATTGTCCTTGCCAAGGACTCTTTTTTTTCACGTGGAGACTCGGAAAGCCTGTGCCCCACAACAAAACAGTGATCATTGTCTGAATTTTAACCCTCATTTTCTTAGCGTTTGAAAATACTTAAAAGCTTTTTGTATTTTCAGTATTTCACACACACATAAATGTGTGTACTTGTCATACGTACATCACATTCAAAGCTCTGCAAGGTCAGGACTTGCTACGGGAAGAAAGCATCAGGGAAAAAAAATCAAGACTCTGTAATTCATTCATCGAATATTTTTACTCCAGATTCAGATTCAAATCAAGGGAGAATCATATGAGCATGTAAAGGTCCATCGTCATGACAAATGGAGACAGCCAAACTAATTTTCTTGGTGACCTTATCTAAATTAGTTAGAAAATAACACTTCAGATTTATGACTAGTTACAATTAAGCCCTTTGATATCTTCTAATTAAACCTGTAAAGATTTATTTCTGTATTATTCCTTTGGTAATCCTTTAAAAATGATAAAAATGTAAATTAATATTACCCTCAAAAAGAGATGTTTCTGTTTATCCTAAATTAGACTCATACCCTTCCTTTCACGACTGTATTTCAGATTCAGATTTACGCTGCTCCAATGCAAATTCCACGTCCATCTTAAATCATTTATTTTTAAAGTTTGTGCAAATGTTATACATAATCTCTTGGAATATAAATAAAGCAAAACTCACTGTATTTTAGCGTTCTTTGCATGTCCCTCATTTGAGAACTTTGTCCCATTTCACATAACTCAATATTCAAATGTTATTTTTAAAAATGTTAGGAGGTTAACGTAATAGTCAACCTAATTCCCAGTTTCCTACAGCTAGGATAGCAATGGTTTCTTGCCTCAATGGTTTTTCTTCTAACCTTTATCTGAGAAAAGACGTGTTCTTTATCATTCTCCCTAATATGACTAGATTTACTATGAAATGTTAAATGTGTATTCTGTGATAATTTTGCAAGTGCCAAAATTATACAGCTCAGACCAGAATCGTTTCCCACTAACTCATCCTCTGTTTCTTTTCTCTCCAGGTGAGTACAGCTACCTGGGGACGACTCTTCGCCAGGTATCCATAGAACCCATGCCTTCCCTGCTGGATGTCAGACAGCTCATCACGTTGTACGGAATCTTGCCGTTAGGTAAAGACTCCACACGCACTGGGGTGCCTTTTCTGCAGGCACGCACACACCGCTTCCTGTTTGTCACCAAAGGTGCATGACAGCTTAACTTTTCCTATCAGGAATTCTGAGTGAGCAGTGTCACTTCGATAGTCATCCACAAGCACACAAAGGTACCACCGGGGAGCACACTTCCGCCATCTCCGGGTGCCTGTTTAACAGTCCTGGGCTGAAGGACTTACAGGTAATGAGCTGGAGAGATAACAGGCACAGCAAGTACCTGCAATTAAAATTCATCAGATTAGAAAAAGCGCTAGGGTTTCCACTTGCCTTTTACGCACAAGCTTCTAGTACTAGGTCCTAAGCAGACGTGGCCTTTCAGGAGTCAGTGAAAGTGTATTTCATGGATCTAAAGGATCACCTTTAAGGCTCTGTCAGTTCTCACTGAAATCCACCCTCACTGCTAACTGAGGTTCACTTGTGATTTCACATACAGATGCAGCAGAGCTCTGCGGTGCACCAAGTGATGCAGGAAAGGTGGGCTGCTCTCCCTCACTTTGGTTTTTTATGGCTTTGACCTGTGAATTAAAGGCTGAATCACCTGGGGCGAGGACAGCAACTCCAGCTGGCCTGTGCCCTCACAATTCTGAAATAGAAATCACATTTTGTTTGTTTAATTCGCTTTAAAATGAAATGGGGCCTGTGCAGTGGCTCACATATATAATCCCAGCACTTTGGGAGGCCTACACAGGAGGATTGCTTGAGGCCAGGAGTTCGAGACTACCCTGCCTCTACAAAACCTTTTTTACTCGTTTGCAGTCCCACCTGCAGTGTGTAAGTGTTCCTTTCTCTCCATACCACGCCAGCATCTGTTGTTTTGGAAGTTTTTGATAAAAGCCATTCTCACTGGGGTTAGGTAATATCTCATTGTGGTTTTGATTTGCATTTCCCTGATGATTGGAGATGTGCAACATTTTTTCATATGTTTATTGACCATTAGTCTATCTTCTTTTGAAAAGCTTCTGTTCATGTATTTTGCCCACATTTTTATGGGGTTATTTGATTTTTTTTCTTGCCGATTTGCTTGAGTTCTTTGCAGATTCTGGTTATCACCCCTTTATTGGATGTATAGCATGCAAATATTTTCTCTCATTCTGTAGGTTGTCTATTTGCTCTATTGATTATTTCCTTGGCTCTGCAAAAGCTTTTTAATTTAATCAGGTCCCATTTGTTAATTTTTGTTTTTGCTGTGATTGCCTTTGAGGTCTTTTTCATAAATTCTTTGCCTGGGCTGATGTCTATAAGAGTTTTTCCAACATTTTCTTCTAGAATTCTTATAGTTTCATGACTTAGGTTTAAGCCTATTATCCATCATGAATTAATTTTCATGAGTGATGAAAGGTGCAGATCCTGTTTCTGTCTTCTACATGTGGCTATCCAATTCTCCCAGCACCATTTATCTTATAGAGATTCTTTCCCTCAGTGTATGTATTTGTCTGCTTTGTCAAATATCAGATGGCAATATGAGGATGGTTTTATATCTGGGTTCTCTGTTCTGATCCGTAGGTCTATGTCTCTGTTTTTGTGCCAGTACCATGCTGTTTTGGTTACTATAGCCTTGTAGTATAGCTTAAAGTCTGGTAAAGTGATGCCTCCATATTTGTTCTTTTTGCTTAAGGTTGCTTTGGATATTTGGGGTCTTTTCTGGTTCCATAGGAAGCATAGAACTATTTTTTCTAGATCCGTGAAAAATGACATTGGTATTTTAATGAGGATTGCATTGAATCTGTAAATCACTTTGGGTAGCATAGACATTTTAACAATGTTGATTCTGCCAATTCCTGAGGATGATATGTTTTTCCATTTGTTTACATCATCTGCGATTTCTCCTCAATGTTTCATAGTGCTCCCTGTAGAGGTCTTTCACCCCCTTGGTGAAATATATTCCTAGGTATTTTATTTTCTTTGTTGCTATTGTGAAAAGTATTGATTCTTTGATTTGATTGTCAGCTTGACTATTGTTGGCATATGTGAATGCTACTGATTTCTGTACATTGATTTTGTAACCTGAGACTTTGCTGAATTTATGGAGGTACCCCAAAGAACTAAAAATAGACCTATCATTTGATCCAGCAATCCCACTACTGGAGATTTACCCAAAGGAAAAAAAGTCATTTTATCAAAAAAACACTTGGACTCAAATGTTTGTTACAGCATAATTCACAATCAAAGATGTAGAATCAACCCAAGCGCCCATCAATACATGAGTGGACTAATAAAATGTGGTATATGTATACCACGGAGTACTACTCAGCCATAAAAAAAATGGTGAACTAATACCTTTTGTAAAAACCTGGATGGAGCTAGAGACCATTCTTCTAAGTGAAGTTTTGCAAAAATTGAAAAACAAACACCACATGTACCCACTATTAAATCTGAACTAATCATTCAACACTTATGTGTACGTATGGAAGTAAAACTAAATGGAAACCAAGTGGGGGGAGAGGAGGAGGATATGGGAAAGTTCACACCTAACGGGTATAATGCACACTTTCTGGGTGATGGGCACACTTATAACTTTGATTCAAACTGTGCAAAAGCAATTCATGTAACCAAAACATTTGTACCCAAGTAATATTCTGAAATTTAAAAAAAAAAAATTTTAAATTAGCCAGGTATGGTGGTACACACCTGTCATCCTAGCTACTCAAGAGATGAGCTAGGAGGATCACTTGAGCCTGGAATTTGGAGGTCCCTATAATATGATGGCATCACTGCACTCCAGCCTGGGCAACAGAGTGAGACCCTATCTCAAAAAATAAATAGACAAGATAAAATAAAAAGAGATGGGAGTAGTTCAAGCACTTACAATGCTGTTCCACTTTGACTTAAATAAGAACTTAAGCTTAAGCCTATTGGCAAGAAATAGCTAATTCTTCTTCTAATTTAATATCATAAGTAGTAAATGGAATTTGAGGTCAACACAAATTTTATATATATTATACATATAATAATACACATGTTTTATATAATAATATATAATAATAAAATTTATATTATATAGTACAGATAAGTATACCATATTTCAGAGGCAACATAATTTGGGGTCAACAAAATAAATATGTAATATTTGTGAAGTCAATGTAAATAAAATAAATAGATTAGACCTCAAACCCCATCATAGTACCATGGAAGGCAGAGTAGCAGAAAGCTCCAAGAGTCAACAAGTTTTTAAGGGACTTCCTAACAAATGAGAGTATTAGGTTACCTGGGCTCTTGGATACAAGGTATACGAGCTGTCCAAGCTGGCTTTGAAAACATCACCAAAGCGCCCCCAGGAGGCACCTCACCTGGACCCTCCCTTTGTCCTTGAGGAGTCCTCCGGAGTAGAGCTAGCTAGGGCGTTTGTTCTCATGACAGATTTTGGGTCGTGTGTTTGGAATGCATAAATAAGTTGGGCAGATGAAGTATGTCCACAGGTAAGCTGCTGGGTGCTTAATTTAAATGTCATGCGTTAAAATAGCATCCTGTTGCAGAGAGGAATGTTTTTGGCCCAGACTGTTCAGGTCACCACAGTGGTGGCCACTGCCCAGACTAACAAACCCAGCCACTCAGCAGAGGACCTTGAGAACATCTTCACGCGGCCACTGTCCACCCCTAGCCAGGAGACACCCGTGCATCCTGGGCTCCCGGGACTACGGATTAGTCTCCAAAGCCCCCTTGGTAGGTAAGAGAAAGCCCAGGAAGTGTGTGGCCAGCGCTCACCCCCCTCCTGGAAATGTTACTGCCCCTGAAGATCAGGGAGGAAGGGAAGAGAAGGGACACTCGCTGAGCAGAAGGCCCATCCTCGGAGGTTTCACAGGCACCATTAATCTCCCACCAGAACCCATCCAGGTGGGCGCTGTTCTGGGATGCAGAGGACCTTCCTCAGAGTCACGGGGTTAGGAAGAGGCAACGCTGGTTCAGGACAGAGAATGCTGGCCTCCGTGTTACTCTTTTAATCCTCTGAAAGTCGAACAGCCTTAGGCACGAGAGCTGAAAGGGTGCTGTGTCTCTCGGTGACTCTAGGACAGGTGCGGGCCAAGTTGCGGATGCTGGGGCCCATGTGTCCTGCTGGCTCCCAGCCCTCTACCCGCCTTCCCCCTCCTGGACTACCCTCTGCACCTCTATGAGCGACCTTGGTGACCACCTCCGTCCTCTGGGAGGCCACTTCCCTGTGTGCCTACCCGGCTTTCTCCTGGGTCTCCTTCTCGCCTGCCTTGCTCCTCTTCCCTCCTGCTGCCTCTCCCTGGGATTCTCAGCGCTGTTCTCCTCCTGTCTCCCGGGAACCTCTCCCAGATCCCGTTTCGGCCAACACCCTGGACACCCTGCGATCCACCAACCTCCCTCCCCACCCCTGGCTGTCTCCTGCCACCTTACTGCACCCCCGTAGCAGCCTCGTCTCCCATTGTGGGCCCGCATCACTGCGCGCCTACCTGGAGCCTGCCCACACCCCCTCCGCTGCTGCTCCCCTCCTGCCCCCTGCTCAGAGGCCGGCTCAGAGGCCCCCTCTGCCTGCAATTAGTCTCTTTTCTGAACACTCTGCAGCTCTCAGAGATCTTGGCCCTGTTTGCCTCCCATTCTAGCTATATCGACTCATGTCTTAGCTCCACTTCTGGCCATAAACCCTCGACAGCAAATCCTGCATCTTTTCTATATTTGAACTGCCCCCTCAGCACGGCCCCCAGCCAGGGCCATGCACACAGCAGCCTCCAATACCCCGTGCTGAACGGACGAGGAGAAAATGGCATCTCTTTCTTCCATTGTGGAGAAGAGTATCTCCTTTGTCACATTACATGCCTTTATCCCTCCCTAACCAAAAAACACGTGCTCGTGTAATTATGTTTTAAAGAGAACTTGCTCAAAACAATTTTCCAAGTTTATGTGGAGAATGGTAGATAACCATAAAAATTATGTTTCTAACAATCACTTAAGTTTCCAAAGTCTTTTCAATTACAAAAGGAAAGCGTGATCACAATTATATTGACCTATTTAGAGCTGATCAAAAAGAGCCCAGTAGGGACCAAAAGCACATTGGCATGATAGGTTTCAGTTTCAACCTTTTCGGGATTTAATTCCACTCGCTTCATAATCACTTAGTGCCTAATCTGCTCTGCCTGTGTCCTACGATGGAGAACACGCAGGCCTGAGGCCCCTCCTGGGCGCCAAGGAAATTGACAGGGTGGTTGAGAACAGGAGGCATGAACCTCCGAATGACTGCAATAATTCAAGTCACTTTATTACCGAGTGTCAGATTAACTCTGCCGCTCCTGGCCAGCTAGGAACCAGGACGGGAGAACAATCCGGTTTCTGCCCCCCAGAGCATGGTCTTCCCCTCCATCTCATAACAATGGCTAAATGCTAAAAAGAGGGTTTCAGGGAAATGAACACGTCTCAGCCAACGTTAACTGTCTGTGTCTCCATGTTCCCCTTCCCAAGCTTACAAAGAATTTAGTGCTGTCGCTGACAGGCAGAGAAAACCCCTCCAAAAAAAAAAAAAGCTGGGGATAAGCTATGGCAGGAATGCACTTTAAAATTATGAGGTTGGGGGAAATATTGGTGTGGGGCGGGAAAGAGGGTACTGAGACCCTGTGGCTCCACCAAGAGCCCTGACGTGCAAATTAAAGGTGTCGCAAGCCAGCTGCGGTGGAGGCGGTGGAGGCGTGCCTCTGGTTTGAAACGCTTTCCACTCATTTATCACTGTTGCGGAAACTGGGGTCGCGCAATGCAGGAATGGCCTTGAGATACCCCAGGCTGAGAAAAACCGATTCTCTCGGCAGGATATTAGAGCCTTTGCCTCTGCCTTTCTCAGGTTCTGCAGCAGTGCATGCAAAAGCCCCCTTGGTGAAATCGCTGCTGTTGGTCGGGCCATCCGGGGTAGGGAAGAAAATGCTGGTCCATGCCATCTGTACCGAAACGGGAGCCAACCTCTTCAACTTGTCCTCACGTAACATTGCAGGGAAATACCCTGGCAAAAGTGGCCTCCAAATGATGCTGCATGTGGTCTTCAAGGTACTTATTACATTTCTTGGTTTCCAATTCTCCTCCCTCTTGCAAATTACATTTTTAAATCCTGCAGATAATTTTTTAGGCTGACAAGCACGTTTCTCTTAAGCTTCCCCATTGTAGCCTTCTGTAAATTACTTCATTATTGCATCTGGCTGAACATGCAACAATTTGACACAGCTTCTTTCTTTGCATAACACACCCTACTGTGCCATCCAGATCACCCTCCTTCTGCCACAAAAATCCTTCCTGAAATGCTTGCACGTCTTATTGAAAATTAAGTCCACAATTTCTTTTTTCAACCCACCTTGCTTTAATAATTGGCATCAGGCAGAGTTATTTGAAATTTTGGTATTCTTTCTCACAATGCGTACATTGCCCAGCTACGGTCCTGCGCTCTGTGTACCCCTGGCACGGGTGTGACGGAGAAGCCTGCAGCAATGTAAATACACACGATCACAGGGTCGGAGACAGGTGTCCTTAAAGGCTGAACCCACTACCCAGCTCTGTGATTTTAGCCAAGCTCTTAACTTCTCTGGGTCTCCATTTTACCATCACCAAAATGAATGAGTTTTAAAGAACTTTGATAGAGGATATTTTATATTTAATATTAAGACTTTACAGAATTTAATTTTTATCTGGTTGACGACCTCAAGGTTATCCTTATGATAGTCAATTCACTTTAATTGCTAGAATGCCGGCTTTTGCTATATCAAAACCCACATGGCTGCAAACACTGTCCTATACTTGCAGCTAGACATTGGCTCTGTCTGCTTTCTAAGGGGCTGTAAAGCACGGGAGGTGCTTACAAACGAAATGGTTTATAGGAATGATAAGCTGATGGGAATGGTCCCTTTTCAGCATCATGCTAATATGCCAGAAATGAGGAAGTGACAGCAGCGGGATTTCTTCCCGTAGCCACGTGGTCCCTCCCGCTGTGACGACTTAGGACACTCCCATTCCCACTCTCCTTTTCTCCCTGCCTGTGATGGAGGAATACGCAGAGGAGTCTGTGGAGTATACAAGTGCGTGACCACTGTTTTCGTGCATTTCGGTCATTGTGTAACTTCGTTGTTGAAATGTCCGTTCAAGTCATTTACCTACAATTCACCCTTGAACGATGCAGGGGTGGGGCACTGACCCTCCACATAGTCGAAAATCCAAGTATAATTTTTGACTCCCCCAAAAACTTAACTACTAATAGCCTACTATTGACCGAAAGCCTTACCAATAACATAGTCAATTAACACATATTTTGTATGTCATATGTATTATATACTCTATCCTTACGATAAAGTAAACTAGAGAAAAGAAAAGAATATGTTACTAAGAGAATCATAAGGAAGAGAAAATATATTTAAGTGGAAGTGGATCATTGTAAAGGTCTTCATCCTCGTCTTCACGTTGAGTGGGCAGAGGAGGAGGAGGAGGGGTTGGTCTTGCTGTCTCAGGGGTGGCAGGGGTGGAGGAAAATCCACATACAAGTGCACCTGTGCAGCTCCAACCCTTCGCGGCTCAACTGTACTTTTTTCACTGGATCACTGGTTTCATTGGTTGATTCAATGGTTAATTCAATATTTTTTAGTATTTCAAAATTTCTTAGACTTTTAAAGAGTTGGGAGGCAGAAGAGGAGGAAGGCAGGTAGGGCACAAAGAAAGGCCGTTAGCTTTCCAGAGTGCCTTAGGCGTTTCTCATCTTCTGTTGTTGTGTTTAATTTCACAACAGCCCACGGAGAGTCCCTCCCTGCCTTTGTCTTACAGATATAGAAGCTGGGCTCTGCAGTTAAGTAACTGGCCGGAGGCCACCGAGATCCCGTGGCTGAGCTGGGATTCAAACTCAGGCCCTTCTCTTCTTTTTTCTCCTGTAATATTTTTAGTAAGGCAAAACTTACATACAATGAGATACACCGATCTTAAAGTGTACATTTTCATGAGCTTTGAAAACTGTATACAACTATGTAACCACCATTTTCATGTACTTTTTGGTCTTTGCATAACTTTTTTTTTTTTTTTTTTTTTTTTTGAGATAGAGTCTCACTTTGTTGCCCGGGCTAGAGTGCCGTGGCGTCAGCCTAGCTCACAACAACCTCACACTCCTGGGCTCAAGCAATCCTACTGCCTCAGCCTCCCGAGTAGCTGGGACTACAGGCATGCGCCACCATGCCCGGCTAATTTTTTCTATATATTTTTAGCTGACCAATTAATTTCTTTCTATTTTTGGTAGAGACGGGGTCTCGCTCTTGCTCAGGCTGGTCTCGAACTCCTGAGCTCAAACAATCCGCCCGCCTCGGCCCCCCAGAGTGCTAGGATTACAGGCGTGAGCCACCATGCCCAGCCCTTGCATAACTTCTTGTTTGAAATGTGTGTTCTGGTCATTTGCCTACTTTCATTGGATTGTTGGTCTTGTGATTTGTAAGAGCACTTTTTATATCAATGGATTCTGGCTACTAGTCTTTGTCAGACACATGCATTGCAAATGTTTTCTCTCATTCCGACTCGCCTTTTCATTTTCTTACTGATTTTTTCTTGTCTAATTGCTCCATCAATTTCTGAAAGGTGGTGTTAAAACCTCCAGCTATGTGGATTTCTATATTTCCTCCTTTAAGTTCTGTCACTTGTTTCATATGTTGAAGCACTGCTTTGAGATGCATTCACATTAGCATTATTATGTCTTTCTTCCTGATTATTTTATCATTATGAAATGTCTTTTATTTTCAATGTATCTATGTCTTCCTAGTTAAAGTGCTTTTCTTGTGGATAGCGAATGGTTGGGTTTTGCTTCTTTATTCAATCTGATAATATATGGTGTTTAATTGGAGTGTTTCCTTCATGTATATTAAATTCAATTATTTACATGGTTGGGTTAGGTCCACTACTCATCTTGCTATTTGTTCTTCATCTGTCCCATTTCTTTTTTTAAATTCTATTTCTCTTTTCCTGCCTTCTTTTGGTTTTAGCAATACCTCTTTTTTTATTTTTAGTGGTCATTCTATGGATTACAATAGTCATTCTTAATTTATCACTGTCTATGTAAAGGTAATATACCATTTTACATAAAATAAGAGAAGCTCGCAACAATATAACCCATTTATTATCCTCTGTCCTTCATGTTTTTATGATCATACATTTTACATCTAGAAATGTTATAAACACAATAGAATGCTATTTTTGCATTTAACAGTCATTTGTCTTTTTAAAAAATTAAAAGAGAAATACAGCCTTTTACACATACCCATATATTTACTATTTTCAGTACTTCTGTTTCTCTCAGTTCAAGTTTCCACCTGCTGTCATTTCTTTCAGCTGAAGAATTTCCTTTAGCATTTCTTTTAGTGCAGGTCTGCTGGAAACAGATTTCTTAGCCTTCATTTCATTTATCTTTAAAGTTTCTTTACATTGCCTCCATTTTTGAAGGATATTGTTGCTGGCTATAGAATTACGAATTGACTTATTTTTTTGGCATTTTAAAGATATTATTCCATCATCTTCTGACTATCATTTCTGATGAAAAGTTATCAAATTTTGAATTATTTATTTCTGTGTGTAATGTATCATTATTCTCTGAAAGGTTATAAGATTTTCTCTTCATTTCAGTTTTTCTGTTTGACTACAACATACATAAGCATTCTCATTTGTTTATTTATACTACTTGTGGTTCACTGTGCTCACTGAATCTGTAAAAATATGTTTTAAAACAAATTTGGGGATATTTTGTGATTATTTTCTCAAATTTTTTTACTTCATTCTCTCTCTCCTCTTCTTCTGAGGCTTCAGTTACATGCATGTTTGACTGTGTGATATTGTTCACACAAGTCACTGAGGTTTTGTTCTCTGCAGTTCCCACACTGGATGCTAATCTGCAGTCAAGTTTACCCACCCTTTCTTCTGCCATTTCCAATCGGCTATTAAACCCATCTTGTGAATTTTATTTCTGATATTTTGCTTTTCAGTTCTAGAATTTACATTCACTTACCAATATTGGTGTTCATTTCTCTGCTGTAGTTTCCCATCTGTTTGTTTAATATGACCATCTTTTCCTTGAAATCTTCGAACTTGATAATTGCCTTATGTTCTTATGTGCTAACTCCAATACTTAGTCATCATGGGACCTATTTCTATTTGACTGCTTTTTCCTTGACCATGTGTCACATTTTTTTGTTCCTTCACATGATTAATAATTTTTTATTACATGTTAGACTTTGTGGATGCTATGTGGTACAGACTCTGAAGCAAGCTGGGCTTTGTTCCAACAGACAATTAAATTGCTGGCTGATCAGCTTAAATTTTCAGAGGCTTTGTTTTCTGTTTTGCTTTGACTTTGTCCTTAGTCCAAGGCAAATCCCTTAGTCCTGGGACATGGTCTTTACTTCAAGGTTTCAGTGGAAAATCTGTTTCCCAAACTCCTCTAACTTGGCAGTAGGTGGGGTATGTGCTCAGTTCTTTTAATTTTCCAGCAATTGCATTTCACTGAGCTTCCTGGAACCTTCCCCCAGGCGTGCACACTTCTGAGGTTAGTCAGTGTTGGAAGGTGAGCTGGAATTTGAAGCCAGGCAGCCTGACTGTGGCCTCCACATGCTTAATCGCCAAGCTCTAAGCACTAAGTTCTTCAGAGGAACAGTAAAATAAGCTCATGCTCTTGCCCAAAAGAACACCTAAATTTGTTCATTCTAAGCATCAAATTTTGTTGACACTTGATATTGTCAAATAACAGAAGCACGAAAATATAAAAATATTAGTAGTTTGCAAGCAATTCTATATCCCAGACCTTTCTATACATCACTGTGTATTAGCTTATTCAATCTTCACAACAACCCTGTGAAGTAGGTACTATCATTATATCCACTTAACTGATAAGGAAACTGAGGCACAAGGCATTTAAGTAATTTTCCTTTGTTGTAATACTGTGATATGACCTCACGTGGTCTGGTCCAAAGCCTCCACTTTCATTACTGCACTCTGCAGCCCCCGCGTGAAGCAGGGCTGAATTAAGAACCTCGTTTCCTCCTCACCACGTGGCTTAGCAGCTCCTGATGAGAATCCAAGGCACAGCAATGGCATGATCATTATGTTCTCACTCTAGGAAATTATTTGTTTCTGCTGCTGAGAGGTTTTGTCTTGATATCAGATAAGCAATCTTTGCATTTATTAGAATTATCATAAACTGACATTATGTGGACCACAAAATGCTGGGTGTCAAATTATTAAAATGTGGAACAGCGCATTTATCCACCTAAGCCGCTTCGTGTCAGAGTGCCTGACACACACCTCATTAAGCTTCACCTTTATTGTATATATAACTGATTAATGAAAAACCCAGAGGTCTCAGGAGTGGGAGTCATTCAATTAAAAAATCGTGTGCCGTGAGGCCACCGTGTCCCGGCATGACTGACAGCGCAGCTATCTGCATTGCAAAGAGGTGTTTGCTTTTAATTAACCGAAGGCAAGTGGGACATCATGCTTGCGCTGGTAAGTCAGCGGCGGGAAGCGGGGGCGTGTTGCTGAGTTAAGTGAGGCACAGGACACAGGCCATGGCCTGAGTGCCGCACAATGCGGGCCGTGGCATTTGCTGGAGAAGATGAAATAACAGAAGGTCCTGATTGCCCATCGAGTCTTCTCATGAAGAATCCTGTGACTGAATTAATCTCTAGCGAGGAAATAGGGCAACTGTTCGAAACTGCTCATAATTTCACGTCTGGCTGGTGGCATTTGCTTCCCCTGTAGTGCCCCGAAAACACACCAGGAAAATGAGTCCCTGATTTGTTTCACAACCGTAAATTCAGAACCATTTTGTGACCATTATTTTTGGAGGATTTCTTCATTTTACACATAGTAACTCTAATAGAATACCAACTGAGGGAGGAGGGGAAGTGTTTCCTTTAAGAAATATGTTTTTTGTTCAAGTAAACCGCTGTTATTTCAAATTCTCTATGCCACTAAAGCTATACGTAGAAAATAATATACATCTCTTGGAAACACTAGAAATGTATTTGTCTAACCAAGTAAGAAATATTTGACAAATGATGGATATTTAATAAGCATTTCCTGGGCAAAAGAAATTTTAAGGCAGGGCTGTTGCCCCGCAACTCGCCCCAGGTACCAGTATCGTCAAGTTTTTATAACAATAAGTCAGGAGACAGAAAAGCAGGAAGGGCTTTTGTTGGCCCCTCATAAAGATGAAGCTTATTGAGAAGTTAGGCGCACGCTAAGAATTTTACACATTTTTCCCTTTCAATTGTGCCAAAGCCTGGATGAGGTAGAAATTAACGTTTCCATTTTACAGATAGGAAAACTGAGACTCAAAGTGCTGAATCTGACCAAAAATACAAAAGAACTACAGGGCTGAAATCTGGATTTAAGCTAGCGGGGGGGGGGGGGGGGAGCGGGGGGGGGAGCATAGGCTCCTCGCACCCCACCCTGTAGGAGGTTGTGCCTTCATAGCAACTCAAAGGCAAGGCCACTCCCGCGCCAAAGTCTCAGCTTGGGAACGTCCCAGTGCAAGCAGGTGAAGCGTTTGGAAGTTATTCAGTCCTCTTGGTGTGCACCCCCAGGATCCCGTGTCCTCCTGAATGCCCTTCTGGGCACTCCTCTTCCCAGGAAGTATGGCCCCAACCCTCCAGACCCCTTGTTGGAAAGGCAGGGGAAGGCCAGGGCCGAGGGCAGGGTAGGAGGCTGGAGCAGAGGGAGCGCTTCACCTGTGCACTGAGAGCCTGTCCTCTCTTCCGCTGGAGGTCCTTGGGTTCTCCTCTTGTTCCCCCTGCATGGTGACCTGGCCATGGAGGGCAAGACCAGGGTGAGGGTGCAGGGGAGCAGGGCTAAGGCTGTGCTACAGTTGATGGAGGTACATTGACACGTTGTTATCCCCAAGTCCACAGTCCGTCAAGGGTGTAGGGGTGGGGGTGCAGGCCTCGCATGGCTAACGAGGCCTCTGCCTTTGCTTCCACGGTCTGGAACATCAGCATCAGTCCTGGGAGGATGACGTTTAACCAGCGAGCGCCCAGGGAGGGAGGGTGTCAGACTGGGATGCCCGGGTGGTATCTGGCAGTAGGGTAAGTGAAAACATTCTGTGGGCTGTAAATCACCGTAAACATAGAGCGGCATCTGCAGGTGTTCTGCATTGCATTGCGGTGATGGGGACAGCCTCGGACTAGGGTTTACTGCCATAGGCATTAAAGAATCTTTAGCCAACCTGGAAACACCTGGAGGGCATGGTCGGGGGGGGTGGGGGGTGCCTTAAATGTGGCTAAAATGTGCCTTGGGAAGCTGTGCACACAGGCAGTACTCTGCAGTTCTCCAAGTTGTCCCAGAGTCACTGCAACGTGGCGTGATTTCATTAGCCCCAGTGTCATTGGGACTGGGCTGGGAAGAGAAGGGGCTTCAGGAGGAAAGTTCAGATGGTTTGTCAGCCTGACGGCTGTCACCATCCAGACACCTTCCCCTCGAATGCAGTCTGGACAGTCAACAATTGCATCAACACGTTCCTGTTCCTAGCGCTGGCCACTGTCCCCCACCCCCCTACACAAACACGTTTGCTGTCAGAGTCACATGCTGTCCTTCCCACGGAGTCCTGCATTCCCAGCTCCTTTCTGGCCCTCCCCTCTGCCTCAGTTTACCTTCCACTCTGCCCAGGTCAGCGCAGCCAGCTCCTGATTCTAGCACACCTGTGCTCTGCTCTTGGTCATCACTGACAGTCCACACCCAGCTAACCTCCAGTGAGGGCTGGAAGTCACCTCCACAACTACGTGAAAGATAACATGAGCAAGTAGAAATTTAAAATATAATTTTAAAATAGTGAAAATGCAGACCAAAATGTCTTCACATGTCAAGTGTTCAAACAGAATCCAAGTAACCACAGAAAGGGAAGGTGAGGCCCTCCCCAGTCACCCACACCCCTGCAAACCTCCCAGCAAGGCAGCTCCTCCCCGGCGGCTTCCTGGCTGCTCAGCGACGCCCAAGCAGCCACCGGAAGCTGCACGCCACAGGCAGGGACCACGCCTCCAGCTCCAGTGTCCCCTGCCCCCTACCACGCAGCTCTCAGAGGCTCCGTACATATGTGTGAGCAAATGAATGGGTGGTCCTTTTGGGGTTGGTAAACTGAGACACAATCGCTGAAAACAACAGCAGCTGTTTTTTCCTTGCAGTTCTCCCTGCAGGAAAACAGAACCCTTTCAGAGAGAACTTCCAAAGCTCCCAGGGGTCATTTGGGCAGATCGTAGTAGTAACCCAAGCACACCAGGACACAAACAGGTTTCAGCTGTTGAACCATCAAAGCCCGAGAACCTCGTTCTGACGGTGCATGTTTGACCGTGTTTCTCTGGAGAATACGAAGATCAAATCCGCAAATGCATACGGTGGAGAAGTCTTCGATCATTTGCTAGAACGTCCAGGAATTGGAAAAAGCACAAATCGATGGAAATTTGTCTTTGTTCCATAATTGACACAAAACAAAAAACTCATAGTGATATTCGATGGGACTGAAGAGCCCTCTGCTGGCAACTGCAGTAAACCATCCTGTAGGACTTCTGGAAAGTTCAATTATGAATTAATTACACTTAATTGCCCATGACCTCACACTATCTGTGGGTAATTTAAATGAAGCCTTTTCATAGCTAAATGAAAATTAAAAGAGCAAAGGATACCATTTTTCATTAGCAAATTGGCAAAGGGTTATTTATTGTTAATCATTGTCAAGGAGAAAAGTGTGGAAAATCAGACCATTCATCTCCAGAGGGAGCGTAAACAGACAGCACTTCGGGGGCGCGGCGTGGGAACATGCGTAAGAACGTGACGAGAGTCCAGGCCCTGTGACCTGGAAGCTTCTCTCTGGCCATGTCGTTCTAAGGAAATTCTCAGCCACGTGCCCGAAGTGCCCATCTAACTTCTCGATGGTGTAGTAAAAGGCGGAAACCATCTAAATGTTCAAAACTGGGAAGTCGAAGCATAAATCTTGGTGCTTCATGTTACAATCACGTTGGAAAGTGGATTTCGCAGTAAGGGAGCAAATCCGTCCGTAAAGCAGAGCCTGCGGAACAATCCCACATTAAATCTGTGGATGACCAAAGGGTCTGTAAAGATACGAAATGTTTGACCACTGATTCTAGACAGAGGTAGAAAAGCTGTTGTTTATGCTGTCTGTATATTATGAATTTTTACTAAGAATGCTGTTTTTCCCATCACTGTGAGAAAAGACCTTATTCCAGTAGACATATTTGCGTGACTCATCTGCAAATGTCTCTCGTCTCACCTGTGCACCCTCCGATGTGTTGCAAGGAAGCCTTTCTCCCTCCAAGGTGGTCCTCCCCCACCTACCCTCCCATCCCGGCCTTCTCCAGTCTCCTCCCTGCCCTGACCCCCACCCTGGAGCACACCTGCTGCCGAGAGCTCGCCATCTGCCCATCTTTCTGAAAGAACGCTCCCTGTCTTGCTCTGTCCCCTTCACTCCCTGCCAAGGCCACCAGCGACCTCCCCATTACCAAACCTCTGGCAAGCACTGGCCACCGCTGGCTGCTCCCTTCTGCCCCTCCATCCCCTCCTGGCTTCAGGATGGTGCTCTCTCAGCGGCCCCATCTGTACAAGGGGAGATGCCCTGGGGCGTGCTTGTCACGGCACGTGGCACGTGGCACGTGGCCAGTGAGAGTGGACGTGGTGTCACGGAAGTCAACGCAGTTTGCAAACCAAAGCTGGCTGTTCATTATCATCATCAAAGAACACTCTTGGGAAATGTCTTCTGTTGTGTTTGATAATAATCAAGCCCTTCCAAGCGGCATCATCCCCACAGCCCTGTGTGGCCCCAGAGCAGGTGATCGTCCTGGGAAAGGTATCTGTCACAGCGTGAGTTTAAAATACAGGAAGTGTGGCCTTCCCCCAGCAGTTCTGAAGGAGCACACAGTCATCAACTTTCGCATTCAACAGGATGCCGCGGCCAGTGTTGCACAACAGCCTAGATCAGGTGCTAGAAATAAGACTGTCGGTCTCAAAGTTATTCCAAGGAGAGTCCTGTGTTTCGAGTCCACCTGCGTAGCTTACTTGGTTAAAAGCAGACGAGGAAAGGAACGCTGACATACTTGGCACTCGCACCTGCGATTCCTGTTAGGAGACGCTGGGTTGAGAAAATAGAGGGGCCCAGTGGAAACTATGGAAAAGCCGTGGCTGCCAAGGGACACAGGAGAGGCCTGACCCGCCGCAGTGGCAGACACACACCCGAGCTAAGACCAGAGACGACCGTTTTATGTGATAACTGCTTTTCCATTGGTTTCAGTTCAGTTTTTAAGAGACATTGAAAGGAATAAGATTTTGCCTTTGTTATTACAAATTATCTTATTTCTAAGCTTGAAACATTTTACGTACAGAATCTCATGTTCCTCTTTACTTTGGAGGCTAGAAGTAGGGAAGCTTTTGACTCAAAATAGCTTTTAGTGAACAATGGTTCCTGCGCCGCCCCCGGCCCCTGAGCTCGATCCCGACGGCAGTGCCGGGTCCTGCTGGTAGGAAGTCAGGGGCTGACACTAAGGAGCCGAGAGAATGGGGGCCTCGTCGGAGTTGAGAGGGAGTAGGTGGTGCAGAGAACAGACTCTGGGCTTGGTGGGTGTGGGGGTGCAACGGAGGCAGCTCCAAGTCTCCACCTTGGGTAGGAGGGGGTCACATCCGGAACCTGCAGGAGGCAGGACAGAGGGGACGGGAGGGGAGCTCAGCCTTGGCGCTGTTGTGTTCTGAGGCTTCCAGGACCGGCTCCACGTAAGGATGTGAAACTCTGGGGAGGATGCAGCCCGGAGCTCCAGACGTGACTTTGGGTGTCACCAGCACATGCAAGCCACCTGAAGCCACGAGAGTGGACGAGCTCAGCCTGAGGGCTGCACTGAGAGGGTGCGGAGAAACCAGGACAGGGTCCTGGGGAACCCCCATCAAGGCCAAAATGTGGGCGTGCGTGTCTAAGCGGGCTCACAGCAGAAACCTGTGCCTCTGGGCGCAGGCCTCTGACCTTGGCTGTATTTCAGCAGCACCTGGGAGCTTCAAACACTGCTGATGCCTCGACCGCTTGCTGTGGTTCCTTGGACCACGTGCCTTCAGCTGATCCTTCGACGGAATCTCCAGGGCTGGGACCCCGACATTGTAGTTGTCAAAGCTCCCTGGAACCCTAATGAGAACCAGTGAACTGCTGAGGAAGGAAAGAGGCTGCTTCCTTATCTGGGTGGTCCAACGCTCCCTCCTCACTCACCTGCGGCTGGCCCACACCCAGCAGTCTCTTATCTCCAAATTCCAAGCACGTGTTGTTGCCAACACTACCTGGTACCATTGCCCTCTGGCTGGGCTGCATTTCGCTTGGTTTCCTGGTTGCAGGTGACCTTGCAGGGACAGGCCCACCCATTCCTCTTCCTGTCCTCGCCACTCCAGCAGAGGGTTAGTGCCAGCCAAGGTCAGCATGGATCAGCTCCATGAACGAAGCGAGCTCCATCCCCAAGGCCCTGGAGCAGGCCCTGCATTCCTCTTGGATTTCTCCAGCCTGGATTTCCTCCTGGACAGAGACCAGAACTTGAGAGCCCTTTCAGTCTGCATTGCGTACCCAAGCTTTCTCTGAAGAAAAGTGTATTCAGCCGGAGAACCACTTAATACGTTGCTTTGACCTACCAGAGAGCTGACTTTATTAAATAAACAAGTCAAAGATGAGGGAGAGAGCAGCGGAGAGGGAGAGCTCCTTCATCCGCGGCATCCCATCCGTCCCATCGATGGAAGCTCAGGGCCAGTGGCCGCGCCTGGTGTCCTAGCAGTCATCTAGCTAGGATTTTAAATGTAACAGCTTCTCAATTTCACTATCAGATGTCATAGCGAATAATCTATGTATTGATTGGAGATTTGGAGCCCTCTGCTAGGCCGGGGGGACATGAGAGGGGCAGGGCCCACCTGCCTGAGCAGTGACGGCCCCAGCCCGGAAGCCGTGGGAAACGCACCCCAGCCAGGGGGCAACAGAACCAGGCGGTGTCGTTTCTCCAAATTCCAGAACACGTGCTTGGGGGCTGGAGAAATGAGACCACTGTGTGCAGGGCAGGGGCAGGTACAACAAAAATTGTTTGAATCCATTACTGCCAAATCCGATTGAATTTATTAGTCTTTTTCTCCAGTGATCTACAACCAGGAAAGAGTCAATATCTATTCAGATTCTGGTGCCAAAAAATAAACTCCCAGTGGCAAGGCCAAAATAAGGCACTCACAAATGCAGGCCACTCGCAAATTCGGTGGGACTAGGGGTGGAAGGTCCGGTGCACAGGTCTGACGTAGGAGCAGGGATGTCCCATGAAGGAAGAGGGCAAGGCCTGTGGGATCCAAAGATAAGGGCTTGGGTCTTAACTCAGCCAATTACTGGTCTCTCGGGGCCTTGGTCCTGTCACCTCTGGAGCACAGGCACAGGGCTGGCCCGCACACCTGTGGGGAAGAGTAGAGAGAGAAGCCATGGGCGTGGCCTCTGCTTCCAGCACTGGCTCCGTAGCCATCAGCCTGGCCTTGAGTCCTGCTTCTGCCACTGTGTAGGTGCGTGAGCCAGGCCCTCACTCAATGTCTTTGGCCTCCCCATCTGTAAACAGGGATGATGACAGTGATGCCCACTCCATAGGGCTGGGATGAGAATGCACATGCTCACACATGAAGCCCTCGGGGAGGAGGTGGTGCTGGGCGCGTGCTGGCCCCGACGCCGTGTGATGCCGGGTGCAAAGCAAGTGGCAATGCCTGGCACACGCCTGCCCACCGCTAACTGCTGTGATCACTCCACGTGCCCGGGGTTAAAATTTGGGATTCTCGATTCTTGAACTCTGTGGCTCTGGGTCTAAAATATAACACCTACCAAACAGGGCTTGGCTACTACTGTTTGCTCTCTGAACGTCCTGTGTGTGGGGATGTGAATGCAGCCAGCCCAGGTGTTGGACCAGCAGAAGGATCAAGCTCCATCAGCGTCCACTTTTGTCTTTGAAGGTGTGTAATCTGCTTTATAGCCCAACTTGCCTCTTCACACAGAACACGGGGAAACGGCACAGCCGCGGTGTTCCCAGTGATGTGTCCACCGCTCGCTGAATGCCTGTCTTGGTTTAAACATCATGCCTGCTGCCTTAATGATGTTTCAAGAAATGTAAAAATAAGAGTACATAACACCGTATCGCTGTGGCTTTCATCTGTCACAATTTCACACAAAGCACAAATTGTTGCAGAAATACCTGAACTTTGCTATCATGGGGGTGCTTTGAAGAGATTGTTAGGTGCGTGGCAATTATTCACGGGCCCACGGTAAGTCCCATCCCAGCTCAGTGGCGAGGCCCTGCTCGCCTGGAGGGGCTCGGAGCCGCCTTCCGGGGGGAGCCGCAGCCACAAAGGCACAGCCAAACCGAGTTGAACAAATAGCGTCGTGCGGCCCCTGTGCTGAAACGGTCTTCCTCGTGGTAAGCAAACTTGAATCGACCTGGGGACGGCGAGAGGCTGCAATTAAAACTCGTGGCTCAGTTCCCCATTCAGCAGAAAACTACGGGCTTCTTTCAAGCCAAAGCGAGTGGAGGCCCAGGGTCCTAGAGCAGAGTGTTTGTCCTCGAGCCGTGTGCTGCCCATCAGGACAGGCCTCGGAGCAGACAGGGGGCCAAGGCTAGGCCCACCCTGCCGTGGAGGGGACCCTGTCAGGGCAGGTTCTGAGCTGCAAAATGCATTCATGCCCATGTGCAGCAGAGCCTGTGGATGGGTGGCAGCACTGCCACCCATGGGACCCATGGCGGGAGCCCCGGTCCTGCTGTTGCTGGGCATCAGATGCGCGCCCACGGGGGAAATGCTTTCGCAGCCAATGCTCTTTTCCCCGCAGGTGGCTCGAGAGCTCCAGCCCTCCGTGGTGTGGATCGAAGACACAGAGAAAACCTTTTACAAGAAAGTTCCCAATGCGGAAAAGATGGTGAGGGCTTCTCCGTCGTTCCTTACTTTGGCCTTTTCTTTCCTCCAAGTGGTCCCTTACCAGGGAGGGAGGAAACGTCGGGGCTTTGAAATCTCCCACAGTGGTCTCTCTCTGCCCTCAACACTTGTCTGTATTAGAAAGGATCCAGTGGTCTGATTTTATGAGGCATAACATAATTTAGAAGAAAATGAAAGAAAGTGCGGAAGAAGGGGCATTTTCCACCCGAACATGGGATTTGAGGGTGAGAAACAGTTTAGAGAACTCTGCTCAGTTAAAGCAAACGGCACACACTGGAGTTATTATTAGGAGTTTCTATTGTTCGTAGTAATAAATAGCAAAAGGCCTGAAATTTACGAACAAAGACCGTCAACAGAACTGCTAAGTATGTGGCAGTCGGAGCCTCCGGGGACTCCGGCCGCAGCGCTTCCTTCCTCCTTTTCTCTCCGTTCAATGGCCCCCTCTCCCCCGCACTTCCCCCCACAAATCACCAGCAAATTTCCCACAAGTTAAAAAAAATTTGCAGATACACATGATTGTTATTCCACATCAATTTGCACCAAAGCAAATAGTGGTTAACTGTGAATTTCTGATTAAATTCATAAGGATTTTAATCACTTTTGATCCTTATGTATTATACATCATTTTTAGCAGGTAGAGATGATTTGGATAAAGAATGAAAGCTCAATCTTTTCTTCCTCAAATGAGCCTTGATTGCCCTGTCATTTCAGAAACTCTTAAAGAGGACTCATTTATTATTTAATCTGGGACTCTGGCAGTTAGCGCCCTCTGCTGGCGACGTTGCCTCATTGACACAGAAGCAAAGACGTCCCCGCATATGTACACAAGGGATGACAGGAATGACAGGACCCTAACCCAGCTCATAGGTCCAAAGGGAAATGCCGGGTGGTGGGTAATCCACGGTGTCCCACACCTCAAGTCATCGAAGTTTGGCTCCTTAATGGGCAGGGGCTACTCTCTCTCCCGCCAGACATTAGCCTGGATGGTGGGGAGACCCTGGCCTGGGACTCACCATAGCTGGCTGTGTGACTTTGAGTAATGACCAAACCTCTCTGAGCCTCCACTTCCTTAACTATCAAGCTGAAAAGTCCCAGCCAGAATATCCTCTGCATCAGGAAGCCTCCCTCGAGTTCTCTCCCACAATGCCCTCAAGCTGTCGGTTTGCGTCAGCAACGACAGCCGGCGGCTCACCTGCACCCCTGCGTCCCTGGAGAACAGGAGGGATGCGAGCGTTCACTTGCAAGAGCCAGAGGAGCACGGGGAAGAACTGAGGGGGTGCCAGCGAGAGCTGGCAGTGGGAATGAAATGTGGGCTCAGGGCTTTTAAATCTCGTGCAGTGAAGGGCCAGGAGACTGGCAGAGGAGGGAGATGAAAGCAGGGTGGCGTCACCAGAACCCCCCAAATCAGCCCTCTTCTTTCTGGCACAGAGGCATCCTCTCAGCACCACCCCTGATGCCCACAAACACCGTCCACAGGTAGGTTTGTTCCTGTAGGAAGAGAAGGCCTTGGCGGCCTGGACGGGTCGGACCTTTCCTCTGTTCTCTTCTGCGTTTGGGAGAGTCCGTCATCTGTCTGCAGGGTGAGCTGCGTTGAAGACCAGGAATCAGGCACTGGGGTCAGTCCCCAGGGAATACAGGAGAAGGTTCCCTGGGTCCCTGAACATCCACAAGGCCAGCCAGGGGACCTGAGCCACCCGGGGCCCAGACAGAGCGGCAAGAGGCACAAACACCCTACCCAGCGTCCCGCCCCCAGCTCCAGCGCCCTCGCATGTAGAACCCGCACAGGAACCCCGGTTTCCACTCCATCCTGCACCGTGTGCTGATGGCGTCACTAGGCCTGCACCCCAGAGTGCAGAGACCGCAGCAGTAACCTGGGTCCCCGGGCAGGCATGGGCCAGCTCTGTGCTCCTGCCCAGCCTCTCAGCCTCCGAGACTTCTGAGACTCACCCACGTTCCTCAGCCACAGGGCCCTGGGTAGTCACAAGCAGTGGACATCCACGTTCCGAAGGTGATGACCAAAAGCCGACGGCAGCAGCTGCATCGGCAGGTGAGAGGAACCAGGAGGCATCGCAACCACCCCTCATTGCATCACTCAGCCTTTCTCACACCTGTCCCAGCCACTGTCCCAAAGGCTCCCTGGTCCCAAAGGCACTGAGGCACAGAGAAGAACATCCACCTGCAAAGACACCATGAGGCCAGAGTGTTCTACCAGCTCCAGCCACAGTACAAACAGCAGGGCTGCTCTCGCCCTGGGGCGGCTGCCTGCTGGATTTGAGGGGCTCCGGGAAGGCCCCTTGGAAATCCACAGTGACCGATTCCACCCTCCAGTGCCTCTGCCTTTGGGTTAAGGCTCCTCCCACAGTGAAAGGCATGAAGCTCACCCAGTCAAAAGCGACGAGGCAACAGAGAAGACCAGGGTGGCCACGACGGCTCCTGAGCACAGAGCCTACGTCAGGAGCTGAGCTTCCTGGGTGCAGGGACATGAGGCCCCGACCCCTAGGACCCTGGCGGCAGGGGTGGGGAGGGACTGATCAAACACCTTTTCCCCAGACACAATACATATGTCAGGGAAACTCCCAGCAACCCTGGGAGGAAGGCATTGTTTTCTCTGTCTCACGGAAGAGGACAAAGGCTCCAGGAGTGCACACAGCTGGTCAGGGCTCGTGCTGGGATTCAGAGACAGGTCTATGTGGATGCAGGGGCCAGGCCCCTCTCCTCGCCTGGGTGCTGTGCCAAGGATGGAAGGCACCGAGGGCAAACCGCCAGCTTCCCCAGAAGGTCAGCCCTCCTGGAATGCTGAAACTACACCTCGCCCCCGCCAGCCCTCCTCAACCCCAGGGCCACCCTAGGCCTCATCCTGAAAACTGTCTTTGGGGCCATCTTGTCAGAGAACCGTATGTGCACCACTCCAGAATTCTCCATGCTCTTGTCCACACTCCCATTCCCCGGATATTGTCCTCAGCAACCCCTGAGGAGCCCTTATCCCTCCAGAATGGCAGCAAAGTCCAAACCCCTGCCACTCTTACAAACACACCGCTGTCCCTGGAAGACACCTGGGCAGCGCCCTCCTCTTCTCCTCCCAGGAGGGGAGCGGTCGTCTTCTCTCATCTGCGGCTAGAAAGCGGTCAGTCAGTTGTTTGTGCATGAGGCGAAGGCAGCAGAGAATGAGGCGAAACAGTCTGCTCCTGCATTTTCTGCACCATTACCCTTTGTTACTTCATCTAGCAAGCACCTTCCTGGACACCACAGTTCCCTCCACAAGGGAACGGCATGCTCTGCCGGTGCTGGCTGCGGCGCTTGTTTTGTGGCGCCAACTGCAGAAAAGCAAATTGAAATTGCTGTGTGGATGCTAGCCACTAATTGGAAATTGCCCACAATAATACAGTTGTGAGGGGCTGGCAGGCCCAGCGGTAAGGGCGGCAGTCGCGGAGACTGCCAGGTGATCGTGGGGATGTTTGCTGGCATGATCAATGAGTGCACGGGCCCCATGCATAATGGGCAGCTCTGAACTGGAACGGGTGGCCCGCGTGCAGGGGAGCTGACTGAAGGAACACGTCTCTTGTTTCCATCCCCTACTAGTGGGACTGTACCTCACCATCAGCAAGGGTGTCGCTCTGGATGCAGCCCAGGATCAACATTTGTTATCCAATAGACTAATTAATTACAAATGTCCCTGCCATTTCAGGACATGCAGGTGGCAGTATCATCTCCTGCCTTAGAGGGGGCAGGGACCACACTGCCATCACCTTGGCAACTGGATTGCTAGGTCTGGGCTCAGATCATGTAAGCATGTCTCTACCCCATTGGGTCTCCGTCTCTGTCCTCACCGGAACCCTTGGATCAGTCCTTCCACTAGTCTTTGGGCAGCTCTCATATGCCCCCCACACGTCCCAGTCACCTCCGCCACCTGCTTTGTTCTCCATCAAGCTTCCTAAACGACTAGTCACTCTTCACCATCACCACTCACTCCTGCACACCACCATCAGCTCGCCAACCTCACCACTCCATAGAAATTGTTCTCACAGGGTTCTTCTTTGACACAAAAGAAGTATAAGACTTCTCTGAAAACTAAAAAACATTGTTGAAAAAATTTAAAGAAGACCTAAATAAATGGAAGTCATTTCATATTCATGGGTGAAACATTTAATATTGTTAAGATAAATCAAAATATTGATTTATAGATTCCATCAAAATTCCAGCTGGCTTATTTGCAGAAATTAATAAACTGATTCTAAAGTTCATATGGAAATTCAAAGGACCCAGCCAAGACAATCCTCAAAAGAAAAAAGAAAGTTGGAAGATTCACATGTCCCAATTTCACTTCCCAACTTACTACAAAGCTACAGCAATCAAGACAGTGTGGTACAGGCATAAGTAGAGAAATGTAGATCAGTGGAATAGACTTGACAGTCCAGAAATAAACCCTTACATTTACAGTCAATTTTGACAAAGGTGCCATGACAATTCAATGCAGAAAGAATAGTCTTTTCAACAATAGATGCTAGGACAACAGGATAGCCACCTGCAAAAGAATTAAGCTGGACCCCTACCTCACACCATATACAAAAATCAGCCCATAATGTATCAAGGACCTAAAAGTAAGAACTAAAATGATAAAACCCTTAAAAGAAAATATCGGTATAAATCTTTGTGACTTTGGATCATGCAATGGTTTCTTAGGTATGACACCAAAATCCCAAGCAATAAAAGAAAAATTAAATTGCACCTCATCAAATTTAGAAACTTTTCAGCTACAAAGGGCACCATCAAGAAAGTGAAAAGACAACCCACAGAATGGGAGAAAATATTTGCAAGCCATGTACTGATAAGGGATTTGTATCTAGAAATATAAAGAACTCTTACAACTCAATAATAAAGAGACAAATAACCCAACTTGTAAAATGGGCCAACAATCTGCATACATGTTTTTCTAAAGATGACACACAAATGACCAATAAACACATGAAAAGATGCAGAACCTCATTAGCCACCAGCCAAATGGTAGCAAAAATGGCCAACGTTGTGCTAGGGACATCTCCATGGAGGCTCCCACCAGCACGCCTGGCGTTCCCCCCACTTCCCACACTTCCTCTTCCCTTGTCTGTGCCAGCAAGGTTAATTTAAAACCAGGCTGTTGCCCATGGCAATATGGCCAGCTCTGACTCCCACAGCTGGAAGTCATCCTCCCTGGGGTACCAAATAGAGAGCCCGTCCTAGCTTTCTCCTCTTCATCATTTGTGCTGAGATTATACTAAAATCATACAGCTTCAAACCATTTCCAGACTGCTCCAGAGAGAGGAGTTTCACAACCTTGTGTAACCAGGTATGTGTCAGACATGAGTTCCGGCCGCGGTTCCTCACTGTCACAGCCATCAGCAAGGGAAACCATGGTTCACCTTCCAAGCCACTGCGGAAAACGGAGCACCACGGCCTAATTATAAGTCCCAGCGAGCTTCCTTCCGCTTGGGAATCAGCCACTATTTCCCATTCTCAGGGTCAAGGTGCTCGAATGTCCAGTCAGGTGCTTCCTTCCTTCCCACTCTCCAAATCTGTGTGCCAGAGGTTAAGGAAAGGAAATGCCAACAATTAAAAATGACCCGGTCAACATAGGAAGCACATTCCAAGACTCGTCCCAGGACAAACTTGAAGAAATTGTGTTTTCCAGAGCTTTGAAATCACTTTAACAAACGTATGCCAAAGCACATTCTATTTCTAAGAGTAGATTTTCTTTAGTTTGTCATTTGAATTTCTATACATGGGCCAATTGTTTTCCTTCTCTCTTTCTCCCAGAATGAACCTAAACGCCTGAAAAAACAGCTTCCGAAAATCCTGAAACTCCTGAAACCAGATGACAGGATTTTGATTGTGGGGACAACACAGCGTCCTTTTGATGCTGAACTCCAATCCTTTTGCAAAGTTTACCAAAAAATTATTTTGGTTCCCAGGCCGGACTATGCTTCCAGATACGGCAAGTACCCCCAGCCCCTTCCCATGTATGGTAGCTGAGCCTGGGTCGTCTGTTGTTTGCTTGCCAGCGTGTGGAGCTGGGGTGGCCGTCGTGACCCCGGGAGCATCAGATGAGTCCAGTGCAGCCTGTGCCCTGCCGGGGCACGCACATCTGAACCCAACAGGGGGCACGTGCCAGAAATGTGAACCCCTGGCCACAGGAGGGAAGCTATATGTCTTTGTTCTGCTGTTAACATATTTCTGTTTGCCCAAGACAAAGGGAAAGTGGATGGAGATTATTATTTTTGGCCCTGATGGTGACAAAATTGTGGGTGCTAAGTTCTCTTCTGGCAGGTAGATTAGGATCACTCATCTTGCGCCCGTGGCGATGGTGTCTTTTCCATAGAACACCATTTCTTTTTACCCGGTTGGTTTCTTCCCCCCGTCTCAAAGTCCAGCTGTATATTGACTTACTTAAAATAAATATTAAATACGAATGCTTACTTTTTCAATTCTTTCTTCTTGAATAGACAGATTCAAAATCCACTTCTTTTGAAGCATACTTTTAAATGAGAACAATACAAAAAAGTGCTTCTGAGGCAGCGCAATGAAATCGGAAAAGCCACAAGATTGGGGGTCTCAGGAGACCTGGCTCAGAGTCCCAGCTCTGTCCCTTAATAGCTGGTGACCTTGACAGGTCAGTCAACCTGAGCCTCCGTGTTCTCACCTGCGAAGTAGGAGAGCCATCTGCACCACAGGGCTGCTGCGACCCTCCTCCGCGGTGGTTAGCAGAGCACCCAGCCCCACGGTGGCACCAGGAGGGCATGGGTATGGGTGGCACAGGCAAGGGGAGGGAGAGGAGGTGGTGGTTGGAGGAGGAGGGGCGGTGGGATGGGGTGAGCGGCAAAGTCAGCTGGTGACGGCTGGCGGCTGTTTCTGTCCTCTATTACCGTGTGAAAGCCTCCCCAGTGACTCAGAATGACAAATTGTTCCCTCTGATGGTTCCGCGGTTGACTGGGCTCAGCTGGCTGCTCTCCTCAAGGTATCTCATGATGTCACAGTCGAATGTCAGTTGGGGCCCGAGCGGTCTGGAGACCGGACAGTGTGCACACCCAAGACGGCTCACTCGTGTGACCAGAGCTGCTGGCCGTCAGTGGGGACTCAGCCGGGGCCATTCCACGTGGCTTTCCACACACAGCGGCAGGTCCCATGAGGGTCCCACATGTGACAGGCCTCACAAGCACACGTTTCAAGAGGTTGAGGCAGTAGCTGACCCAGCCTCACAAGTCACATGGAGCCAGTGTCAGCACACTCTACTGGCCAGGCGGAAGCCACAGGGCCAGGCCAGATAGGAGAGCAGCGGACAACATGGGTGTGGCTTGTAGAAAGGCATCCTTAGCACTGCAGTGGTGGGCAGTGGTGACAGATTGGTGTTGACACGGCGATGGCGCTGTTAGTGTTAGAGACAGTGGAGGTGGAGGGGGGCACGGCGTGTGCTAGTGGAGATGACCGTGGACATACAGTCTGGTGGAGGTAATGGTGGCAGTGGTGGCAGTGTGGAGTGACCCTAGGGAGGTGGCAGTTGAGGTAGCAACATCGGCGGTGTGCATAGCAGTGCCAGGGAGGCTGGCGGTGCTGGTGGGCAATGGTTGCATGGCAATAACGGAGATGCTGGTGGTCACGGTGGCAGTAGGAGGTGCTGGTGGCCGTGGTGTTGGTGGCAGTGGTGGTCAGCATTAATGGTAACCACGCAATGATTAGGTCAGACTCAGTCTCCATTAATCCTTCTCCAGTCACATGAGCACCACCAAAACAGAGGGGACATATGGTTCTATCAGGTTGTCCTGAAGTTCCTGATCAATTTTATTTGCTAAAAGAACAACCCTCTACTCCCCATATATGGTAGACCACTAGCTTATTAGCCGCTTTATGTGCCATGTGTGCTTATTTCCTTATTTCCGTCTTGATAAATTGTGATCCTGGCTTCACAAGTCAGTGTTTTGGGCCCAGCCATTTCTCCACCCATCTAGTGGCTTCTCCATCCTTTAGGGCCTCAAACCCCCACCAGGTCCTTTGCATCCAGCCAACATCAGCAGAAGAGAGGAGGACGTCACAGGGGATTTTTAAGGACTAGACCAGGAAGAGGCCAACATTTCTTCTGCCTGTACCGCAGTGGCCAGAATGAGTCCCATGGCCCCACCGAGGGTCAGGGGGCAGGGACGTTCAGCCAGGAAGGGAGACGACGCAGAGACAGGAGACCAGAGACGGGAGCACAGCAGTCTCAGCCCCAGTCTCTGCCATCCATGCCAGGCAGTCCACGCTCCCGGCTCTGCCAGAGCTATTCCTCTCCCCTCTTGCGCTCGCTTCTTTTTTCTTTTCCTCTTTTTTTTGTATTATATATATTTTAAGCCATCTTGATGGAATAAGGTAGGGTATTATTAATTTGAAGGGGCTAGAGCGTTATTCTTGCCTTTGGATTGAATGGTTTCTATTGTTTGACAAAACTATAGGCCCTTTAAAAATGAAGCTATTGATGTATAGCACTGGCAATTTGGCCCTTTGATAAAACACCAGGCATCCCTCAGGATTCGGATCACATTCAGGCTCCTACCTGAGTCTCCTTGCAGCATCATCGTGGGAGACGCAGGACAGGAGGCGTCCCCTCACCTACGGGCAGATGACAGACCTGCATAAAGCACTTCTGCGGGGCCCAGGGCTCTGTCCACTAAACCACATGCCTGTCATATTTCTCCCTCAATGAGCGATTTGCTCAGGCCGCCATTCCGGCCGACATCATAAACACTGTCCAACATTTCCTCCAGTGACCTTGAAGTTTTCACAGCCACAGTGGCTGGGGCATCCATCTTAAAGAAAGACTGTTCCTGTCTTTGCAGTAATCAAAAATAGTCTCTTCCAGCACATAAAGCATGGGCTGCGAATCCATAACGTGGCCCATTGCTTGGCCATCTGTCTGCCAGCAGCGAGCGCCCAAGGTGTGCAAGACACGCACGGTCCCACTTCTCAAATTCCCCCAGGCAGGTGGGCAAGTAACAGTACTGAGATGGGAAGAGAGACCAGCTGAGGAACAGTCCTCAGGGTTCACCAAATACAGTTCAGTGTCTCCTTCCTCGCCCCACATCGAGCTGTCTCTGCAAAGGAAATCCACCCCCAGGCTGACGAATGCCTTGTCTGGTCCCCAGAGTCCCTTAGGGTTTCCTTCTCTCTCTGTTCCTAATGCTTCCCCTTGGGGTCTTTTCCACTAACAACTCCATTTATCCCACACACAACCCCCGCCCTGTGTCTGGGCGGACCCAGTGTCTGGTCAGATGGGGCCAGGTTATGTCTGCAGATTTAACCTGGAATTTTAGGCTTCAGGGGGTCAGAAGCTCACCCAAATCACATTATTCACCCCTTGGGCTTTTGTGAAATCTCAAATAAAAGTGAATTTTGAGATACTACATCATCTTGAGCATGAGCCAGGATGGAATCAATTGGGAATGTCAAAAGGAGATGAAGGGACGCCAAAGACCACATTCTTTCTTATCTAAAGAAGGAAAAGAGAATGTAAATTGTCTGAAAAAATGAGGAGCCTTTTGCGTCCAAGAGAGGAAAGGAAAATACAGCACTCGGCCCTGACCCCGCTCTGCCTTCGGCACTCCCAGGTCCCCGGCCTCGGTCCTCACCACCATGGCCATGGCCAGACTCCAAGACTGCTGCGTGTGCTGCCCACCTGCACCCCGGGCACAGACGCGGCCACTTGCTGGGGATCCAATGTCTCAACCGAGCCCGCCGCACTGAGCTTCACTCTGCGCCTGACTCCCCCTCCGGCCCCCAAGCAGCTCTCTGAGTGTCGAGAACCATGAGTGGCAGCTTCGTGAAAGCAGTAGAAGCTGTTCTTTGAAAGGTGCGTGGCTGGAGCCCATGGCCACGAGAAGGAAGTCAGGCTGGTTCTCGTTCCCGTCCTCTGCATCTCAGGACGACTGTCCCACCGTACCTGGGACTGCTTCACAGAGCTCTCTTACTGTGCCTCCATTGAAAAATGGTGATCTTTGGAAAATAATCAATGATTTGTGTATTTTGAGGAATCTCAACCAAAATTCTGCATGAATACCAAGTATCATGCATTTTAAATGGTCAACAGGGTGTTTACATGTACGTGATATACCAGGGTAATTGTACCCGATCACCAGTGAGTCTTGACTTTAGAGAGTCTACTCCTGTTAGAAGGTCGGATGATTTGGGCACGAAACTTCCAAGACTATGATTGTTGTAGCGTAGCAGGGAGGTGGGGAGAGCTCCTGTCCGTTGCTGGGGGATGCTTGGTCCTCACCGCTTCCCCACTGGCCATTCCATGGGTAGGAATCTTGCCCATTCCTGCCCAGGACGGAGCTGTCCCGAGCTTCCAGCCTGGGGTGTCTACCTCAGCTCCAGGGGCCTCACCTGTGACCCTCCCCTAAAACATGTTCCCTTCTCAGCTTCCAGACTCAGCACTCAGACCTGCTGGTATGTTTTTTTAGATGTTGTAAATTTGGACAAAAGACATATCAGGTCTCAAGTGATGGTGTTGTCCAGTTGCTGCTGTTTGTCATTTTTACCATGGTTGTATTTTCCAATTTCTGACTCTACAACAGTTGCGTTTAGATAAGGATAATCCTCACCTGTTATAATCTGTCTTTACATGAACATGCTTGGAAATATTCTGTAGGGTATTTTTTGTTATCTTTTATAATTAATGTTTTGCTGAGGGTTGGGAAACCTCAGTGCAAGATGGAATGAAGAATAATCGCAATGATAATTGTAATAACAACAGTAATTCAGCTACGGAAAATAAAGCACCCATCACATGCTAGGATGGTGCTCTTCCAGGATACACCAGCAGCGCTGTACACACAGCAGCGCTGAGACGTAAATCCTCCTCCTATTTTACAAATAAGACTCATTTGGGCTCAAGCTTAAATAAACTTGCCAAGGAAGTAGCAGAGTAGATCCAGGGGATTAGATGATGCTTTAGGCCAATTTGGGGTCCTCATGGCCCTTGTTGGTCTCCCTGCAGATCTCCAAACCCTTGGTGCCTGATCTTCCACAGCTCAGAGAATCCGGCAGGCCCCATGTTACAACTTAAACTCTCCCACCCAGGGACAAGGACCCCTGCCAAAGAGGACAGTGGAAGTGAACTGGTAGAATAGCCCGTGGCCCAAAAACCAGACTCTCCGATGTGGGCCATAGTTTTATTTTATTTCTTTCCAGTAAGTAGAGCTTTTCATTTTATCTACCATTTTTGGATCAATGTATATGGATGGTGTAGTCATTTAACAGATCCAGAATTAACCCTTTGCCAGACCCGGCAAAGCTCAGATCAAATAGTAATGGCCATTTTTTAAAAACTGTTTCAAATATTCCTCAAATAAGGTCAAAATGCTCAAGAGACGTTTGACCAGATCGTCCCAGTGTTGGGACTGACGACCTCTGATGCTGAGACAGGTGGTCTTGGGAATGCCCTTCATCCTCCTCACTGTCTGGATACCACCAAATAAGCTACAGCAAGTCTCAGTATTGCCCTCGAAGTGCTCTTGACAGAAGCACTCTGTAGAGAATGGACGTAGTTCTCCAAATGCAGTATTATTTTAAATATTGTACGGGAGTTCCTTCTATCTCTAAAGTAAAGCATCAAGAATTATTTCATAATTCATTTTCACACCATCTCTGCATTCTAATTGAAATCTCTCATTTACCCAGGTCGCCAGCTGATGGATTTTAGTCAACCATTGCGTGTTTACAGTTGTTGAGGGACAGAATAGGGTCAGATGGCTCAGTTAATACAATGTATAACGCAGTGTCTTACACCCAAAAGTACCGAACTTGGCTGTAGCTAATGGAAACTAGAATATGCTTTCTAGTTCTAGATACAAAAATTATATAAGAAATGAACTTCATAACTGAAATAGAATAATAAGTTAAACTGCTTATCAAAATTCTTTGGAAAATATAATATTCTGACGAGCAGAGATGCCACAGACACGCTATGTGATTTTCGATGTTAAAAGATTTAAACATCTTTATAGGCACACATTAAAGCCGTCCTGACTGTGGTTTAATTTTTTCCTTATTAATTTGCAGGGACTTGTAGATCTACAGATCTCAGGGTCATTGACAACTGTATCTTATGGTTGAAAACTCCCCAGAGGAAAGCATTTAGTTATTTGGCTTTCTGCTCATTTTAATTACAAATACATTGGAATAAACTTCCTGTGCATCCTTTCTGGATGAGATGCGACTCCGTACTGAGAGCTAGACTGACATTTCTTTCTCTGTGGTAACCCTTGTTCTCTGTGTCTTTTCTGCCACTTTGGCTGCAACAGTTTTGTGGAAACAAATCATTCAGCGCCATGGAGGAGTCCTTTCTAAGACCTTGAATGTCAGCTGCCTGGCAAAGGTCACCGATGGCTTCACCCAAGGACATATCGTCAAAGTGGTTAAAGGTGTGCTCACAGATCGGAGAATCCGGCAACAAACTCACAAACCACTCACCGCAGCCGAGTTTACTGAGGCCATAACTGGCATGAACCCAGTGTACAAAGAGGAAGAAGAGAGCTTCAAGGTAAGGAATGCCTGGTGGCCAAATCTTAGCAGCAAACCCTCATCACGTCTCCTCCTCCCTCTGGTCTCCTGGGTGTCATGAATTTGAACTCCGCTGTATGTGATGAGATTTGGAAGCTTGATATTTTTAGATCATGAAATCTTTTGAGCGGTAGCAGTAAAGCATGTGTCTTTCACATTTTAGGAAAATCACGATTTGTGACCTTATAAATTAACAGCCAAATTGCAGAATTGAGTAGCAGCTTCAAAACCATTGGCTCCAAACACGCACACGCATACATGGGCTCTTGTCGTGGTTTTTACTTCATATTTCTTACTATAGAACAAGTTTTGCATAGCTAAGACCGTTCCCTAAATAGTGTCTTTCAAGCCAATGCTGTTTTTGTCCCATATTTGCCAGATACACTTCATTTTCCAGTTTTCAGTTCCACTTGCAATAGGAAACCACAGAGAGGATTCGCCAAAATTTACTTTTCCAATTTTTGAATACATTTTCAACATTCACAGAAATTTTTAGATCTGGAGGAAACTTTGAGACTCATCTCTTCCAACTCTCTCTCTTACAGGAGGCACAAAGTTGCTGGGAGTCACGCGCTTCATTTATTCACATAGCTGGCCCAGGGCACAGTCAGGGTGGAGCCCTAGGCCTCGATGCCCAGGGCAGTGGGATCTCCTCAAACTCTACCTGCTCTTCTCTAAATCAAAATGAATGCAGCAGTGTCCTCTTTCTGAAGGTAGTTTCCTTGGCCAACTCCAAAGGCAAGAGAGGAAAATTACATCCACGTGGTTGAAGGCCACCATAGCATTGGCTATGCCATCACCAGAAGGAGAATTGAAATTCTCATTCAAGCCTCTTATCTCTGGGAGCTGCTTAGAATTAGGAAAGTTTCCCTATACAGCATATCATACTGTACAGCATTTCTGCCAAGTCTAAAAACTGTGGTTCTGTCCCAGTGTGCCCGTAATGCCTCAGTAAAAGGTGGAACCTACTCATAATAATGATTCCAGCAATAATGGTCCAGCACCGGGGTTGGCAATCCTTTACCATAAAGGTCCAAACGGTAAATACTTCAGGTTTTGAGAGCCATGCAGTCTCTCACAGCTATTCAACTCTGCATCACGACACAAAAGCATCCACGCGCAATATATAAATGAATGAGTATGGCTGGGTTCCAATAAAACTTTACTGGAAGAAACGGGCAGCAGGCCCAGTTTGGCCCATCAGCCATATTTTGCTGACCCCTGCTCTGGCAAAACTGAAGAAAATTTTTTTAACTCCAGCTGAATTGTTGCTAAGCATCTGAATTAATAATCTTGTTAATTATTTAAATCTTGCTCATCATCATTGCAAATATTTTTCCTCTTCGAATGATGTATCACATTTTTCCCGAAATTCCCACCTTTTTTCTCCTCACTAAAATGTTAATTTTCCTCCTTATTCTGAGGATTTAGATTTAGGATGTTAAAACCTACGCATTCTCTTAGCTGGGTTTTTAACTTTCCAAAGTGATCTCTAGAAGTTTTTCTGTTGTAGCTGCCTGAGGTCTACACACACTGTTCAAGAGAAGGAAACACTAGCATTGCGTGGCCTGGGATGAGAACGCGTGTGCTTTTCGCACCCATTCTTGGTGTGTCTGACCCTGAATTCATTTTTTAAGGAAACTGAATCATTTTCCCACCGTCACCCTTTCCCCGCAGGCCGCGTCTGCTTCCACCACAGCCCCAGCGCTTGCACTGCGCCTGGCCCCAAGTAGATGGTCAGTCGGTTTGTTTAGGGACACACTTACTGAGCAGATGGATACACGGAGTGACACCATCACACTCTCGAATAGTGCGATACTATTGCTGTAGTTGCTTGTGATGGGGCAAACCCTGAGAAATCTCACCTAATTGTGTTTCTGACAATGTATCAGACTAAGATCTTAAAGATTCTTCAAACACATTCTACACTCCTCCATGGACATGATGGAGAAAATATTCAACTATAGTAACAATAAAAATGGTTAAAATGTTAGCTAATACGTATTGACTTCTTATTATGTGCCTGCCACTATTAACTCATCCAGACCTCACAATCCCCCTGTTTTGCAAATGAGGAAACAGAGATACAGGGAGGTGTGGTAGGCAGGATAATGGCCCCTCGAAGACATCTACATCCTAACCTCTGGAAGCCGTAAATACATCAGATTGCATGGCAAAGAGGAAGTAAGGTTGCAGATGGAGTGAGGCTGCTAACCAGCTGACCTGAACACAAACAGAGTGCCCTGAATTACCCTGGTCAGTTTAGTGTCATCACGAAAAGTGGAAGAGGGACCCAGAAGAGAGAACCGGAGAGAGCAGCATGAGAAGGACTCATCCCTACCCCAGGTAGCCCAGGGTTACTACCTGAAGATGCACCAGGGACCACAGCCAGCAAAGCAGGTGGTCTCTGGAAGCTGCAAAAAACAAGGGGACAGATTGTTACTTAGGCTCTAGGAGGAACACACTGCAGCCACTGTTAGCCCAGTGAAACCTGCTTCAGACGTCTCACCTGCAAAACTAGAAGATAATGTGCTGTTTTAAGCTACTGAGTTTGTGGCCATTTTTGCCACAGCAGCGATAAAATAAACAATACAAGAGGCAAAGTAACTTGTTGCAGGTCACACGGCTAAAAAAGAAGCAGAGCTGAAATTCATACCTTACTCGGAAGCCAATTTTATTAACTATGTTCTCTACCGTGTCTCAATAAATTAGGAGTCCATCACCATGAGTATGTGGCCACCTCACCTTACATTACAAACAGAGCCAAGGCTAAAAGAAGGAAGAGAAAATCCCTAAGTGCTAGAAACAAAGTTACCATCAGTTCCACGGCGCGATCAGTTATAATCACTGAGTGCTGGGTTGGTGTTTCCGCCACGTTTTCAACGGTGTCTCTGTCCGAGTATCTGAATGGCCGCCCTTGTTCACACATGGCCACCAGTCCAGCTCCTGGTGACCATGTGTGAGCTGTGGGGACCACGCACATTACCAAGAAAACCCCCCTCAGGACGCAAGCCACCCGGGGAAACAGGTGGCTTAGTGGGGAAGGATTGTAGGTGAGATTTAGCCTGCGATTCTCGGCAACTGCGAATCCCCGAGGGAGAAGTTTCGAATCATGCAGACATGCAGGTGGGAAACCCAACGAGAAAGAGTCTGTGTTAAACATACATTAAACGCCCAGAGGACAGCGGCTGCCGGCCCTTCCTTCTGAGCAGGTTTTTCTTTATTTTTAGGAGGGTTCCAGGAAACTCATGCCATTCTGACCCTTTCCTGAACTCTGTTTTATTTCAGAACTGGTATGCCAAAACCCCTCTGGGTAAAAAGCGAGCCTTGGCCTTAACGGGAGGCAGCACAGAAAAGCCAAAGGATAAAGGGAAAAAGAAAGAAAAGAAGGGGAAAAAGGAGAAGAAGAGAAAGTAGTGGCTTCCTGAGGACCACTGTGGGGTCTCTCTGGGGGGAGACAGCGCTGCTCTCCAGAGAGCGGACTCAGCGCTGCCGCCCGATGGAGCCCGGGGAGGAGACACAGAAACGTGCAGTGGCCGCACTCACCCCCACTGCGTGTGCCCGGTCATGCCAGCAAGCCTGGCACTGCGCCGCGTCCGCAACCACCGTTTCTGTCACTCAATCTGTGTTTGGTGTCTACATAACTGAAACCCACCATCTTTCCAAGTTGGATGCTTCATCTCATCGGTACTCGTTGGCAGATTTAAAATGTGAGAGAGAATATTCTACTTTGACAACTATTAAGTATTGACTGTATCATCGGTACAGTAGCTTCTTATTAATCCATAGACACTGTATAGTATCTTACACATATTTTAATAAATTAATTATTTGCTATAGTAATATATCCTGTATAGTAGAATAAAGCTCTTTTCCTTGAACAGACTTGGTAATTTGGTTGCTGGAGCTGAAACAAAATCTTAAAAATGAATTATTGCAACATCCTAATTCTGAAGGGGAAGTAACCGAAGTCCAGGGTCGCGCTGCCCACGCGTGGGACGCTGGCCCTGAGCTCGGGCTCACCGCAAGCACTGACGCTCTGGCCGCCGCGGCTGGCGGAAACCGCGATGTAAAATCGGGATAGATGCACCTGGAAGAGGAAGCCTCAGTGAAGAAGTAGAAAATGGTAACTAAGAAAGAGATTGAAGAGTAGAAAATGGTCGAAAGAAAAAAAAAAAAAGAAAGAAAATGGTCGAAAGAGAAATTTGAATTTTGCGAGAACATGAAAGGTAAATGTGGAAGACAGCAAGGAACCCACATCCGAATCGTGGTGCGAACACAATCAGAGGAAGCGGACGTCCGGGACAGAGTGGTAAGAATGCCTGACGGTTTGGGGTTACGCCACAGAAACTCACACGGTCTCCCACGTCACAATCCCGGCTCCATCTCCAAGCTTCCCCAGAATTCCCAGTAGCGTGGATCACTGATGCCCAAGAAGACTGGCGGTTTCCAGGTGTCTTCCGGCCACCCGCGTGTCCTCCTACCCTGGGGTCTGTACACAGTAGACTGGCACAAACTGGGGCAGAGAGACGGTCACAGGATGATGGGCCCTGAGCAGTTCTGCGCTCCCCAGCAGGGAGTCCCCCGAATCTGTCCTCTCGAACACACGCTGCTGCCTTCTCAGTGTCCTTGCAGAGACTTGCCTTCTCATCCAAAGGAACCCAGTGTCCACAGACGCTCGGCCTGGCCTCCACTTACCCACTTCATCTGGCCAAAGCCCGGTGTGGCTGAGAGATGCAGACTCCCCCACCCTGACCTCTGGAGACGTTCATGTCTCCAAGATGGTTCCACCAAGATCCCTTCACATGTCTGGGAAGCAGACCCGTGCTTACGACCCAAGAAGACGACTTCAAGGCTCTGGGATTTGACGTTCATTGCAAAGTAATAGGATCTGCACTGTAAAGAAATGACAATTGTGAGGGGGAAAGTAAACGAAATTTTTAAAATACCATTTAACTTGGTCTCAGTTTAATGACAAGCACACTTTTTCAGAACTCATACAAATTTATGTTGATAAAGTTTAAAAACAATAATTACATGATGGAAACTTGATACATATGCTTTAGAGAGCAGTCCCCAGCGTTTCTGGCACCAGGGGCCAGTTTCATGGAAGACAGTTTTTCCACGGATGGGGGGTGGCACGGAGCTCAGGCGGTGATGCAAGTGGTGGGGAGCCTGCCCGCCACTCACCGCGGCTCACCTCTGCTGTGTGGCCGGGTTCCTAGGGTGGAGGCGGAGGCAGAGCTCAGGTGGTGTTCCTGCCGGGTGTTCCTGACAGGCCACAGCTCCGGGATTGGGGACCGCAGATCTAGACCACTATCCAATAGAACTTTCTGCAATGATAGAAAGTTCTAGATCTGTGCTCTCCTGGTAGGAATAGCCAATAGTCACACGTGCGCACCAAGCACTTGAAATGTGGCTAGTGCAACTGAAGAACTGAATTTTAATGTTATTCAATGTGAATTTCACCTTAAATAGCCACGTGTGGCTACTGTGACTAACGTATTGGACCGTGCAGCTTTAGAGTCACCGGAGTTTTATGATTAATTGGTAAAGACGGCCTGCCTCCCCTTTCTACTTGATCATCTTCTTCTCCCAGCACACAGACATGGAGACGTACTTTCCACCAGCCACTCTTTTCTCCCAGACGATGACGTCCTGCGCTTCCCAGTGCCAGGTGTGGGCGCTTGTTCCCACAGGGTGCCTGAGCCCTGTCTGAACCGTGGCTGCCCCGGTTGCAGGCACACCATGTCCTGCACTGCCCACAGACCGAACCCCTGGCGTGTCCCTGCAAACCCACAAGAGCCCAGCACACCACAGCCGAGGACATGCTGGTACTTACGTCCCCACCCCCTGCTGTGCGTGTGGTGGGTGTGGAGGGAGGTGAATACATGTGTGTGCATATACCCACACACACATTCCACTTCTTTTACACACGTGGTAACACTCCATACACACTGTCCCACCCCCTTGCTCTTTTCACTCAATACTACATCTGGGATATTGCTTCACGTCAGTACATCTAGATTGGCCTCGTTTTGTATTCACTACATAGCTATCCACTTTATGGATATACCGTCATTTATTTAATCGGTCCACTCTTTGGCATTTAGATTGTTTGCACCTTTTTGCTATTCCATCCATGCTGCAATAGATGACCTTATATATTCTTTATGGGAATGTACCAAAAAAATTCTGTAGGAGAAATTCCTGGGCCAAATTACCTGTGCATTTTGCATTTGGGAGCTCTTGCCAGACTCTCCTCTAAAGCGGCGCTCAGCACACTACCCGCACACGTAGGGGAGGGCCCAGTGCTCATCCACAGAGCGGGCCCCAAATGTCCTGAGCCTGGTGGCGATCTGAAACCCCACAGTCCCCCTGGAAGGTTAGGCAGCCGTGTGCTGCAGCTCCCCCTTCTAATTGACACAGAGACAGGAAACACGACAGCCCCGTGGGAGGAAACGGAAAGGAGGCGATCACGGGTGGGCAGGCGGGGATCGGTGGAAGGAGGGGACGCAGACCCCTCGAGCTCTGCTAGGGTGTCAGCCATTCCTGGGCCATTATGTGACAATTAGCTCCTCTTGAGCATGTTCTTAAGTGGAGGGGACAGTAATTAATGTCATTAACCCTCATTAAGGGAGCATTCTGCGGAATCGAGTCTGATTAAAGTGGAATTTGAGCTCCACTCTCCGCCCGCACT